>NC_137464.1:154032663-154390251 GCF_964235325.1 Thermobia domestica
GTAGTAGTAGTAGTAGTAGTAGTGGTAGTTAGTAGCAATAGTAGTAGTAGTAGTAGTAGTAGTAGGAACGGGTTAGAAGCCCCGCAGGGGTTGGTTGGGTTCTGTTCTCAATATAAGTAGTAGTAGTGACTCTTCCAGTTCCGGTGACAAAGAACTGGGGGGAGCGGGCTATACACAAGCCCCTTGTACATTGTATACAAATAGACTTCGATATGTGCGTTTTCTTTGTTTACATATATCAGCTGACTGTAAATTGCGGAATACGCCATCTTGTGAAGGGATATCTCGAATCGAACGCTACAATCGAGAGTTCGCTCGAATCAACACTGCGACATAGGGAAGGGCACCTCTAGGTCTATATATTATCTCAATGAGTTAATCACGTCAATATTAATCGTAAGATAGTAAAAGATATGTGGAAAGTCAAATTCATTTGTCGTACTATCAATTTATCGTATATGAAATAACTTCACCGTAAATCGTACAATAAGAAGGTGCAAGTTGAAGTAACCCGGATGGAGCCTTAAATTCATCGTCGGAATAAGAAGACAAAACTAAAAGGATTTCTTTTCTATGGAATTACACTAAATCCCCCTTAAAACCCCCCTGTAATCAATGTGAAAAGTGATGAAGTGTTCAGTGAACTAACGTGTGCTAAGTGGTCGTGCACCACTAATCTTAATGTAGGCCGGCAATGAAAACATAATTCCATTTTAATTCTACGTCTTTTTTATTTTTTCTTCTATATTAAATGGGCTAGAAGTTTCTGAAAATATATTGAAATATATGTATCAATAGAAGTATACTAGTGAAAAATACACGTAAGTGTGAAATGTAAATCACCTACTAATCAAGTAAAATTTATCCTATGCATTTATTTTGTTTTCCTGGCCGGTCGTATCTTTCCGTGTGAGGAATGGTGACTTCTATTTGTCCTGTTATAAGCATTATTTGCTTTGATAAACATTTTTAAATAACCATCAAAGAGTCCAACTTCATTTGAGGAGCCTCTAAGTCGTTTGAGGTGCTGGGTCCCTATTTGCTCCCAATATGTACATCAATTTATGGCAAGAAACGTTGAAACCGGAAATGACTTATTTGAACCCCTTTCTGTTTGAATAGAAAGTCAACCAACAAGATGGAACCTATTCTTGGAACGCTGAATCGATTGCAAAAGCCGACGAACGGACGAACTCCCGACACTTAAGCATAACGTAGTTTGAAAATCTAAAATGTATCACGAGATAGGTAGTAACTGTTCCAAAATGTATTTCAATATTTTCAACCATTTCACCATGATACGATTACAAACAACAGGCAACGTCACTTTCAATATGAAAATAGAAATTATAGAAAATACCCTCTCCCCCCTGAAAAGAAGAATTTTCAAAAATGCTGGGACACATGTCCGTTTATTTTAATGAGGAGTTCGTATATTAACTTCTACGTTTCTAACTTGACAGGCTTGTGATATAGGGTAGAAGGGGAAATTGGGAGGTATGTTTTTCTCAACCTTTTTTTCCTCACAGGTTATAGATGTTTTTCTAGTTTTTAAGAACTGATTGTATGTCTCAGATTCTTCTGCATCTACTGCGGTTGTGGTAAGCTTTCTGCTTCTTTAGTTTTGATGCTGCAACATTTTTATTTTTGTGATCTGATTTCCACCCAATTATTCCCTTGGAGGCAATTGGGTGCAAAATTATTAAAATCATTGCCGGTGCACATAAGCCCGTGAGAGTGATTGGGTATGAATGAAGAAAATTCACGCTTTCATTTGGTGTATATAACTTGTATTCCACTTGAAAACTAATGTTTTTATGTGGCCTAGAAAAAAATATACCTTTGTTTATGCAAAATAAGGAGTAACTTATTTCAAAATCTCAAGGATATTTGAATGCCTTTTCAAGCCTTCCGGTTATTGTTTATAGCATTATATTGTCCAGAGAATTTAATCCAAAATGTATCACATATGAAAAAGAAAACTATGCGGTCAAAACTTTGGCCGGAAACTTTAAAAAATAGTAAATAAATAAATAAATAAAACAAGAGAACAGGCGCTGTTATTCAAACAAACATAGGAGAAGGTAATAAGACTAACGCTAAAGGTAATAAGACTAACGCTAAAGGTAATAAGACTAACGCTAGATAACTATAAACTATTACAGTAGAACATGTGTTGGAACTCTGGATTGATAAACAGGTCCTATTTACAGCATCAGCACTATTGACATACGCAACGCCAACTGGAGGTCTAAATTGAACTAAATAGCATACTAAGCATAGTGCACTATGAAATAAAAGTGTACACCACAAAAGACAAAGATATTACAGCATTTAAATGAATTCTAAGCAAAAAATGTTCACTTAAGGAATTCCACCCATTTACCCCTGGGAGTAATTGGAGGTACATAAAAAAAGCTGCCTCACAGTGAGGATTCAAGATTGCTGTTCTTTATGGCACCATCATTTGAGGTTTTTAAGCAGCAGTAAAGAATCATGATCAAAACATAAACAAATGCGCGATTTATTGTGACTCAAACCAAAACACACACAAATCTGAAACTCGGTTTCAAATATGTCATTTCTCAAGCAAAGGTTTCTTTTTTCTTCTTTTTTGTCATTATTACACCCTCTCCAAATTCATCTAAGCTTTTTCTCTGATCAACATCTACTCACCCAAAATTTGAGTGTAATTAAATTCCATAAAAATATACTGAAATGCAAAATATGCGTTTTTAAAAAGTTTTCTGCCCAATTACCCCCTTCTACCCTACTAAATATGTTGCATTAATTTTGACCCACGCTCTCCCTTTGGAATAATCATCTTAAGTATAGTGATATGACTAAAAATAAACAACTACAGTAAATAAATAAAATCAAGGCAGGTCGATAACTATACTCAAAGAAATCATTTAAAATGTTCAGCCGTTTTTAAGTGATGTGATTCCACAAGTTTAGATTATGTAGATTAAATTTCTCTTAAGGTTGCATGAAAACAAATTACTTCACATGAAAATTTAAGAAGTTATTTGAGTAGAAAAAATCTTTTTCCTATAACCCCTCTATATACTATAGCTAAAGTATGATTAACTGTTGACAGAAATAATACTGTCCTCTGTAAATTTACGTGTTTATTATTTTGATTTCATATAATAAAATTAATTGTCTGAACTTATAATTTTCCTTGATCGAGTATGAAGTATTGTTTTAACTATCTGCGAAATTGTGTTGTGTGTTAACTTTGTTGATTGCTGGATCGTGAGCTTACTTTTAAATTAATGTTCTATTTCTTACGAGAACTTTATGGCTACGCATAGCGCGAACAGTTACCGTCTATGGAGGCACTCCCAATATAATTTTCTATGAATATACTGGGCGAAAACTGTTTACAAAAAATAGCGATGTACCATTCTAGAAAAAGAAAGCATGTTCAACGTTTTATGATCCCTGGTGTTCAAGATTCCATATTTGATCTTATCATTGTAGATTTCATCAAATGAGTAAGTAATGTACATTATTAAACCAAATTTGATTCCACATACAAATATTTAGATTCGTAACAGAAAATTTATCTGTAGAAACTCATGAACTGTGTGCTCAATATTAATAAGTACCTAAAGCATGAAATTTGAACTTGGAATATAATTTATTAAGATCAACTCTTCAACTTCTAGTTAAAAACCAATTGCTAAGATCAAGTTAAAAGGAGTCAAGTTTTGGGTTATGTTCAGCAGAAGGGGTTTAGGATCTCGTAAAAAAACACAAAGTTACAGAAGACATGGATGATGTAACTACTTAGACTTAACATAATGTAGGGGGCGCGGTGGCTCAGCGGTAGAGCGTTCACCTCCGGTGCTTTGAGTCCCTGGTTCGATCCCAGCTCGCGTCGTGTGGACTTTGTGGTGGACAAACACCGTGCTCGTGGGTTTTCTCGGGGTTCTCCCGTTTGCTCCCACTTTCTTCATTCCTCCATTTCATTCATTTCTCATCATCACCGTCTCCTTTAGCCTAACCGGCAGAAGGGTGGGACGTAAAACTTAAAGATCTCATTTCATTTTTAACATAATGTAACCAAACCAAACCAAACCTTAACTAAACTAACCTAAGCTAACCTGAACTAACCTAAAGTACCTAGTATTAGTAGAAATAAGCGAAATTCTATCATTTCGTAGAAAATTATGCTGGACCTTACACTAACATGAGGTAACCTAAAGTAAACTAACCTAATGTGAACAGAAATTACCAAAATTGTAACATTTTTTAGAAACAATTGCTGGATCCCTTCTGCTAAATATAAGCATGATTTTTAAAATGGTTCTTGAATTAAGCTTCCCATAACTTTAGAAAAATGAGGAATGTTGAATAAACACTGTGAGGCGTACTAACTTTGATATTAAAACCAAGTAAAAGTATCCAGAAAATTTCTCTTGTGCGAACTTCTGTGTTACATTGTCAACTAATGTATTTAGACGTCATGATAGTGGCGGCCCTTGATTAAATCGAGCATGACACACGCGGCACACAATAAAGTGACCCTTTTCCTTGATACTTCCAAGAATTTAATTTTCTACTGTACTGCGTACCTAATAAGATATTGCCATGTCCTACAGGTATGTGTTGCACATATTTAATTCAGGAATTCGAGTTCCTTCGCTTTGATTCATAACTGTGGACATGAAAAATGTCTGTATACCTTGTTAGTATCATTCGAAAGCTATGTTCTGCACGATGTAGTACATTATAAGATATACTAGGAAACCCGCACGTCCTGCGCAAGCGCAGGACTTTATTGTTGTCTGAATGATTGAATATGATACAAAACAAAATATTTATGGCTAGCAAAGTAGTTTTAGTAACACGTTAATAATGTCTTTAATTAAGAATTTCTGGATAATTACTCGAATTAATCTCCCCCCCCTCCCTTAGTTCTACCGTCAAAGTGAAAATATTAAAAAATAAACTTTCCAGGCTCGAACGTCATTTATGTTGAAAATTTGATCCAGATCGGTCAGGTGGTTCAAGAGTCATTAAGTTTTATTTATTTGTATATATATATATATATCTTCCCTCCCCTCCTCCTAACTTAAGTTCTACCGTCAAAGAGATATGATAAAAACCACCCCAAGTCCGAACCTTATCTATGTTGATAATCTGATTAAGAACGGTTCGGTGGTTTAAGCGTGATGAAGTCACGAAGACAGTCACTTTTAGTTATTTTTTTACATGTATGTCCCCCTTCCTCTCCCCTACATTGTGCCGTCAAAGTAAAATGATGAAAATATCCCAGATTCGACCCTTATCTATGTTGGAAGTTTGATCGAAATCGGTCAGGTGGTTCAAGAATTATTAAGTTTTATTTATTTTGATATATTTACCCTCCTCTCCTCCCCCCTAAGTTCTACCATCAAAATGAAATAATAAAAAAACTATCCACGTTCGAACTTCATCTATGTTGAAAATTTGATTGAGATCGATCGGATAATTCAAGAGTTATTAACTCACGAAAATGGCCACTTTTATTTTTATATTTATTGATTTTTGCATATCTCCCCCTCCTTCCCATCCCCTACGTTGTTCCATCAAAATGAAATGGTAAAATACACCCCAGGCACGAACGTCATCTATGTTGAAAATTTGATCGAGATTGGTCGTTTGGTTCAAGAGTTATTAAGTTTTATTTATTTTTTTTATAATTTCCCCTCCTACCTTCCCCTAAGTTTTATCTTCAAAGTGAATCGCTAAAAACACTCCCAGGCCAGAACTGCATCTACGTCAAAAATTTGATTGAGATCTGTCGGCCGGTTCAAGAGATTAAGAGTCACAAACATAGTTACTTTCAATTAGGATCTGAAGTTTTTTGCTCAGAGACATCGCTATTAATATATAGATATCTGTACTTTAGTCTCCTTTCAGGCTTGACACAATAGGAAAAATCGAATTTTCGAAAAATCTACTTTAACGTATTTAAATTTGGTCGTAGAGGAACCCAAACAGTTCGAAACATTAATAAATTTACAATGCAACTTCGTTTCGAAAATTCTTTAGTAGAATCTCATGCTTGCAAGATAAGAAAGATCACGGGTCTCCTGTTATTGGCGAATACGAATTGAAGACATACACCGAAGCAGATTCGCGGAAATTACATGAGAGGTTACGGCGTTCAGCATTTTGAATTCTACTCTATTCTGCTGTTGCGATATAAAAGTGATCTATTTCGTACACACTCACACATGCAAGGGAAACTTAATCTTGTTTGGCATCGGACACATTCTATCAGTTGTTGGATCGCACTCCTGATCGTGCAAAGGGGCCACGCACCAGTGGCGAATCCGGGGGGGGGGGGGAACGGGACAATTGTCCCCCCCACAAGAGGAAACTTTCTTATTTTATATATATAAATAAAAATCATCCCAGAGTTTGAAGCTCTTAAAAGTAGCTCTAAGTAGCAGTATGACAATAGGGTGCAGCGTTTTACCACTTCTTTTTCGGAACGAAATGTAATACCTGGCAAAAGTGGCCTACTCACATGGACATTACAGGTGTAGATATTTTCTCAAATCAGATAATATCTTCTGTGAGAACTATTGCCTCAAAGTTTCAAAATTTCACTGAAAATTGCAAAAAATACCAAAGTTCTTCATGAATTTTAGTTACGTTAAAGTAAACATTTTTTGGTTAAATACATGTCAGTTACTTAGAAAACTGACATTCAAGTATAAAAATACCTGTTATGTGCCCTTGGGGGGATAGGGATGCCTCCCCTGGGGCCAGAAAAGGGGGCAAATTCAGTACACTTAAGCGGTTGTGCAGATCCTCGCTCACCTGGTCATATAGCCTGTCCAAGCGCCCAGAGTATACCACGTGGAGGTTGCTGCACCTAGGGCTCCTGCGCCAGCCCTACCAAACCAACCAACCATATATAGGAACGGATGAACTAATCCAATTCGTCACTGTCAGGAAAAATTGTCACAAATTGGGACTTCTTCCGAAAAAAAAGTGGCAAAACGACCCACCCCAGTATGACAACCCACCGTTCCCCCCTTAGAAATCGGTCCTGGATCCGCGCACAGTGTGTTCTATCCAGGGGGATTTAATTCAAAAAATTGAAGTCAGTGAAGAAACGTGATTTTAGTAGTTTGTAAGACAAGGATCCTATGAAGAAGAATATCAATAAGAATTGTCATTATCTGCGACAGCCAAGTCGCATAAGGCCCCAAAGTCGACCAAAGTAACTCATGGTGTGTAGCGTTGAAAATGGCAGTCACAAACTAAAGATTTTACCTCCAAACATTGCAGTATGTTTGGAGTGATATTACTCCGTATTTTTAATTTTGTCTTGTGTAATGCCACTCTGTACATTTTGTGTGTAGTTTGGCACAATTCAAAATTTTGATCATTGATGATTTTTGCGAAGTTCCTTTCATTCAAATATTCATTATTTCCATTCTTTTTTTTTTTTTTAATTGCCTTCTAAAAACTACGAGCGACAACACCTGGCTCCAGGGCGGCGCAATAAAACCTATCTTGCTTCCTTGGTACCTCACTTCTTGTTTTTCAGAAGCGGGTGTCATGACCGTTAGCCCACATCCCCAAGCCAGGCCCGTATCGAGGGGGGTCTTGGGGGGCCGGGCCCCCCTAAATTTTTGCTGCCCCTCTAAACATTTTACGATAGGCTTGCAAATGAACTATAATATGGTTGGACTGCAATTTAGACACAGCTTGCCTAGAATTTAAAGTTGACCTGATAATCCCGTCTCTAGCATCACTGCCACATAATCGAGAGGCTGCTTCAGTGACTAATTTCACTATCAGTTCTACTGCCATCGTGTGGCATGGATAGACGGTGGAGGACTATTCTGGCATAGTGTTGTCATAAAGTTTGTTTGATACCGTCCTTAGAACTGGTGGTACAGTTATTAAAACATCAGTGTTTTCCCAAAACATCATTTCAGTGTAATCTTTCGCCTCAAAATTCAGTCTGGAAATGATGTTATATCTAATAGTGTTATGAAGATTCTCTGTTTCGTGTTTTCGAGCACTAAGAATCTTATGTAATGCATCTTGTCGGACAGCAAGTAGACCATCAGTCATCATGGCGAAAAGAACATTCTCTGGGAGTGCGAGAAATGCATTTGTCTAAATGGATGAACGGATTACAGTCTGGTATTCATTTGGTAAGTATCTAGACCTGTGAATGTTCTCAAAGACGTGACGAGGACCATTAGCAATGGAAGACTTGAGATAAGGATCTCAGGTCTTTACTGAGTTTTCCGAGCTCTTCTGACTATGATGAGGTAAGTCACATTTTATTGATTTGAATGACACCACTGGAAGCTTTTCACAGTCAGATAGTTTTGAACCTATGGGACTTGTGTAAGAATAGGGGCTTGAATTAGCTCCAATATTCGTGACGAGAGCTCGGAAAGGCAGTTCATTAAAATGCAAGAGACAAATAGCCTGGTAGTTCCTTTAATTTTCGACGAATACCTCCCTTCCAACCAGTGTTAGTGTTTGTTCTATCACATCCAAGAACCTCAACTTAATCAAATCCATCTTCGATATGATTCATGATGTACTCGAAAATAGCCGTGGTCTCGTCATGGCCAAAGCCAGAGGATGGTGTCACGTCACCAACGTATTGAGAGTTAGGTTCAGCCTAGTGATAAGTACTCTTCTTTAACGATGCGTGCGTGTGTTTTAGTGTCTCCCTTTGACCATCAAAGTATAGGCTTTTAATATGATCATCATTTCTAGAACTTTCTTTTAAATTCCGAGCAACTTTAAGTTTCGCACACCTTATTTTGCTCCTGTCCACAATTAAAGCAGAGTTATGTTGCTAGATTGATGAGAAGTTATAATTCCAGCCTTTACAGCTACCTGAAGCACAGTTGATGTTATATGTGCCGCAGCCCTTTCGCTTACATTGTATCTCTGAGCAATCATAGCAGTTTCAGTCAAATCTAGCTTCGGTTTAGATGTTCTGTCTCTGGGTTTGGTCTCTTCCTCAGAAGAGCTTTCCTCTGCTTCATTGTCACTGAAGTCATTTTTGTGATATAATAAATAATATTGACTTTTTTTAAAAAAAGAAATACAGAATTTTCTGTGAAAATAGTGTTTAGCAAAATATTATCTGTAACGGCCAATTCATATAAGCTGAAGGCAACAGTAACCAAATATAGCGCTTGAGAAATGGCGCCCTATTTGAAGCGTATCCGGCTCGTTCCTGATAGTGACGCTGAGTTACGCAGATCGAGACAGAAGGGCGTTGTAGTATTGTGAGGTGGAGGGGTGGGAGTGTCATGGTGAAAAATAACAATGCCCTGCTACCACTATGAACCACCAGTAGAAGGAAAAGGGAAGGACGAAAATAGCTGTAGAAACGCTTAATTGTACTGAATTTGGCCCCTTTGCCGGCCCCAGAGGAGGCACCCCTATCCCAACGCAGGGGCATGTAACTGGCATTTTGAGACGTGAATGTCAGTTTTCATAGCATCTGACATATATAAATCCAAAAATATGTTTACTTTAACATAACTAAAAATAATGAACAATTTTGGTATTTTTTGTAATTTTCAGTGAAATTTTGAATCTTTGAGACAATAGTTCTCACTGAAGATATTATCTGATTCGAAAAAAAATCTACACCTGTAATGTCCATGTGGGTGGGCCACTTTTGCCAGGTATTACATTTCGTTCCGAAAAAAAAGTGGCAAAACGACCCACCCTAGTATGACAACCCACCGTTCCCCCCTTAGAAATCGGTCCTGGATCCGCGCACAGTGTGTTCTATCCAGGGGGATTTAATTCAAAAAATTGAAGTCAGTGAAGAAACGTGATTTTAGTAGTTTGTAAGACAAGGATCCTATGAAGAAGAATATCAATAAGAATTGTCATTATCTGCGACAGCCAAGTCGCATAAGGCCCCAAAGTCGACCAAAGTAACTCATGGTGTGTAGCGTTGAAAATGGCAGTCACAAACTAAAGATTTTACCTCCAAACATTGCAGTATGTTTGGAGTGATATTACTCCGTATTTTTAATTTTGTCTTGTGTAATGCCACTCTGTACATTTTGTGTGTAGTTTGGCACAATTCAAAATTTTGATCATTGATGATTTTTGCGAAGTTCCTTTCATTCAAATATTCATTATTTCCATTCTTTTTTTTTTAATTGCCTTCTAAAAACTACGAGCGACAACACCTGGCTCCAGGGCGGCGCAATAAAACCTATCTTGCTTCCTTGGTACCTCACTTCTTGTTTTTCAGAAGCGGGTGTCATGACCGTTAGCCCACATCCCCAAGCCAGGCCCGTATCGAGGGGGGTCTTGGGGGGCCGGGCCCCCCTAAATTTTTGCTGCCCCTCTAAACATTTTACGATAGGCTTGCAAATGAACTATAATATGGTTGGACTGCAATTTAGACACAGCTTGCCTAGAATTTAAAGTTGACCTGATAATCCCGTCTCTAGCATCACTGCCACATAATCGAGAGGCTGCTTCAGTGACTAATTTCACTATCAGTTCTACTGCCATCGTGTGGCATGGATAGACGGTGGAGGACTATTCTGGCATAGTGTTGTCATAAAGTTTGTTTGATACCGTCCTTAGAACTGGTGGTACAGTTATTAAAACATCAGTGTTTTCCCAAAACATCATTTCAGTGTAATCTTTCGCCTCAAAATTCAGTCTGGAAATGATGTTATATCTAATAGTGTTATGAAGATTCTCTGTTTCGTGTTTTCGAGCACTAAGAATCTTATGTAATGCATCTTGTCGGACAGCAAGTAGACCATCAGTCATCATGGCGAAAAGAACATTCTCTGGGAGTGCGAGAAATGCATTTGTCTAAATGGATGAACGGATTACAGTCTGGTATTCATTTGGTAAGTATCTAGACCTGTGAATGTTCTCAAAGACGTGACGAGGACCATTAGCAATGGAAGACTTGAGATAAGGATCTCAGGTCTTTACTGAGTTTTCCGAGCTCTTCTGACTATGATGAGGTAAGTCACATTTTATTGATTTGAATGACACCACTGGAAGCTTTTCACAGTCAGATAGTTTTGAACCTATGGGACTTGTGTAAGAATAGGGGCTTGAATTAGCTCCAATATTCGTGACGAGAGCTCGGAAAGGCAGTTCATTAAAATGCAAGAGACAAATAGCCTGGTAGTTCCTTTAATTTTCGACGAATACCTCCCTTCCAACCAGTGTTAGTGTTTGTTCTATCACATCCAAGAACCTCAACTTAATCAAATCCATCTTCGATATGATTCATGATGTACTCGAAAATAGCCGTGGTCTCGTCATGGCCAAAGCCAGAGGATGGTGTCACGTCACCAACGTATTGAGAGTTAGGTTCAGCCTAGTGATAAGTACTCTTCTTTAACGATGCGTGCGTGTGTTTTAGTGTCTCCCTTTGACCATCAAAGTATAGGCTTTTAATATGATCATCATTTCTAGAACTTTCTTTTAAATTCCGAGCAACTTTAAGTTTCGCACACCTTATTTTGCTCCTGTCCACAATTAAAGCAGATTTATGTTGCTAGATTGATGAGAAGTTATAATTCCAGCCTTTAAAGCTACCTGAAGCACAGTTGATGTTATATGTGCCGCAGCCCTTTCGCTTACATTGTATCTCTGAGCAATCATAGCAGTTTCAGTCAAATCTAGCTTCGGTTTAGATGTTCTGTCTCTGGGTTTGGTCTCTTCCTCAGAAGAGCTTTCCTCTGCTTCATTGTCACTGAAGTCATTTTTGTGATATAATAAATAATATTGACTTTTTTTAAAAAAAAGAAATACAGAATTTTCTGTGAAAATAGTGTTTAGCAAAATATTATCTGTAACGGCCAATTCATATAAGCTGAAGGCAACAGTAACCAAATATAGCGCTTGAGAAATGGCGCCCTATTTGAAGCGTATCCGGCTCGTTCCTGATAGTGACGCTGAGTTACGCAGATCGAGACAGAAGGGCGTTGTAGTATTGTGAGGTGGAGGGGTGGGAGTGTCATGGTGAAAAATAACAATGCCCTGCTACCACTATGAACCACCAGTAGAAGGAAAAGGGAAGGACGAAAATAGCTGTAGAAACGCTTAATTGTACTGAATTTGGCCCCTTTGCCGGCCCCAGAGGAGGCACCCCTATCCCAACGCAGGGGCATGTAACTGGCATTTTGAGACGTGAATGTCAGTTTTCATAGCATCTGACATATATAAATCCAAAAATATGTTTACTTTAACATAACTAAAAATAATGAACAATTTTGGTATTTTTTGTAATTTTCAGTGAAATTTTGAAACTTTGAGACAATAGTTCTCACTGAAGATATTATCTGATTCGAAAAAAAATCTACACCTGTAATGTCCATGTGGGTGGGCCACTTTTGCCAGGTATTACATTTCGTTCCGAAAAAAAAGTGGCAAAACGACCCACCCTAGTATGACAACCCACCGTTCCCCCCTTAGAAATCGGTCCTGGATCCGCGCACAGTGTGTTCTATCCAGGGGGATTTAATTCAAAAAATTGAAGTCAGTGAAGAAACGTGATTTTAGTAGTTTGTAAGACAAGGATCCTATGAAGAAGAATATCAATAAGAATTGTCATTATCTGCGACAGCCAAGTCGCATAAGGCCCCAAAGTCGACCAAAGTAACTCATGGTGTGTAGCGTTGAAAATGGCAGTCACAAACTAAAGATTTTACCTCCAAACATTGCAGTATGTTTGGAGTGATATTACTCCGTATTTTTAATTTTGTCTTGTGTAATGCCACTCTGTACATTTTGTGTGTAGTTTGGCACAATTCAAAATTTTGATCATTGATGATTTTTGCGAAGTTCCTTTCATTCAAATATTCATTATTTCCATTCTTTTTTTTTTTTTTAATTGCCTTCTAAAAACTACGAGCGACAACACCTGGCTCCAGGGCGGCGCAATAAAACCTATCTTGCTTCCTTGGTACCTCACTTCTTGTTTTTCAGAAGCGGGTGTCATGACCGTTAGCCCACATCCCCAAGCCAGGCCCGTATCGAGGGGGGTCTTGGGGGGGCCGGGCCCCCCTAAATTTTTGCTGCCCCTCTAAACATTTTACGATAGGCTTGCAAATGAACTATAATATGGTTGGATCGGGCCCCCCTAACTTCAGCCGGGCCCCCCCTATATTTTTGGGCGGGCTACCGGCCTGCCCCAAGCAAAGCCTCCTTGTTTAACCAAAGCAATATGAATGAATGTTGTTTCTCGATGTTGGCCAAAACATGGGGCGGTGGGGGTTAAGAAGTATTTTTATTCACCAATTGTCAAGAAAATGCCATTTTGTAAACAGATGAACGGCACAGTGAACGCGGGATGGGAGGTCTTTTATTGAACGAAGGACAAAAATGAAAATGAAACGAAATCTTTGATAGTACAAACATATTTGTTGACTCAACGCTCGTCGTTCTTATTTCTGTGTGTATTTTTTCTACAATTTAAAATAAGATACTTTTACCGGTATGCCATACCGGCCGATTTTCTAACTTTCGAATGCATAACCGGCTCATACCGCCTCACTTTAAGCACTGTCTCCCGGCAAGCAATATTTGATGTTTGGTCGCGTCTAGTGGCGGATTAAGCTTCGTCGGCGCCCTAGGCACAAACTTAATATGCGCCCTTCCCGAAAGAAAAATTGTATTTGCAGTATTTTAAGGCTAATATAAAATTAGTGAACATACTGAAATGAAACGCGAAGGATAAAAATCAATAATAAAAGTAATACAAACAATTAATTTTATGTATGTGCTATACCTAAAATAATTTAATGTATTGAGAAATTAAATTCACCACTCACCAGTCATAAATGAATCTGCTTCCGTCGCACTTTGGTTGCTGCAAACTCGTGTATAAGTTCTTCAAAGCTGATGCGTCCATCAGCCAAGATGTCTGCTTCGATGTGGAGAATAGATAACTCGTTCAGTCTTTTATTATACATGGATGAACGGGGATGTCTTCAGTCTTTTTAGAGCCGAAAATAAACGTTCAGTTGTACAGTTTGTTACAGCAGTACACAAAAATAGTCTTTATGCAGTCTCCACAATTGGAAACACAGACTGCAACTTTTCTTTCCGTATAAACGTTAACATTTCTGCCAGTGAGTCACAGATTCCTCTGGTTTACAGAAGTCCAGCAAAATGTACAAACTCATTTGGAATTGTTGATTCTAGATCAGTTTCATATGTAGCCTGAAGGTTGGCTACGCGTTCAGAAATGATACAAGAAGAACTTTGCAGAAACTTACTAAAAACCATGAAGTTGTCAGGTATTATTTTATAGTTTTCCTTCTAATTCATTCAACGTATAATTTATCAAGAATAGGAAGAAGCACCTCAACTTTAAATTTTTCTTTCTGAAGAACAACCTCATTTTCTCTTACGTCATCGGCTTGAATGTTACGTTTTCTAAACCTTTTATAACTACACTCGTAATCCATATCAATTTTCTCCATGGATTTTTGCTCATAAGAGTCGGACACGTCACGAAGAGAAGTTATGAAGTTCACAAGTAATTCAAATAAATCATATACTATTGTTAAATCTATGTTGACACTGTAATTTCACGGTGACACTGGAATCTCTGCAGTATATCATTCCAAAAAGTGATCATGAAAGCTGTTTCCAGCCTGTTTAGTTGATTCAAGAGGAATAAGGCATCATTTCGAACTAGAGGTTGTAACAGTATGGATTGGCTTAGATTTTTAAACCAACCCTCGTATTTCCCCAGTGTCAATTCTTAGAAATATAACGCAATGAGCTAACATTTGGAAGAGAACAATGCTCAGGAATTTGTCACCCAAAAGGTGCCTCACGTTTCCAGACAGCTCTGCTTCCTCCCGTCAGCCCATATTCGGAGGAAAAATTTAGCTACTCTCGTGCTGTCCGCCTACGCACCAAGCCCTCATGACGATGACAGATTTTTACGTGACAATGTGAAAATTATCAATAATCGTCAGTTCCATAACTTATTGGAACAATCAGTGTTTTTAATGTGATTTTTATTAACCTATGGACCATTTATTATATATTATTAACAATGTAATAAAGCAAAAACTTAATATTTTCTACGAACTATATTTTAGTTTGTCAGTGTATTCTTGCGCCGCTAACTGGCAACTATGCGACGCAGGAAGAGGACTGGGAGAGAGGACATTCATTCTCTTTCAAGATGAGAAGCGTGTGTGTCTTGTTAGCCACCATGTGATGTGAACGTACTAAGTTTCTGTCTTCACGAAAACCATTGAAATATTTAAAGTTTTAGTGTTTAACTTCCAAAAGTAATATAAAATGATTTTAGCACGTAATACTAAAACTTAGCTGGACAGACCATGAAAACCACAAGATGAAACGATGGAAAATAATCAATTGCAACCCCTTGCAGCTTAATGGAAGTGAAGTGTTTGTAGTGAACTGCATAGCCACTAACCGATTCATCACCTTCGTTCGGTCGAAACTTCGCGTATTATTTCGGTATCGTATCGGTTCGTATACCACAGTAATTGGGCCATCTTTTTATCTAAGTGAAATCATGTGTCTTGTGTTCTCACACGTTTGTAAATGTTTTATATTCATTGAAGTTAAAAGTTAAATATAAGTGTTTCGCAAAATATATCTTTTTTAATAAGCAATGAAAAATAATATTTCATAATTTCAAAGTGTGTGATCTATATTGTTTTTTCTCAGCGAATGGAGGATATTATCTTCTAATAGTGTACATGCCTTAGAGTAAAATTAAACAGGTAAGGTATTTGTGAAGCAGTGGAGAGCAAACATTACTTTCGTCTTCCACTATCCATCTGGCGTGAATCATGCATTGCTGTCCCACTTGTATTCTTTTACAGGTACCGACCAGCGTATATTGGAGCTAACGTACCAGCGACGGTGGGTATACGGCTTATGCCTCTGATATATATAACGCCCGAATCCCAGGACCGTGGGAGTAAGACTATTTGTTTACTTGCCAGTTCCTTATTGGATCTATTAGTCTTTTACAAATGAATGATGTTCTTAAGAAGACTCCAAAAGAGATCCAAGGTTCGAATCCCAATATTATTATATCTGGCTTTCGTCACGGGAACCAACTCCTCTTATATTGCAGGAACAAACGGTAGTCGAACCCAACTCCTATCATAAAATGGCTTCCCTCACAGGAACAGGTAATAAACAAACACAATACCCATTATAAAATGACGCACCGAACAAAGACAGATGTTTTAGTGGGGAGAAAGTAGATTTTTGAACTTCACTGTTTCGTATTGAATGCCAGTGTAATAATTTGCATGTTGTATTTCCAAGCAAATATTTTACAATGTCAACGCATAGTGAAATGGAAACACTGCTCGAAGCGGTGAAAAGATTATCCGCGGACTTGGCTGCAACTAACCAAATACTAAAATCAAATCATAATGAGTTGACCAAACAATTTGATAATCTAAAAATACAAGTAGTTGAATTACGCGAAAAGGTTGAAAGTAATTCTCAGGAGCTGTTAAATCAGCCAAACATTGCTGTACAAACGCAGGTAGGTCCTGGTTTATGCATACAAGAATGCGAAACAATTACTGAAATTTAAATTGTGAACCTAGCAATTAATGTGCTGCGAAAGAAATATATCCTTGCATTCTTTCACATGTAGTGTTACTTACATTTTTATATTGTTGTGTTCATTTTAGAATATATAATTCATAAATCCACGTACAAAATGCTAGCGCTGAATTTAATGAATGTAAGAGCACAGATAGAGTTAGAGTACACTAACGCAATAAATGAATATAAATATAGTACTGTTCCATTTTGCTTAGAAGAGTTTCAAAATGTTTTAGGCCTCAATGTAGAAACTCATAGTTTCAACAGAGTAGCGAAAATCGCAATTTGTGAATCTGTATTTAATTTTAATTACGAATATAGGAGAGATATCGAAAAAGAGATTAATCTCCGTGTACGTGGTATTAGGAAATCAATTCAGTACGAGAAACTGAAAGAGAAGTGTGCTCGCGGCAAGTATATAGATTTCAATTATGTAGCTAGAAAGTTGAAACTTCAATGTCAAGAATAAGGTTATTGAAATAATAGTTCAACGGCTACAGAAAAAGTATTCTGATGTTAGTTCTCTTAGTGATCATGATAGTACGTTCAATGAAAAGGAGAAAGAATTATTTTCAAGTAATGTTGAAAATTCTCCTCAAACTAGTTCCAATGGTATCAAATCTATCCTCAAAAAACGTAGTAAGGATGTTAGTTTACATACTATGTCAGGTAATGTGGGTCAAACCGAAAAGGAAAATAAAATTCCTAAAAGAGTTAAATTTACAGATGAATTTAACGTGTACCCGTTAGCACATGTTCGCCATAGTCGTCCTTCTGAGGTTAGAACTAAAAGCTGTAAAAGAAAATACGAAAATGTTGCCGATGATACTGAGTTATATCCAAATCCTGTCAAAAAAAGGTAGGTTATCTGAAGTCCAAGAGTCGCATTTTGTCCAAATTAATGAAAGTGAAAATGTTAAGTGGAATGAGTTGTTTCAGTTGTTGGATAATAACACTGTACAATTACAAAGCATTACAACCCAACTGGAAAACATATCTGTTCTACAGAGTAATGATGTATTTTCTCAAGGAAATGAAGTAAGTAATGAAAATGTCAGTGTAAATGTAAACACCGTGCAGGTTGACTTCATGGAGGCTACCTCCAACAGTAGTACGAGTGTGGTTAGCGTAACCACCACTAGGGAAATAAAAAGTGATACTGTTGTAGTATTTTTAGACGAAAATAAAGTCTGCACTTGTCCCTTATGTGAAAGGAAGTGGGCGGATCAGCTGTTTCCCCCCTCCAGCTCAATGCTACTTGTTCATAAGAAATGTTTGTCTACAAATCCTGTAATTTTTGTGGTGTATACACGGCATGTTACAAGTTTTCCCAGAGTAAGCTGCATTAGGCAACCAATTCAGATTGGCGAGTTGCATTATTTTTCCATTGGTAATGTATCTTTAGTGTTGCTAGAAAGTACAGTATGTACATTCGTAATTGTATGTTTTAATAGAAATGAAACCATTCCATGTTCGCTTGGCATACATCGTGCAACTTGTAAATCTATGAAATTTAGATTCAGAAAAGGTAAGAAAAGGTGTATTGAACTAAGTCAAAACGTTCAGATTGACTATCCACCAACCAATACTTTGTACTCAACTCGAAATGTTACTGAGAAATTTAGAAACAGAAATTTTGGCTTGGAAAGGAAAAGGGGTAAGCAACGGTTTTTCCACCGTGCGAAAATGAAAAATAACCTGAAAACTTGCAAAGATGTGCGTAAATTAAGTAAGGTATCACGCTTACGTAGAAAGCATAAATTCTTCACTGCCAATATTTGTAATGACACTCAAGTGGTAAATGTTTCGAGTGTACAAACCAATCGTAAGAAATCTGTTAATTCTCATAGTAAGGTAGCAAAAAAATTTACTGCTTACAGAATGTTGTGTTTTTGCACAAACAAAATTCAATGGATGCTTACTATGGAAGTTAAAAGCAAAATTCTTGAATGCATGACAATTTTACTTTACGATGTTGTAATAAAACCAATACGAAAAGGAATTGGGTAAACGACATTAATATATAGACGGATTGCCCATTTTCCATATTGTTGACCTTGCAATGAAAAATGAATATATATCCATTGCAAAAGTTTTTTTATACAAAATTCTCAGTTGTTAGTAATTATTTTTCATGCTATAAATATTTTTCAACACTGTTAGTGTTTTACGAAATTTTGAATGTTTAGATAAAACCAATAATATTTTATTGTATCACGTTAATGGCCATAGCCGATAGATACAGGAAAATTGTGAATATTAATTTTTTCGCTTCATATATTATTGCACCTCACAAGATATTGAAGATGTTGGATTAGAGATACATACTATTTTTAAAATCTTGATATTTCAAGCATACGTAATACGAAATCACTTGTAATAGTATATTTTTTCGTTAATGCTTCACAACGAAATTTAATTTTTTGAATCATGGAAAATATAGTGTTTCTTTTCGAAGTGCAAGAGTAAATTTGCGCAGTGAAAATCTTCAAATATAGTGAAAGGAAATAAATTTAAATTGTGAAGATGTGGAAAATTTATATAGAATATTCCATCATAGTGTTTCAATTTTACAAAATTAAAATAATAAACATGCGTCCATTAATAGTAATGTATATTTACGATGTGTTATGTCAAGTTATTTGTTTTAACCAATCAGTATGCCTCTGGGATTACTAATCAGCTGAGGATACTTGAATTTTAGTGTGGTAAGTTATTATAGTATTGTTTTACACATGTACCCACCTTCATGGCGCGTTGTTTAGTTGAAAAGAAAATACAATGAGAAATCTTACTATAAATGAGTACCAAGTAAGTTGTGTACATGATAATTGTTAGCAACTATTGTTGCATTCACTTTGTATTAATCTTTTCGTTGAATACGAAAACATTTCAAGTAGTACTTGAAGATATTGAAGCAAAGGTCCCTCCAATATTATGGGTTATTCATATTATGTAATGCCCGGAGTAGGCAATTTTCTTATTAGTCCCCTCTGTATTATTTTTAAATTTTAACTAAACGTTCTATTTTTTCACTTTGCTTCGGGGATGGAAAGATATTAATAAATAAATGGGGTAGGGTCTTGCAAATTTAATGCAGGCAGTATATTTTTATATACTTTGAGCGTGACGAGCTCACATGTGCCCAGCTTATTTCATTTCGTAGTAAATGAAATACTTTTAGTGTTATATTTACATATGTGCTTTTAACATGTAATTTTAATAAAATATGAATTTGCTTGAACTATGTCGTATGTTCTAGTTGTGTTGAATTATTTTGAATATTCCTGATAAATATCTGGTGTTGATATGTCAAGGAACATACACTTTTGAATTTTATGAGTAATATTGATCCTTCAAATATAATAAATTTTTATGCATTTAGCAGTAAGGAATATTTTATCTTTATGAAAAATAAAATCATGATAAGTTGAATTACTTAGTGACATATGCTATTCTTGAGTGATATTGTGTGTTTTATTTTAGAAATTAAGAAGCATTATTGCAGAATATTAAAGATATTTTACCATTTTAAATTTATTGGTATACAGTTAGTTTATACTATTTATATTTTATTGTGCATTTTTAAATATGGCATTGAATACAATATCTCATTGAATACGATACCTTACCAAATGTAATCTTTTATTAAATATGATGTTTATTCATTAAATACATTATTGCATTGAATATATTGATATGTTTGTATAATTTGGTTTGAATTTTGAAAGATATTATGAAATACAATGTTGAATAGTATTTTGAATTACAAATAACTATTGATTTATATTCAAATATTGAAATTACATTTGTGTTTACATTTCAAGGAATGATTACAATAAATGGAAAATATAAACCAATAATAAAAATAAGAGGACTCAAAAGACATTTACGAAATGGCCCTCGCGTTATCGTAAATGGCCCTCGCGTTCGTTATTCTTCGAATTTTGCGATTATGTGCGTCCGAGTAAGCCTACAAACTTTTATTCTTCAGTGTGAACGAACTTAAAATGACATTAACCCTCTATGGACCAAGGGAGTGCTGTGATTACTGTTGTGTTGCAGTATGGTTAG
The DNA here is from genome assembly GCF_964235325.1 of Thermobia domestica. NCBI lineage: Eukaryota > Metazoa > Arthropoda > Insecta > Zygentoma > Lepismatidae > Thermobia > Thermobia domestica. The sequence goes on from NC_137464.1 coordinate 154,053,346, forward strand.
GAAAATTTGGATTCCAGGGTTCTTGCCCACTTCTGTGATACCTTCAGTGGACATTCCGTTCCTCGCCATTTGTAACAGTATGGATTGGCTTGGATTTTTAAACCAACCCTCGTATTTCCCCAGTGTAAATTCTTAGAAATATAACGCAATGAGCTAACATTTGGAAGAGAACAATGCTCAGGAATTTGTCACCCAAAAGGTGCCTCACGTTTCCAGACAGCTCTGCTTCCTCTCGTCAGCCCATATTCGCAGGAAAAATTTAGCTACTCTCGTGCTGTCTGCCTACGCACCAAGCCCTCATGACGATGACAGATTTTTACGTGACAATGTGAAAATTATCAATAATCGTCAGTTCCATAACTTATTGGAACAATCAGTGTTTTTAATGTGATTTTTATTAACCTATGGACCATTTATTATATATTATTAACAATATAATAAAGCAAAAACTTAATGTTTTCTACGAACTATATTTTAGTTTGTCAGTGTATTCTTGCGCCGCTAACTGGCAACTATGCGACGCAGGAAGAGGACTGGGAGAGAGGACATTCATTCTCTTTCAAGATGAGAAGCGTGTGTGTCTTGTTAGCCACCATGTGATGTGAACGTACTAAGTTTCTGTCTTCACGAAAACCATTGAAATATGTAAAGTTTTAGTGTTTAACTTCCAAAAGTAATATAAAATGATTTTAGCACGTAATACTAAAACTTAGTTGGACAGACCATGAAAACCACAAGATGAAACGATGGAAAATAATCAATTGCAACCCCTTGCAGCTTAATGGAAGTGAAGTGTTTGTAGTGAACTGCATAGCCACTAGCCGATTCATCACCTTCGTTCGGTCGAAACTTCGCGTATTATTTCGGTATCGTATCGGTTCGTATACCACAGTAATTGGGCCATCTTTTTATCTAAGTGAAATCATGTGTCTTGTGTTCTCACACGTTTGTAAATGTTTTATATTCATTGAAGTTAAAAGTTAAATATAAGTGTTTCGCAAAATATATCTTTTTTAATAAGCAATGAAAAATAATATTTCATAATTTCAAAGTGTGTGATCTATATTGTTTTTTCTCAGCGAATGGAGGATATTTTCTTCTAATAGTGTACATGCCTTAGAGTAAAATTAAACAGGTAAGGTATTTGTGAAGCAGTGGAGAGCAAACATTACTTTCGTCTTCCAATATCCATCTGGCGTGAATCATGCATTGCTGTCCCACTTGTATTCTTTTACAGGTACCGACCAGCGTATATTGGAGCTAACGTACCAGCGACGGTGGGTATACGGCTTATGCCTCTGATATATATAACGCCCGAATCCCAGGACCGTGGGAGTAAGACTATTTGTTTACTTGCCAGTTCCTTATTGGATCTATTAGTCTTTTACAAATGAATGATGTTCTTAAGAAGACTCCAAAAGAGATCCAAGGTTCGAATCCCAATATTATTATATCTGGCTTTCGTCACGGGAACCAACTCCTCTTATATTGCAGGAACAAACGGTAGTCGAACCCAACTCCTATCATAAAATGGCTTCCCTCACAGGAACAGGTAATAAACAAACACAATACCCATTATAAGGTTTCTCAAGAGGATCATCGCTTACATGAGTAAAGGTCTGAATTACACTATGCCAGTTTTCATATATACATGTACAAACCTCCTCTCGTGCTAACCAACGTGTCTGTGATAAAGATTTTAGTGTTTTCGTTCCTGGATACATGAAAGAAGCAAGTAAGTTCCACCGTTTTGTTGAAGTGGAGAAAAATGTAAATCTTTTGAAGCATAGTGAGAAAAGAACATACTTCTCTACAACTCTTGCTGCACTACTTCCGACCAAATTCAAAGAATGAGCTGCGCAGGGCACATAATACGCTTCAGAATTTATTCCTTTAATTTGAGCCTGTAAACCTGTATATGCCCTCGACATATTGCTGTCGTTGTCGTACAACTGACCTCTGCAATTAGTAAGGTCAATAGAATGTCTGGTCAAAATATCTACTACAGCTTCGGATAGATTTTCAGACTTGTGACCTGGATTTGACAGAAACGAAAAAAACCTTTCAACAGGTTTACACTCTTCAGTCACAAACCTTAACACAAAAGCTAACTGATCAGTATGCGAAATATCTGGAGTTGAATCAACTGTTATGGAGAAATATTTGCTTTGTTTTATGTCATTAATAATTTCTTCTCTCACTCTATCAGTAAGCAGCTCAACAACTTCATCACAAATTGTATAAGACAAGTAGCTTGTATGACCTTTCCCTGTTCCATACCGTTCAATGTGTTCCGCAAAAAAGGGACCAAACTCGGCAATAAGCTCTAAAGAAATCATGTATTGCCCGTTGTGCAGAGAATTGAATTTTTCTTTGTGACCATGTGACCATGTAAGGGAAGCCCGTGACTTGTCAACTTCTTTACGACAGAAAAAAAACACTCTTCTTAAGACACCCAGTACATATGTTCTGTCTGAATATGTGATTGAAAATGGTTGTCCAAGGTCCCAACAGATTTCTGCCTTGTTAAGAGTGCCAACTCGCAGCTTTTGTGTTCTTCACAATTTTCGTGTGATGCTAGAATATTTGAAATGTTTTTCCAGTCTGAAATGCCGTGAGTTGCGATCTTTGTCTTGCTTTTGAACAACCTACATGATGCACAATAAATGGCACCAGTGCTACAAGAATATACCAAATAATACCGCAAAATCAATTCGCCATTTTCAAGTTTACACTCTTATTTAAAAATCTTGTCTTACCTGCTATGAATTTTTGCGATTTAGAAAATTTTCAGTATTCTGATTAATTCCATGTCTTAGAAGAATGTCAATTGTACTCATTCAAACACCACTCGGCAGGATCGTCAGTAACGAAATTTGCACTCTCATTGTCTTAATCACTAACTCCAACGAACTGAGGAGACACTACATTAAGTGCACTTTTTTCCTCCACTAAACCCACAATATTGTCAACAGTTTTCGTTTCACAGAGTTCACCCGACGCAACCGCTTCTACTTCAGTTACTTAACTGCTTTCGGAAATCACTTGTTCATTCAGCCGAAAAATTGTATGCACTGTACCAAGCTTTATCTGTAAGGTTGCTTCTCTTTCACGCTTTTCGTTTGCAAGTTTATGATAAGCCAAACCACTTAATTTTGTTTGCTTCATGCTGATGGATTTTTTATAAAAAATAGCAAACGCACTAGCAACCAATTGGATGCATCAGAAAATACAGTAAGACAAAAGCTAGTTGCAGCGGATTAGATATCTGCGTAATTATTTATTGCAAAGCACAAATATTCGTCTGTGTATAAAAGAAGTAGCTCCGAGTAGATTAATAACACGGTTCAAAAACAACCACTTTTACGGCCCATACAAAAGATGCATTGACACTTAATAGCAGTTTCAAAAATGGCCGGCTGTATTTTCTTTCGCTGTTTTTAATTTTTTTTAAAAAAAGAGACACACTGTACAGGTAATGCGACTATGCGAGTTTAAAACAATCAGTTTTCTTTGTCGCCTGGCCATTGGTTTTGCAAGAGAGGTGAGAGATCTACGGCATATTTACAAAAACAAACCAACAAGGTTGGGTGGGCGGTTTGCATTGTTGTCATTCTAAGCGATAAAAGTCACAGCACGGATTAAAAAACAGATTGACACCTTAATTCGAATCTCAAGGAGGCAGAGCAGATGAAACATTTCTCGGTAACACATAAATACAATGCACCAAGGTTTCTTTCGTATGAATCGAAAGGTCTGAATTGTTAGTGTGTACGTAAGATATTTTTTTATATTCTGGAGAAAAGATTTGCCGCCCCTAGGCACGTGCCTAGTGGGCCTATTTAGTAATCCGCCATTGGTCGTGTCACTGAAAACAGCGTTCTGATAAGGTGTATGAACTTGTTTCGAAAATAGTCAGCATGAAACACCTCTCTGACGATGTTGGAAAGAATTGAAAGGCATTTGTAAGAAGGCCATGTCAGAAAGTTGAGTACAGGTGGAACAAATCTCATCGTCATCGTAAATGATTCCTTACACCGAATGCAGACTGATTATGTGGAAACACCAGACAATGTTCGAAAGCTACTACCTTCTTATCCACTGACAACCCATTTGCTACTTTCAGAAGGCCATCCAAGACATTCAGTTGTGAGAAAACCAAGAAAAGGAAGCTCATGTGCATGTTATGCCCCAAATGTTAGTCATTCAACATGTACTTGAAATTCCTGTCCTGTCCATTCCTTAGTCGATCACACAGTGCAAAGAGTGTGTGTAGCACAGTAAAAAGGTTTCCAAGAGTGCTGGAAACATGGAAACATGTAGCGATCTTTACTTTTTTTTTCAAAGTGGGAATGTAATGGTTCCCAACAAATGCGTTAGAAGCAAGAGTTTCAGAGTGAAAGTGCGTGTGATGATAATTTATTCAAAATTTCAATGGTGGCAATTCAACTTTATTACAAGGGTAGTGTAAGTAAGCAAATCGTGTGGCAAAATTCAAGTTCTGGGTCAGTTCGATACTGTCGGTCGATGAAATTAATTTTTGGAAAAGAAACACGTGATTTTGTAGCCAAAGAAGTAAATGCTATTAAAGAACAATAAATAACAGGATTTTTTCTGTTCATACGTCCCTAGTTCTCAGTATGGTAGATGGCAAAATATGTAGTGCTTTGTCGTCATATTCATCCTCTCAATGTTGATTTTTGTGTGGAACCATACCGGAAAAGATGAATCAGGGAAAGTAATTGAGGCAAAACAAGTTAACCTGAAAGCAATGATGTTTGGTTTATCACTATTACATTCATGGATCAAGTTTATGGAATGCATACTGCGCATTGCATATAGATTAGATATAAAAATGTGGCGAGTATTAGGTCCCGAAATGAAAAATAAATTAGCCAGTAGGAAAAAGCGTATTCAAGAAAGATTTCGAAATGAGATGGGCCTTTTGGTTGATATGCCTGCATAACAGGGAGGAAATACCAATGATGGTAATAGAGTGCGAAGGATTTTCAGAAATGCTGAACTGTCTGATGACATTACCGGTGTTAATATTGATTTCATTAAACATTTTCATATAATTTTAGAATGCATCAATTCCGGATTTGCTATTGACGCAGATGCTTTTGAGCAGTATGCAGCAGAAACTAGACATTTGTACTTACGAGATTATGCATGGTATCACATGCCAAGTAATGTGCATAAGATTTTGTGGCATGGGAAAATTGTTATTGCCTCTTGTATTCTTCCGATTGGCCAACTTTCAGAAGAAGTACAAGAAGCAAGCGACAAAGACACTAGACCGAGAGAGCTTCACAGGAAAAAGCTCAAGTGTGGATAGCAACACATATCTCATTCATAGAATCTTATTATCCTCTAATCCAGTGGTCGAAGTGAGACGGTATGCGGTGGTACGCCATACCGCCTCTGGTTTTTCAGTGATGAAGGCATACCGCCTCTGTTTTTTTAGTGATCAAGACATACCGTCTCGGGAGAGTAGATGCTAAATATCTTTAATAAATTCATTTTATACACAGTAATTGACTAATAGCTTTACACGTAAAAATATATTATTTCTTATGTGCATATAATTTCTAAGTTGATAACACCGACATTTTTGTTATCTTTTCCTAACTTTTCTTTTTAAATGAGGTGTCTTCAAAGCAGTTCATCTAGTTTTGATTTATTTTTATTTATTTATAATAGGTTTCAGATACAGCACGAGGCCATTTTACACTGAAACATTTTAACAATTACGTAACATAACAATAGAATAACAATTTGAAATAAAGATGGTACAGTACAATGGCAACATTACAAAGATAGTTTATTTGTAGATGATCTGAAGGTATGCTCATTTGAAAAAAAAAGTACAGTTTCTGATAATTGGTTATACGTGCTAACAATTCGCTTTAGAAGGGACCTTTGCACAATATTAACTCTCGCAGCTCGAGTGTAAAAGAGATCACTAGATCATGTTGTTCTAGCAGGTACGCGAAAATTGATCTGACTCAATAACTGTTCACATGATATATGGCTATTTACAATTTTATGCAAAAATATTAGGTCAGAAATTTTGTTTCTCACTAGGGGAGGTTTGATATTGAGAAATGTTAAAATGTCATTTCTTGGAAGTTCACTGTATCGCTATCTGTCCTCGCTGCTTCCTTCAGGCGTTATTCAGCATGCCTCGGTGGCTAGCTTCAGCATAGCAAAATTCACGAGTGTAATATGCATGATTTACTGTGTAACGCAGTGTTGCAATAACTTCGCTTTGTCGTTCACAAATATAGTGTTTTGCTGTCTTGAATATCAATGGAACTGGTTGTGGAAAAAATAACTGAATACGAATCTGCTAAAGGTTTACTTATATAGTTTAATATTGTAGTCTCAATACGGTCCCTTATCACAAAATTTGTGATTGTTTTCACAGGACACATTTGGGGAGAGGGGGAGTTGTGTAAGTCACAATATTTTGGCATTCGGGATATTAGTGATATGTTGTTCGGATCTTGGAACCTTAGGTGATAACGCTTGCAATTATTACTTTACTGTTTTATGGTTGTTTGTATTCGGCAATCTTATTATGTAAGTGTCTATTTGTCATCTTCTTGATTTGAATGGAAGCACCACACTCTCAGTTCCGGAAGTATCTCTCTCTCTCTCTCTCTCTCTCTCTGCAATACGCACATTTCTGAAGAAATTTGCCTATCGTAGAGACTCACATGGGCGAAATTCGGGAAAACTTCCCGTTTTTCCGGTCACCCTCTGATACAACCTCTGATTAAATATATTTGCTTCCTCATTTCCATTGTCCCACTTCTCTAATAAATTTCTCCGAAATTTTTAACTCGTTTTCACTTAACATATTAAACGGGTAATACGTTCTCTTTTACCACCTTTCATGCGCTGTATACATTCTTTTAAAAAATACATAAAAAATATACTACTTGGAGCAGATTCGAACCGCCGTTCTTTGAATTGTAATCTAGCGCCTTAACCACTACACCAAGATCGTTGCTTGGTAAACTCTTAGTTGATGGCATGTTTGTTTTATTTGTATTTTATGTTCCCACTTCTACCATTTTTACTCTTTTTTCTTCGTTTAGCAGTTGTTTCTGGCTTTCTCTTTCCGTGTCGCCCTTTATTTACACTATGTACTATTCATATTCACAGTTTGTGCCCCTTCTGCAATGTCTTATTCAGATTAGACTTTTCTTCTTGTCTCTCCGTAAACATTTGATTGATTTAATTCTCATACTCTCCGTGGATGGAGCGCAGGAATGCCAGACTCAAAAAACAGGTGTACATTTACTTTCCTGACAGATAATACATATTGGAAACTTGTCGTGATTCCATGATTGCCGCCGTAGCAGACTGCAATGCAACTCTTCTTGGAGATTTCAATCTCTCCATTGGCTGGCTTTCCCCCCACATATGGGGTCCCACATTCTAAAAACTATAATAATGACTCCTGCTTTTTAGACAATTTTATACATGGTCTTGGATTAGCACAGCATAATATGCACCCTTGGAGAGGCGATAGTAACCTGGACTATATGGTGTCAACTCACAAATCAAGGGTTGTGGTCCCAAAGTTAAACTTTTTCCCATCAGATCACGACTCTCTCAGTGTGTTTTTCCGTCACATCAAACATAAAATATCTCAAAGTCAAAAATCAGTGAATTCTTTTCCCCAGTGGAAAAAGGCCCCTTGAGATGAAATACGTCAAGCTCTTCATATTTTCCCATGGTGCTTACTTGCCTCAGGCTCAGTTGATGATGCAGCTGACTTATTTGCTGACGTCATTCAGGCTGTAGTTAAAGACTTTGTGCCTTTCCGTAAAAGACCTTCTTCAAAGTTCCCCCGTGGTTTGATGAGGAACTAAAGTGCATACTTCGCAACAAAAAAAGTGCATGGAAGCTACGGAAGGATTTTCCCAGTGAGTATACTTACAAGAACTTTACAGATATTAGAAGACATAGTAAATATCTTATGAAAAGAAAGTATGAGAAGTACATTGAACACATCACAATTGATACACGTAAAAACCCTAAGCGTTTCTGGACCCTAATAAACAATCGAAGAAATAGTTCTCGCATACCGACAGAACTGACCTAAAAAAATTGCTTGTGTCAATGACGAAGACAGGGCAAAGGTATTTAATGAATATTTTGCTAGCACCTTTACTTCATTCCCTCCCACCTCTCCTTCCTTCCCCTACCCTCTTCAACCTGTTTGTTCTGAGTCTTTGTCTTCTATCAGTACCACACCGACTGAAGTACTCTCTCTTCTCTTGTCATTGCCCCAACAGCGCGCCTTAGGGCCAGATAATATCTATACTTTCTTCCTACGCAGTGTTGCCAGTTCCCTTTCTCAACCCCTTTCGGTTTCACTAAATCGCTTTTTCGCAGAAGGTGTCTTTCCCACCAGTTGGAAGAGAGCTAATATCACTCCTGTTCAAGAGTCTGGTAAAAAATAAAAATTATGTGTCCTCCTATCGACCTATTTCCTTATTATCTCCACTCTCACTTATTTGTCAAAAGATAATCAAAAACAGGCTCTTTCAATTTGTTGCTCCATTTATAAACTCCTCACAACACGGCTTTTTGCCAGGAAAATCTTGTGTTACTAATTTATCAGTTCTTCTGTCCGATGCTGTGGACAGCATCTCAGAAAATTCTCAACTCGACATTTTGTATTTAGATCTGTTTAAGGCTTTTGATTTTTTCCACACCATCTTCTTTTATACAAACTCAGTTCTAGATTCAATATACATGGTAAATTACTTAGTCTTCTAGAAACATATCTCAGTAATATAACACAACGAGTTTCAGAGTTACTTTTCTGACTTTATTCCCGTAACTTCTGGAGTTCCTCAAGGCAGTGTTCTGGGTCCACTTCTATTTTTATTATACACGGACGATCAGTCATCTTTGTTCACAAACAGCTCTACCAATATCCTTCTATTTGCTGATGATTGCAAACTCTACAGACAAGTTAAATCAGAGTACGATGCTCTTGCTCTTCAGCATGATGCTTCTATTTTTCTCAACTGGTGTAACTCTTGGAAACTTAGTTTAAACGTCGAGAAATGTGCTTCTCTTGCGATTTCTCTAAAAAAAGGCACCAAATGACGTTACTTGTATACAACCGATTTGGCTGGGGTCCGGATATGTGTTACGGGAGACCAAAGTAGGGCCACTTTGGGGTCCCGTATTTCGGAAATTTCTGCGTATGGGCCCAAACGCTAAATACGTGTCTCCTACTTTGGTCTTTCGTAACACATATCCGGACCCCAGCCAAATCGGTTGTGTACAAGTAACGTCATTCGCTTCCTAGTTATAGTATGTAGGGCCACTTTGGGGCCCCGTATTTCGGAAATTTCTGCGTATGGGCCCAAACGCCAAAATACGTGTCCCCTACTTTGGTCTCCCGTAACACATATCCGGAACCCAGCCAAATCGCTTGTGTACAAGTAACGTCATTCGCTTCCTAGTTATAGTATGTAGGGCCACTTTGGGGCCCCGTATTTCGGAAATTTCTGCGTATGGGCCCAAACCGCAAAATACGTGTCTCCTACTTCGTTCTCCCGTAACACATATCTCGACCTCAGCCAAATCGGTTGTTTACACTTAAGACCGTTTCGTCGTAAGACATGGAATTAATCAGAATACTGAAAACGATTTTTCTAAATCGCAAAAATTCATAGCAGGTAAGACAAGATTTTTAAAAAAGAGTTTTTTTTCGTAAACTTGAAAATGGCGAATCGATTTTGCGGTATTATTTGGTATATTCGTGTAGCACTGGTGCCATTTATTGTGCATCATGTAGGTTGTTCAAAGGCAAGACAAAGATCGCAACTCACGGCATTTCAGACTGGAAAAACATTTCAAATATTCTAGCATCACACGAAAATAGTGAAGAACACAAAAGCTGCGAGTTGGCACTCTTAACAAGGCAGAAATCTGTTGGGACCTTGGATAACCATTTTCAATCACATATTCAGACAGAACATATGTACTGGGTGTCTTAAGAAGAGTGTTTTTTTCTGTCGTAAAGAAGTTGACAAGTCACGGGCTTCCCTTACATGGTCACATGGTCACAAAGAAAAATTCAATTCTCTGCACAACGGGCAATACATGATTTCTTTAGAGCTTATTGCCGAGTTTGGTCCATTTTTTGCGGAACACATTGAACGGTATGGAACAGGGAAAGGTCATACAAGCTACTTGTCTTATACAATTTGTGATGAAGTTGTTGAGCTGCTTACTGATAGAGTGAGAGAAGAAATTATTAATGACATAAAACAAAGCAAATATTTCTCCATAACAGTTGATTCAACTCCAGATATTTCGCATACTGATCAGTTAGCTTTTGTGTTAAGGTTTGTGACTGAAGAGTGTAAACCTGTTGAAAGGTTTTTTTCGTTTCTGTCAAATCCAGGTCACAAGTCTGAAAATCTATCCGAAGCTGTAGTAGATATTTTGACCAGACATTCTATTGACCTTACTAATTGCAGAGGTCAGTTGTACGACAACGACAGCAATATGTCGAGGGCATATACAGGTTTACAGGCTCAAATTAGAGGAATAAATTCTGAAGCGTATTATGTGCCCTGCGCAGCTCATTCTTTGAATTTGGTCGGAAGTAGTGCAGCAAGAGTTGTAGAGAAGTATGTTCTTTTCTCACTATGCTTCAAAAGATTTACATTTTTCTCCACTTCAACAAAACGGTGGAACTTACTTGCTTCTTTCATGTATCCAGGAACGAAAACACTAAAATCTTTATCACAGACACGTTGGTTAGCACGAGAGGAGGTTTGTACATGTATATATGAAAACTGGCATAGTGTAATTCAGACCTTTACTCATGTAAGCGATGATCCTTTTGAGAAACCTCTAGTTCGAAATGATGCCTTATTCCTCTTGAATCAACTAAACAGGCTGGAAACAGCTTTCATGATCACTTTTTGGAATGATATACTGCAGAGATTCCAGTGTCACCGTGAAATTACAGTGTCAACATAGATTTAACAATAGTATATGATTTATTTGAATCACTTGTGAACTTTATAACTTCTCTTCGTGACGTGTCCGACTCTTATGAGCAAAAATCCATGGAGAAAATTGATATGGATTACGAGTGTAGTTATAAAAGGTTTAGAAAACGTAAGGGATAATATGGGGGTCGTGATCGGAATTAGGTGTTAAAACACTGGTATATTATTATTATTATTATTATTATTACCATTTCTTTGCCGTCTTCTTCGTCTTATTGCCGACTTCATGTACGTGTTGGTTGAGGCCTCAAGCCAGCGATTCAAGGGTCCCGACTTGGAATCTCAACCGGGGTGTGGTTGTTTGTGAATTTTAAAACCTTTATATCAGTGGTAGAGGATACTCAAGACGGGCCGAAATCCTTCGTTACTTAACGGGTCCAACAATATAGCCCATTTGTTGTCTTCTCATTACTATTATTATCACTCATCATGCTGCTCATATTAATAATGCTACTACTACTACTACTACTACTACTACTACTACTACTACTACTACTACTACTACTACTACTACTAATAATAATAATAATAATAATAATAATAATAATATTCATACTAATAAGAATAGTAATAATCATAGAAAGCCATTTTTGCGTTGGGGTTTTAGCATGTCCCTTTTCTTCACCAGGTAAACGTGTACGTTTGGAACTTACGATCGGCGTATCGTATCGCGTTCCATTTGACATCGGTTCGCATCAGTGACATACTAGAGATTCCAATCACCACCGACTGCTATCATTTTGAGTTTGCAGTATTTGTCTTCGTGAGAAAACAGGTTAAAGTGTACCACATTTTGGCATGTATGGCCAGAGTACATAACTTTCAGGAGCCATGGGAGAACAATCATTCTACTTTCGGTTCGACGACGTTGCGAACCGTAAGAGTAAGCATATTTCCATCATTCAACATGCCATTCCACTTGCGCAATTTTCAATGAGATACTCGTCGATTACTTGGATAGCTTTCCTTGTAGGTGAAAAAGGAACTTGAGGCCTTTTTAGATATGGATATTTGTAATTGTAATAATAGCAATAGGACTTATACTAATACTTGGCTTTCGAGACACAGCCTGTGAGTTTTTGGAAAAGCTAACTACAGGAAAAATACATTGTTGAATCACTGTAATATATAAATTATTACAAAAAAATGAATGTAACTGTGTGTGCCGAATCATTACGGCCAAATTGCAGTCAAATGAAATGAATTTTGATATATAGCTAGGTCTTAATCCAAACTTGGATGTTATCATATTGCTTTCATTACAATTATATCCTAAGGGATAGTTGAGATCCGAATTTTTGCGAAAAAAAATTGAGTATCTTACAAGCCGTTCAACTTACGGAGCTGAAATTCAATATATTAACTTTTTATTGAAAATTAACAGAACGTCTCCTAGCATTTTTTAAAATTTCTCCTTTATGGGGAGGTTCGGCACTTTCTATATATGGTAAATTGATAGTGAGTTAGTTTTTAAAAATAATCGAAAACGATTGATATTAGTTGAGAAAAAAGCAATAGAGTGCTTCGCATCATATATCAATATATGCTTACAATCAGAGGCGGATCCAGGACACACTTCCGGGGGACGGTGGGTGGTAATACTGCTACTTAGAGCTACTTTTAAGAGCTCCGAACTCTGGGTTTTATTTATATATAAAATAAGAAAGTTTCCTCTTCTGGGGAACGATCGCCCCCCCCCCCCGTGGATCCGCTCCTGCTTATCATGCGCTTTCTACTATAATAATTGCTGAAGCTTGTTTATTATATGGAGCACTTAGAGCATAGGGCAATTGACCCATAAAGTTGTGAGAAAAATAAACATAAAATTTGTAATGTAACATTCTGTATATTGATTTGGGACTTTAAAAATTTCATCCGTTTAAAAATTTGAACCTATTGACTGCTGGTTTTCTTGGAAACAATTCAGCGTCTCAAGGCAACGTACCATGACTACCCCGAACACTCTATCAAGACCAGAAGTGGTTCAAATTTAATATTACTTTCGCTTTCAATACTGATTTTCATAGATCAAAAACAATAAGATATATCGAGACGCGGTTTTCTGCAGTTCATTCAGCGTCCTAAGAACAGGTCCCTTTCCTGTGTTAATCTTCTATTCAAACGAAAAGTTGTTAAAATTAGCTGTTTCCAATTTCAACACTGATCATCGTAGACCGAAAACGGTAACATATAGCGAGAACGTTTTTTTTTTTTTCAAACGATTTGGTGTCTCAAGTTAACTTACCATGACTATCCCATATGCACCACCATAACTGAAAGTGGTTGAAATTTACTACCATTTCCGGAATCGTGCTAATTTTTATATATCAAAAAAAGGTGAGAGATATCTAGCTGTAGTTTGCTGCAATCGATTCAGTTTCCCAAGAATAGATTACAGGTTCTCCATTAACCCTCTATTCAAACCGTAAGTCATTCAAACTATTTCCGGTTTTAGCTTTTATCACAATAGAATAAAAACAATAACGCATAGCAAGTAGTGTCTTTCTGATATGGATTTAGCGTCTGAGGAACAGATTTTTATCTTTGACCAGTCTTCTGACAGATTTTTATCTATTGCAACCAGTAATTATATATGCACTACTACAAGTATGAGTAGTTAATTTCCATATTTTGGAAGTCTACTGTAGTTTCACACCAATGAAAAGAAATTCACTTGTTTTGTTCTTATGTCTGTCAATATACATACACATACATACGAACAAATGGACAAAGTCGTTCTTCCCATATTTAAACATAGCATAGATTAGATCTTTTAAATATTTCCAGTTCTACAAAACGCATCGATCCTACAGTTTTTGTCGGTTTTCTGACGGACAGAAGCCGTTTTGGAACTTGAAGACTCATTTGAAAGTGCAAAGTATTGAATGAAAAATATATTCACTTCAGTAGTAGAAAAATGGTCGATCTGGAACAGGAAGAGAACAACCCAGGAGCCGCTGGGAAATCGAGCACCTTGAACCGTCCACCCACGGTCTTTTACGACCTCCATTTTAGAGGTGTATTTGTTCCATTTTATGAGCACTTTTTAGGGGGTATACTCGTTCTCTTTTATGAGTACATTTTAAGGGCTGGAGTTGTTCCCTTTTATGATCACTTTTTCCACCCCTTATTTTACCATAGCAGTGGAGACTACGAACACAAATCGAGCACCTTGAACCGTCCACCCACGGTCTTTTACGACCTCCATTTTAGGGGTGTATTTGTTCCCTTTTATGAGCATTTTTAGGGGGCGTACTCGTTCTCTTTTATGAGTACATTTTAAGGGGTGAACTCGTTTCCTTTTATGATCATTTTTCCACCCCTTAGCAGAGAATACGAACACATAGCAGAGCAGATAATACATAAGACTAGCAGGGATGTATTCATTCTCTTTTATGAGCGCATGTTAGGGGTGGAATCGTTCTCTTTTATGATCACTTTTTCCGCTCCTATTTGAACAAAGCAGAAATTACATAAGACTACGAACACATAGCAGAGCAGAGAATACATAAAACTACGAAACATAACAGGGGTGTATTCATTCCCTTTTATCAGCATTTTTCAACAGCAGATAATGAATACATATGTAACATAGCAAAGGGGGTGTACATAAGAATACGAACACACAACTATTTAACATACTAGAGCTGTATTCGTTCCACCCCTATTTAAACATAGCAAAACTAGTAAAAGAGTATGGCTTATTTTCCAACCCCTATTTTAACATATCACATATTACATAAGACTATGTAACATAGCAGAGCTAATACAAGAGTATGGAATATTTTCCAACCCCTATTTTAACATAGCAGGAATTACATAAGACTACGAACACATAGCAGAGCAGAGAATACATAAGACTACGAAACATAGCAGGGGTGTATTCACTCCCTTTTATGAGCATTTTTTCAACATAGCAGACAACGAATACCTATGTAACATAGCAAAGGGTGTGTGTATAAGATTACGAACACACAACTATTTAACATAGTAGGGGTCTATTCGTTCCACCCCTATTTAAACATAGCAAAACTAGTAAAAGAGTATGGCTTATTTTCCAACCCATATTTTAACATAGCAGAAATTACTCAACATAATAGAAATTATATAACACTTCGTCCCCTTTTATGAGCCCATTTTAGGGGTGTATTCATCCTCTTTTATGAGCACATTTTTAAACCCCTATTTTAACATAGCAGATCGATAACACATCTTCCAACGGCCTATTTAACATAGCACATATTACATAAGACTATGTAACATAGCAGAGCTAATACAAGATTATGACCAATTTTTTCAACCCCTATTTTAACATAGCACATATTACATAAGACTACGAACACATAGCAGAGCAGATAATACATAAGATTCATTCTCTTTTATGAGTATTTTTCAACCCCTATTTTTAACTATAAACATAGCAGACAATGAATACCTATGTAACATAGCAAAGGGGGTGTGAACACAAAACTACTTAACATAGCACTGATTACATAAAAACATTCGTTCCCAACCCCTAAATTAACATAGCGGAAATGACACAAGCATGTCCCCAAACTACTGACCATCGAGAACAGAGGTCAAACTCAAAAACGGAGCCACATTTAGTAATAGGTCATCCAAGACCACATGTCCCAAAAGTGTTGACCTTCGAGGTCAAAGGTCAAAATACTTAAAACCTAATAAGTCGGAAACGGAGCCACATATTGAGATGGTGTTTCCACATTTAGTAATTGGTCATCAACTACTACAAGTTCCAAAAATAATGACCATCGAAGTCAAAGGTCAAAATACTTAAAACCTAATAACTCGGAAACGAAGCCACATATTGAGGTGGTGTTTCCACATTTAGTAATTGGTCATCAACTACTACAAGTTCTAAAAATAATGACCATCGATGTCAAGGCCAAATACTTAAAACCTAATAAGTCGGAAACGGAGCCACATACTGAGATGGTGTTTCCACATTTAGTAATTTGTCATCAACAACTACAAGTTCCAAAAATAATGACCATCGAGGTCAAGGTCAAATACTTAAAACCTAATAAGTCGGAAACGGAGCCACATATTGAGATGGTGTTTCCACCTTTAGTAATTGGTCATCAACTACTACAAGTTGCAAAAATAATGACCTTCGAGGTCAAAGGTCAAAATACTTAAAACCTAATAACTCGTAAATGGAGCCACATTTTGAGATGGTGTTTCCACATTTAGCAATTGGTCATCAACCACTACAAGTTCCAAATAATGACCATCGAGGTCAAAGGTCAAAATACTTAAAACCTAATAACTCGGAAACGGAGGCACATATTGAGATGGTGTTTTCACATTTAGTAATTCGTCATCAACTACTACAAGTTCAAAAAATAATGACCATCGAGGTCAAAGGTCAAACTCGTAAACGAAGCCACATATTGGGATGACGTTTCCTCATTTAGTAACAGATCATTAACTACATGTACGAAAATATTGACTATTGAGGTCAAAAGGTCAAATAACTCTTAACAGAGGAACGGATAAATTTGTGTGATCTATTAAATTATGTATCAAGCAGAAAAAAAATGAAGAAGGAATAATTTTGAATGGCTTATTTACTTTTGTATTAATGAGAAAGAAATCAAAGAGACACAATTTTAACTAGCGCAGAATTTCTTTACCTTTTTGGGCTATTCAAATAAACACAAAAATTAATTTGGATGGAGTGTTTATTTTTCTACTAACAAGAAAGAAAGCAGAGATATGCCATACGAACTAGCTGAGAATTTTATATCATTTGTACTATTTAAACAATCGAAGGGATAAATGGATCTATTCCATTTTGCACCAAGGAGAAATGCCCTTTTAACTAGCTCAGAATTTATGTACCTTGATGTGCTATCCTAGAAAAGCGAAGAAGGTCCATTTTAAATAACTCAGAATTTTATATCATTTTGTAACACTCAAATAAATGAAGAAATAAATTTGGATGGAGTATTTAGCTTTGTACGTACCAGAAAAAAGTGAAGAAGGTCCATTTTAACTAGGTCAATATTTCTGTACAATTTTGTACTACCCAAATAAACGAAAGAATACATTTGGATAATCTATTTTATTTTTGTACCAATCAGAAGAAAATGAAAGAAGGGCCATTTTACCTAGATTAGCATTTTATACTTTTTTCTATCATTAAAAAACTGAGGATAACTTGAATAGTCTAAGTTTTTGTACTCATTCGAAGAAAAGCAAAGAAGAACCATTTTAAGTAGCTCAGCTTTTTCATACCTAATGTTCCCAGGACTATAAGGAAAGGAATAAATAAATATCGGTATCCTATTTCCTTTTGTACCAACGAGAAAAAAGCGACGAAGAACCATTTATAACAGGCCTAGATTTTTATGCCTTTTTGTGATATTTAAACAAACGAAGGGTTAAATTTGTACCAAACAAAAAAGCTACACAAATAAACAAGGGAATAAATTTGTAATAACCACAAAAAAGAAGAAAGACCATTTGAACTGCCTCAGTTTGATATACCATTTGAGTGGCCTATTGAATTTTGAACCAACGAGAAATCTCATTTGTAACTAGCTCAGAACTTCCAGGCCATGTTTTAGTATTTAAACAAACAAAGGGCTAAATTTGAGAAAGCGAACATGGACTCAGAATTTTATATCATCTTGTAATACTCAAATAATCGAAGAAATATATTTGGATGGATTATTTAGTTTTGTACCAAGCAGAAAAAGGAAAGAATTAACACTTTGTACTAATCAAGTAAACAAAGATATAAATTTGTACTGACCAGAAAAGCGAAGAAGGATCAGCGTTCTATACTTTTTGTGCCATTTAAATACGGGTGTCCTATTTCCTTTTGTACCAACGAGAAAGAAAGCCAAGAAGGACCATTTTTAACTGGCTTAGAATTTTATACCTTTTTGTAAAATTTGTACCAAACCGACAAAAGCAAGGAAATACCATTTAACTAACTAATAATTTTTATGCTAACCAAAAAAGCGAAGACAGACCATCTTAACTAGCTCAGCATGTTATAACTTTTTGTGCTACACTTTTGAGTGGTCTACCCAATTTTGTACCAACGAGAAATGCCTTTTTAACTAGCTCAGAATTTCTTGACCATGTTGTACTATTCAAACAAACAAAGGAATACATTTGTACTAACCAGACTCAAAATTTTATATCATTTTGTAATACTCAAATGGACGAAGGAATACATTTGTGTGATCTATTCACTTTTGTAGCAAGCAGAAACAGGAAAGAACTAACATTTTGTACTAATCAAATAAGCGAAGGAATAAATTTGGGTGGCCTATTTAGTTTTGTCCATTCTTTAACTAGCTCAATATTTCAGTACCACTGTAACTAACTCAAACAAACGAAAGAATAAATTTGAGTGGCTTAAGCAAAGAAGGTCAATGGTAACTAGCTCAGCAATTGGTACCTTTTTGTGCTATTAAAATAAACGAAGGGTTAAATTTGAGTGACCTATTCAGTTTTGTACCAAGTAGAAAAATTGAAGAATGAATAAATTTTGTTTGCTTCTTTACTTTTGTATTAGCAATTTAAAAAAGCGGAGAAGGTCTGTTTTTAAATAGTTCAGTATTTATGTACAGTTTGTACTACTCAAATAAACGAAGGAATAAATTTTGATGTTCTACTTTCTGTACCAACCAGAGAAAAACAAAGGAAGACCATATTCTGCTACTCAAACAAACGAAGGAATAAGCTCAGAATTTCTATACCTTTTTGTGTTATTCAAATAATCGAAAAAACGAAGGATAATTTTATATCCTTTTGTGCTAATCAAATAAATGAAGGAATAAATTTGTTGACCTATTCCCTTTTATAGCAATCAGAAAAAGCCCCTTCTAGTTTTGTACCAACCACGAGAAAAAGGAAGAAGGCCCATTATAACAAGCTCAGTATTTTTATACCATTTTGTATTACTCTAATAAATTTGGGTGGTGTATTTCATTTTTGTAACAATCATTAAAAAAGTAAAGATGATACATTTTAACTAGCTCAGAATTTTATACCTTTGTGAGGGATTAAAATAAACGAGTGGTTCATTTAGTTGTGGTGCTACATTTTGGATATTTTTGTGTCATCCAGATCAGTTTATTTATTTCTTTTAAAGAAAACAATACATTACTCTCACTGACAATTCAGTTGCCAGTAATTCAGTATTTTAGCTCTATTATTTACATGCGTTAGTCCAATGTTTGTAATCTTTTAAATTCTTAATATTAAAATACTACAAATTGATCCATTTATAAAATAAGATAGTTAACAGTTCAATTCTCTGTAACCCTTTGTAATTTCTCAACTTACATCAAAGTATTTAGCCCTAATATATATATGAGGATAAATATGTTCTTCTATTCATACACAATCAAATGCATATGCTACAGTGTCTCAGTGTTCATTTACAGAATTAAATAATTGTTTATCTTTCTCTAAAACATTTCTACTATTTCTTTGATATAACAATCACACTCTGTAATAGGGGTGGACGGTTCCTGAAAACATAAACCGCGGTTTCGGTTTGCCACTTAAACCGGTTTGGAACGGTTAACCGATCCCAAACCGAACCGAACCGTTCTCAAACCGAACCGAATCGTACCATTCAGAACTGTCCGTAGAACTGTGACAAACTAAACTGTCCAAAGGGTTTGGAACGTGGTTTCGTTTACTATTGGCTAACCAAAACTTAAGCAAACTCCGTCAAAGCAAATTCAGCTGTGTCCACATGGAGCTGAATTTAATCTTTAACTCACTCGTAACATACGACCAGTTAGCAGATTTGTGTATAATAAAAGAATAAAATAGCAAAGAGCCTGAAAGCACTCATTAGAGCGTACCTACCTACCTATCTATCTATCTATCTATCTATCTATCTATCTATCTATCTATCTATCTATCTATATATATATATATATATATATATATATATATATATATATATATATAATGTTTGTATGTATGTAGATAGATAAAAAATATCACACAACTAGATACCACGTATGCACAAAAAGTCGTGGCAATACAAGTATTGGCTGGAGAAATGATCCCAATAAATTCTTTCAAATTAGAAGCATTTCATATGTCAACGGAATAAAAAAAATCACTGGTAGTGATCAGTCTTTGAAAGAGATGAAATTCGTTGGGTTAAGTTCTGACCTGTTAAGCCCCCATTCTACAACTGCTTCAAATTCGAAAATGTTATTATTCTTCTTGTTTACCTTCGCTTTTAATATTCCTGCTCAAATAGCAGCTTGCATGTGTGTCTTCATTTCTCTCATTTTTCATACTTTCATTCTCACCGTCGTGATTAATATTATAAGAAAAGCGTGATTAACTAACCAGACTCATCATCATCAAAACGCCGAACACATATTTCAGACTTTGACCGTGCTCCTACGTACAATGTAAGTCAATATTATCGGTACCTTGTATATCACATCGTTAACAAATCATTATATAATTACTTTCTGTAAATAATAAGTAAGATCTTCACGTGAGTGTTACTGAAACGTTTGCATTGCGAGCGTAGCGAGCAAAAAATTTTTTAACAAATCTATTTCTTTGCAAACCGACAACAATATTGATTTAATAGGGCGCCAATACTTTTACGGGGCACCACATCGTTTACTCATTTTCAACACTTCTTTTTTCTTATTGCTTGTTCGGCGCCCTCTTGCTACCAGCTCCCCCCTTCCCCGTAGCTACGGCTCTGGGTGTGGTTATCTTCTCCGTCACGATGTAGGTTTTGTACATTTGCTAATCGTACACATAAATATCATTCTCTGACAGAAGAGTTGCACTAAGTTGGAACCTGGCTATCTTCGATTCTGGACAGTGAACACAATGGCGAGGAAACATCTACCATTTCCCACTTTAATTTCTCTTTATTTCATCACTATACGGCCAACGAGTGTGATTACAGAGGTAATAAAGGAGTACACACGTGAGAAATTGTAAAAGATCTAGGCTTAATAATAGACCAAGGGCTTAGCTGGAATAAACACATTTCTGAACAGTGTATTAAAGCTAAACGCACAGCTTTATAAATTAAATAGCTATTTTCGCAAGAAACAAGACTATATCTGGTTAACACTCTCATTTTGCCTCTGTTCGATTACTGCGATTCAATATATGGTAGCTCTCTCTCCACTCAAAATATTAGGGCAATTCAGAAAATACAGAATTACTCTTTACGCTTCTCTCTCAATTACAGAAAGTCTTAGCATATTCTGCCGGTACTTAATGAAAACAATATCCTAACCATATCCCGAAGACGATATCTCCGATACTGTTGTTAACTATACAAAATAAATTCACATAAAACACCACCTTACTTGCATCATAAATTAACATGTAGACCAGAAATTCACCGTTACAATACCCGAGGAAGTAATAAACTGAATATGTCCCGGCGTTCTTGAAAAATAACAGGCATTTTCAATTTCGGCAGTAAGAATCTGGAACTTCCTACCAAAGTCAATCACTGACAAACCATACAATTCATTTAAATCATCACTCCAAACATTATTATTTAGAGATCAGAGACAAAGCATTGGCACACATGAAAGGTTTACTATAGTATGGAATTGGACTGAAATTGGTCTAACAGTATTAGTTTTTTTTTACATTTACATTTACTGAGTTTTGTTTATCCTTAGTATTATTGAATGTACCATGTTATGTTGTTATTTGTATCTTGTATCTTATTTGTGTCTTTGTTTTTCTTTCTTTCTTTTCTTTTTTTTTGTAATGATGACAAGGGTTAGGTGGCAGAGCAGCCTCCGGCTGAACCTCGCCCGCTGAAATAAAGAGAAATTCAATTCAAATTGGCAGACATTGATCTGGCATACGGGAAAGCGGACGGTAATGGCCGTGTGGCACAACGGTGTATACATTGGGACAGAAAGAGAGGGCTCTTTTTCCAGGAATTCTGAAGACCCTGTCCACCCCTCTAGACCTTCCGCTAACCAGTCTCCGCGACACGTGGTAGAGATTTATGATCCCTTGTGGCTGAAAACCAATGTTGCCTTAATTCCTTTTTCCTAGTTGATTTTTTTAATGTTTATTATTAACTGAAAATAGGAAGGAAAGCTTCCTCCTTATTTTACCGGACTTTAACTACACAAGTGGATCGGAGGTACGGCAACACTGAGAGTAATGACAGCTTACACGCTCGCGAGGACTAACCGAGGGTTGTGGGGGTGAAAAGAAGCAGTGGTTGGGGAAAGAGCCCTTTAAAGCTGTCCCGATGTATACAGACAACAGTTTCCTAATCTTAGAATTCCACACCACGCAACCTTTTTCAGGTGTAGATCGAAGATTACAAGAAACAGGATTGCTGGAAGCACACAGGCCCAGTGCTGGACGAAACAGAACCGTATGGACTGTGGCTTTTGAGGAGGAAATTCTTGCTTGAAATCAGAGAAAACCGTCCACCAGCACACGGGTAGTAACTGCTGAAATTCACCTAGTTGCACCTATCATCGGCAGGTTTGGAACATACTTCACGAAAATCAGATGTACTCTTTCCATGTCCAAAGGGTGCATGCATTACACGCCATCCTAATATATCCCGCTTCATGTCTCGTATTCTTTTCAAAGATGAAGCTATGTTTTCCCATGATGGAGTGATGAACACTCACACTCAACATTTGTGGCCTGAGTCAAACCCATATGGGATGTCAACTCGTGCCCGTCAGGAACGGTGTTCTGTGAATGTGTGGGCATGAATCGTTGATAATTCTCATCAGACCGTACCTACTACCACAATGACTAACCGGGTGGGAGTATTGGATATTTTTGAAAGAGATTCTGCCTGAACTACTAGAGACTGTGCCACTGGCTGTTCATCGAAACATGTGGTTTATGCACAACGGTGCTCCAGCACATTTGCTGTGGAGGTGCGAAATTGTCGCAACACATCCTTTCCGAACAAATGGACGGCAGAGAAGGACCGGTATCTTGGCCACCTCGCTCATCCGATCTTAACCACTTAGATTTCTTTTCTTGGGGTCATATGAAACAACTAATCTGCGCGACGCCTGTGCAATCAGAGGAGAATTTGGTTGCTCAAATTGTTGCTGCAGCGTGGAGCATTCAGGAAACGCCAGGAGTGTTTCAACGCGTTCGCAGCGTCTTTCCCTTCGACGCCGCTGTAACCTTTGCATTGAAGTGGTGGGTTGAAACTTTAAACATATTTTGCAGTATCCGTTCTGACAACCATCCTCTTTCCATGTAAACAAAAACTCCCCTCTGTACCTTGCTCCCTGCAACTACCTTCTGTATGCAGTTCCGTTATACGATTTGGATCCAGAAATATCGGCCCCTGTTACAGTACGTACAAATATCGTGAATGGAAGGAATATTTTGTTTCACATCCGTCAGTTTAGAACATTGATTGAAAAAAAACGTACTGTAGTCGCATTTATGTGATGTACTGATCGAAATGAATGTGCTAAAACAGTTATGTATATTATTATTATTATTATTATTATTATTATTATTATTATTATTATTATTATTATTATTATTATTATTATTACGCGTTCTTTATTTGTCTGTAGTTCTTGTTCAATTACTGTATTTGTAAAGGCAGATGCGTTCTCAAAAGCGTTGCGATATCATTAATATGAGCAAATCAGCAATCGGAATTTCTTTATTTTCTGTTACTTATCGGCTTGTGCCGTACGCATTTTTACATTCTAGAAAAGTAAAGTTTCCAGTGAGTTCTTGTACAACGACTTTACTAGTGCTTTTTGAGGAGGTACGCAACCACACACAGTAATTTTTACTTCATCCGCCATCTTTTATCTTCGTGTATGAGTACTGATCTGCGACGTAATATTATTTCTAGGCAGTGAAATGTCCTTTACATGTTGTCGTCCACTCAATTTACGTCATAAAATATAAGGGAATTCCCTGTGCCGCCATTGCACAAATCTGAAAACTGCAAATTTGGATAGAGCAGGTTAGGATATTTTGTCGATATCATGCCGCATCACGTCTACAATCAGTAGTTTGTGCAATATTTAACTCCATGCTTTCGGCAGCCTATAACACGTAAACAACACACTTTACTGGAACTTTTTTTTGTTTGTTTTGCTCTCAGGAATCGCCCCTCTGTTTTTGTAAAACGAATTTAGCGCCATACTGTGTAGCGTCATCAGAATCAATTTGACTACACTAACGCGACAAAAGTAACTGTTCTCAAAAACAGCATAACTTTTCTTGGTCACCTGATAATATTACACCAAGATTTATTCCACATACAGGTGTAAATCATGTCCTCCCCCCATGTCATTTCAAGATGAATTTAATGTTTCATTCTATACGTAGCTTCTCCTGGAATACCATCCACCCTTCAAGTAACTGCCATCCCTAGCACGGTGTCTCCTAAATCCACCCATGCCGTAAAGTTGTATTCCAACTGATATTAAGAGTTTTATTCCAAAATCCAAAGCATCAGTAAAAGTACTCACACAAGTACGACCCCTAAATTGTTTCAGTAACATCGAAATAATTTTAATCTGAATAAAGTTATATCGAAAAACGTAACATTCACCCTTATTATAATATCTGGGTGGACGGTTGCTAACAATGCAAACTGCATTTCTGTTGATTTCAAATATTGAACTGAAACCGAACAAAACAGTCCTCATAAAGGGCCCAACAGTTCTTAAACCGAACCGAACCATTCTACAAACCGAACCGAACACTTTACAAACAGAACCGTTTCCAAACCGAACCGAACCGAACCGTTGCCAAACCGAACCGAACCATTCCCAAACCGTACCGAACCGAACCGTTCCCAAACCGAACCGGACCGGTTTGAAGTCAAAACCGATTGATTCGGTTTAGACTACAAACCGAACCGAAACCGGTTAACCGGTTCTTGGAACACCCCTACTCTGTAATGTATTCATATACCAGATTAATTTTTTTTCAAATATAAGTGTTCTTAATATTACAACCTTTAAAATGCTTCTTTAAATAAAGTTTATAGATTTTCTCTCTCATTTCACGTTTAATTAACATCGTCCACACCTTTTGTAATAATTCGTAATCATACTGCAGCAAACAGTTGTGATCTTTTTCATTTTCATTATGTTCAGAACATGCTTCACATAATAATTGCTTAAATAATTGTATAACACATGTATCACTAATACTTTCACTAGTACACTCGCACTCATTAGCTTCCACTTCAAAACACTGTCATCATCACTTTCCGGGAGTATTTCATCATTATATCTATTATAGCGTCTAAAATACTTCTTCTATTTCTTGTGATGGACATATGATTCTCACTTTATCACGTAATTCATCTGGCAAATCGGGGTCAGACGGGTGAATTAACAGTATAGGTTTCACGCTGAATTTCTTTTTCTCTAGGTGAAACATAAACAATCTCCATGCTAGTCATTTTTTCTGCTCTTCAGCAAAATCAAATAAATAATTTTTTCAAGTGTGATACATCTATTTATATATCTACAATAAAAGCTTCTGACATGTGTAAAACACATTTTTCACCTACATTTAATAAAGTGTTCTATGCATTCTCCGTCTTATATTACAATGAAATAATATTTTATTCGAATTCTCTGTTTAATAATATGTTTCAAGGCAATACAAAATAAATATTTTCCAAGAAACAATTCGTTAATGTAACATCATGATGTATGTTCTATTATTTTCCAAATATACTCCAAAACTTATTTCCATTATAATAAAATACATAAATGCAAAAATATATATTAGTCTTCTTGGACTTAATAAGTTTCATATAATTTACCTTAGACGAGGAAAGAAAGTTTAAAAAAATAGTTCCATTAAGCAAATATAATTGAATCGTTGAGCAATAGGCAGTACCTTAGGACCCTCACTATACTAGCAATACAAATATTAGGTAACGCATTCGTAACGTTCCTTTTTTATTTTAATTAAATCGCATTTATATTGAGCAGCTTAAATATCTGCAGCACTCTTTATAGATGGTGTGCAACATGGAACTTTCAAAACTTTTCTTTTAATTGGTGAGCTGATGTTTACTTTGATATGATCTCTCCTGCTTTTTCC
This sequence comes from Thermobia domestica, assembly GCF_964235325.1. Classification (NCBI taxonomy): domain Eukaryota; kingdom Metazoa; phylum Arthropoda; class Insecta; order Zygentoma; family Lepismatidae; genus Thermobia; species Thermobia domestica. The sequence continues at coordinate 154,079,502 of NC_137464.1, forward strand.
TCAATCAGTACTGTGATCCAAAATGGCCAAGTATGCTGTTTCTTCTTTCTTTATTAATTGCCATGATTCGTCGTCATTTATCAGTTTTCTTTAGAACGCTAATTGCTATGGAGTCTGTTCTACACAATTAAGTTAACATTGAATTATGACGCAACTCTCTTCTGTAACCAATGGCAACTCTGGTTTGTTAAATCTCAAATTCAAATATTTAGATAGTGACCGGGAAACTTTGGACTTTAGCGTCGTCATTAGTATTTTGTAAACCTAATTCGCTAAACACACGTCAATACCCATATAACAATGAGCCTTACTTAGTGACGGGAGAGGTAATTTAAATTGTTCTCTGGATGACAAAAAATATACAAAATATAGCACAACTAAATGAACCACTCGTTTATTTTAGTCCCTCACAAAGGTATAAAATTCTGAGCTAGTTAAAATGTATCATCTTTACTTTTCTAATGATTGTTACAAAAATGAAATAGACCACCCAAATTTATTAGAGTAATACAAAATGGTATAAAAATACTGAGCTTGTTATAATGGTCCTTCTTCCCATTTTTCGTGGTTGGTACAAAACTAAAAGGGGCTTTTTCTGCTTGCTATAAAAGTGAATAGGTCACAAAAATTTATTCCTTCGTTTATTTGATTAGTACGAAAGGATATAAAATTATTTGAATATTTTTTGTTTATTTGAATAGCACAAAAAGGTATAGAAATTCTGAGCTTATTCCTTCGTTTGTTTGAGTAGCAGAATATGGTCTTCCTTTGTTTTTCTCTGGTTGGTACAGAAAGTAGAACATCAAAATTTATTCCTTCGTTTATTTGAGTAGTACAAACTGTACATAAATACTGAACTATTTAAAAACAGACCTTCTCCGCTTTTTTAAATTGCTAATACAAAAGTAAAGAAGCAAACAAAATTTATTCATTCTTCAATTTTTCTACTTGGTACAAAACTGAATAGGTCACTCAAATTTAACCCTTCGTTTATTTTAATAGCACAAAAAGGTACCAATTGCTGAGCTAGTTACCATTGACCTTCTTTGCTTAAGCCACTCAAATTTATTCTTTCATTTGTTTGAGTTAGTTACAATGGTACTGACATATTGAGCTAGTTAAAGAATAGACAAAACTAAATAGGCCACCCAAAATTTATTCCTTCGCTTATTTGATTAGTACAAAATGTTAGTTCTTTCCTGTTTCTGCTTGCTACAAAAGTGAATAGATCACACAAATGTATTCTTTCATTCATTTGAGTATTACAAAATGATATAATATTTTGAGTCTGGTTAGTACAAATTTATTCCTTTGTTTGTTTGAATAGTACAACATGGTCAAGAAATTCTGAGCTAGTTAAAAAGGCATTTCTCGTTGGTACAAAATTGGGTAGACCACTCAAATATGTAGCACAAAAACTTATAACATGCTGAGCTAGTTAAAATGGTCTGTCTTCGCCTTTTTGGTTAGCATAAAAATTATTAGTTAGTAAAATGGTATTTCCTTGCTTTTGTCGGTTTGGTACAAATTTTACAAAAAGGTATAAAATTCTAAGCCAGTTAAAAATGGTCTTTCTTGGCTTTCTTTCTCGTTGGTACAAAAGGAAATAGGACGCCCGTATTTAAATGGCACAAAAAGTATAGAACGCTGATCCTTCTTTGCTTTTCTGGTCAGTACAAATTTATACCTTTGTTTACATGATTAGTACAGTGTTAAGTTTTCCTTTTTCTGCTTGGTACAAAACTAAATAATCCATCCAAATATATTTCTTCGTTTATTTGAGTATTACAAAATGATATAAAATTCTGAGTCCATGTTCGCTTTCTCAAATTTAGCCCTTCGTTTGTTTAAATAGTTAAACATGGTCTGGAAGTTCTGAGGTAGTTTCAAATGAGAATTCTTGTTGGTACAAAATTCAATAGGCCACTCAAATGGTATATCAAGCTGAGCCAGTTCAAATGGTCTTACAAATTTAACCCTTCGAGTGTATAAATATTACAAAAAGGCATAAAAATTGAAGCCTGTTATAAATGGTTCTTCTTTCCTTTTTTTCGTTGGTACAAAAGGAAATAGGATACCGATATTTATTTATTCCTTTCCTTATAGTCTGGCAACATTAGGTATGAAAAAGCTGAGCTACTTAAAATGGTTCTTCTTTGCTTTTCTTCGAATGAGTTCAAAAACTTAGACTACTCAAGTTATCCTCAGTTTTTTAATGATAGAAAGAAGTATAAAATGCTAATCTAGTGAAAATGGCCCTTCTTTCATTTTCTTCTGATTGGTACAAAAATAAAATAGATTATCCAAATTTATTCTTTCGTTTATTTGGGTAGTACAAAATTATACAGAAATACTGGACTAGTTCAAATGGACCTTCTTCACTTTTTTCTGGTTCGTACAAAGCTAAATACTCTATCCAAATTTATTTCTTCGTTTATTTGAGTATTACAAAATGATATAAAATTCTGAGTAAGTTGAAATGGTACATGTTCGCTTTTTCAAATTTAGCCCTTCGCTTTTTTAAATAGTAAAACGTGGCCTCGAAGTTCTGAGCTAGCTACAAATGAAATTTCTCGTTGGTACAAAATTCAGAAGGCCACTCAAATGTATTCCTTCGTTTATTTAAATAGTACAAGATATAAAATATTCATTTAGTTAAAATGGACATTCTTCGCTTTTTTTAGGTTAGCACATAAAGGTACATAAATTCTGAGCTAGTTAAAAGGGCATTTCTCCTTGGTACAAAATGAAATAGATCACTTAAATTTATCACTTCGTGATGATATAAAATTCTCAGCTAGTTAATATGGCATATCTTTGCTTCCTTTCTTGTTAGTAGAAAAATAAACACTCCATCCAAATTAATTTTTGCGTTTATTTGAATAGCCCAAAAAGGTACAGAAATTCTGCGCTAGTTAAAATTGTGTTTCTTTGATTTCTTTCTCATTAATACAAAAGTAAATAAGCCACTCAAATTTATTACTTCTTCTTTTTTTTCTGTTTGATACAAAATTGAATAGATCACACAAATTTATCCGTTCCTCTGTTAAGAGTTATTTGACCTTTTGACCTCAATAGTCAATATTTTCGTACATGTAGTTAATGATCTGTTACTAAATGAGGAAACGTCATCCCAATATGTGGCTTCGTTTCCGAGTTATTAGGTTTAAATTATTTTGACCTTTGACCTCGATGGTCATTATTTTTGAACTTGTAGTAGTTGATGACGAATTACTAAATGTGGAAACACCATCTCAGTATGTGGCTCCGTTTCCGAGTTATTAGGTTTAAATTATTTTGACCTTTGACCTCGATGGTCATTATTTTCAACTTGTAGTAGTTGATGACGAATTACTAAATGTGGAAACACCATTTTAATATGTGGCTCCGTTTCCGAGTTATTAGGTTTTAAGTATTTTGACCTTTGACCTCGATGGTCATTATTTTGGAACTTGTAGTAGTTGATGACCAATTACTAGATGTGGAAACACCATCTCAATATGTGGCTCCGTTTCCGAGTTATTAGGTTTCAAGTATTTTGACCTTTGACCTCGATAGTCATTATTTTGGAACTTGTGGTAGTTGATGACCAATTACTAAATGTGGAAACACCATCTCAATATGTGGGTCCGTTTCCTTGCTACCGCTTTGGTGAAGGAGGTCACACAGGCTTATTTTACGTCTTTCGTTTACATTGACTCTTAATTAAAAATCTTCCCAATCATCCCCCTCACCCGGAAGCATATACATGCTTTGCCAACCTCCGCTTAAGCTTGGGAACGACTCAAGTGGAAGGGTTGGTAACAACGTGGTTGGTCGCGTCCGAACTATCCTGTAATAAAGATCGAAATAAAAGAAAAGAAATGCTAACTTTACCTTTTTTGTATTAATTAAGGTTTACGCGAGGGATAGTTCACTACACACACACAATTGGGACTGGGTACGTTCCGCGACCTGCTCTCGCGTCAATATTCAAAATAACAGTAACAACAACAACAAAAAAATAAGAGGAGAGCAAAAAGATTGAAAAGCCGGGAATTAGTGATTAACTATTCATATTTAGCAAAACGGTAAATTGATGGTTTTACATGCACTGATTGTTACACAGAGGCTTCAACATCAATAGAAACACGAACTGAGATAACTAATAAGCATCAAATATTAATGACACAAGACAACATCTATATTTTTCGTATTACACACACAACGACATTAATATTCATGTATCAACTACTATTATCACCTTTTCTTTCCTATTTAGCTAAACCATCATTCGTAAACATGAATTATGTGCACAAAATAATTATACAGATGTGAGCTCGAGCGATGGTGGCCGTTTAGTCATGCGCATTTATTAATTGTTTTTTTTTTTTCTATCAGTTGGAGGCGACGGAATTGGCGTACTAACGACGATTAGAACGGAATGATCACTTTCACACTAATTGACCGATGAACTGCGGTATCAGATAAGTCCTGGTGAGATTTACTCAAATTGCTTGACGATTGCTCCTACAATATTATTTTGTTACTTACGGTTTCGCTTCCCTAGAGATGATGCGCCACTTACATTGCCTTCCTGGGTGCGTTGGATTCGGACTCAGTAAATCTTCTTATTTTTGAGTTTTTCTCGATTAATACTGCAACTATCGTTTTTAGGTATCACTTGTACATGTTAAATTTAATTATATTCACCAACTAGACACCGATGTTCTATTAACTTTTTGGTTTCACCAACAAAATGTCCCTTGGATCGGGATACGTGTTGCACTCCTTAACTTCTGGGTCCCGAGTAATTGGCGCAGTTCTTGGTCACACAATGCACGTGAGAAAAGTATACTTGGGACGTAACACAGTTTCTGATTGGTCAGTAATTGAAAAGTTGTCCAATCATCACTAGTCTTAGAAAGTCACCGGAAGTACGAAATGATCCAGTAGTTTCTGGAATGTTCTAGAAACTATACAACCGGAAGTTCCAATGTCTTCGAAACAAAGAACCATTGCTCTGCACACACACACATTCACAAGAAAAGTCAGTTTGTGGCGTCGAAGAGAAGTCATGTGCTGAACGAGTATGCGCATAGTTGCCAACTGCTAGGTTTTGTCCCCAAAAGTTAATCACGACTTTAATAAAATGTCCGCATTAAATTTTCTTGCTTCGCTGGTCGATAGCAAATGGCGCCCACAGAGAATTGGCAATATTGCATTAGCAATGTTGAAGAAGAAGCCTGGACCGTTCATACGTGGGCCTTGATTTTCGATACACCCTGTATATAGTTTAATTTCATTGTGTTATGGTAACTGTTAACATAATGTTTCCTTGTTGGGATAAATATGCCACTATAACACTATTTGGGATCAGCTTGGGGTAAATGCGAAACATTAAAAATATAAATTGGAGAAACTTTGGCACTGTTGAGGGAGCACTATTAGTGGAGCATTATTTACGAAGCACTAGTAACGCCATTTTGTACTATTTTGTACGCCTTATTATTATTTTGGACAATAGGTCTTTACACCTGTATGTTCAGCCACCTCTTTTTTGGCCACTTTTATGTAATTACGAAATGTTTTCTGTCTTTTAATGTCCTTTCATTAAAGTATGTAATTTTCTGTTATTTATTAATTTTCACTTGATACTCTTAACTATGGTTTCTCACTGTATGCTCATATTTTATGATTTTTCATTAGCAATAAAACCTATCTACTACAACGTTACAAAAAAATATTAATTAACATGTATATAAATCCCATTCGTTTAAAACTTCAAGATTATATATGAGGAAATACTTCTTAAACCAATAAAGCGCTACAAAACAAAACGAACTAAACATTCTTTTTTTTTTAATTAGAAATGTATCGGAGACGAGAGCGGAATTTTAAAATTGGGGTAAGGTCAACGAATTTGGAGTTATCGAATTTGTGCATTACTTTACAACATAAACATTTCAGTACTTATTATTATGAACAGATTAAAAAGAAACCTTTTTTTTCACAAAAAGTATGGATGTCTTTTTCAAATATAAAAAAAAATCAAAAAAATACAATTCAAAATGAAAAATGTTACCAATGTGGTGATCTTTATTGTTGTAACTTAACAACCTTAAACCTTAAAAAAAAATCATTTACTTATTAATTCGTTTTAACAAAACACAACAATCCTAAAATTATTATCTTTGGCAATAGATCTTATCTTCATATTCTTCATCATGTGGTTCAATATTTGAGAGATTTTTAAAACAAAGATTTGTTCTTGTTAATGTTTAACTCTCCTGTAATAATTTAACGGCATACATTAAGGCTACATAATCATTCATATTTCCTCCAATGGGCATTTGAGAAATATTATTTCTAACGTTTTTCTTCGTAACATATTTTTATCGCATTCACATTCAAGTACATCGAGGGCACAACGTCAACCTCGGTAAACAACGTTTTCACAAAAACACTTCGTCGCTACTACTATCAGAGTATAGCCTTGCTACTGCTAACGGAGCATAGCCTAATTTCATTGAACGCCTTATAACATCTCTGTCCCGGACATACTTTGTCAACGGGGTACACACATACATATATATACAATATTCCTTAAACCCATTTACAAACATGTATCGTAATGTATTCGCCTTATATCTCATACGATTGATTATCTACCATTATTCTTTCATAAATACTGACCTCTCATATTCATTACAATTACCATTCATACTTCTCGATGATCAAAACTAACTTAAAGTACATGCTTATTTTATTCTCTTTAAAACAGAGGATTGTTGACTATGTAAACGAAAAAGAATTATTTATTTATTTATTCTTCCTTTTTTTCAAATAAGTATTTTTATTTTCAAAAGAATTTGCTTTAAAGTCAATGCCAAAAATTCAAAAAATGTATCTGAAAGTCTCCGTTACCTTCCTTTTTTTTAAAATTGTTAACTAATGAACATAGCAAAGCAAAAATATAAAGATTCAACAAAAAAAATATCTAACCCAAGGGTATCTGTATAATTATTGGAATGAACTATATTTCGGGCACCCCTAACTAGCCTTCTTCAGTGATTTACTTACATATATTTCTTCAATGTATTTACTAATAACCGTAACACTTATCTAAAAGTTTGAAATCTGGATCAACACATAATATGACATTGATTATTGGGACTACGGTAATATATTTTATAAAATCATTAAAATATTTTTATAAAATTGTTAGCCATTAAAATAAACAAGATTTTCATTCATATGAAACATACGTTGCTTACATCTTCTGCCGTAACTATCATAAACTAAAATAAAATGTGAAGAACGTATATTAATACTAATTCTTTAAAGAACTTTACTATTCATTACTTAATAAGTGAATATTTTATCAAGAATATTAATCTAATTAATCAAGCTATCTTATGCAACATTGCGACTGTTACACGTAATGTAAATTATATTGATATATTGGAAAACTAGTATATTATATTGAAGCTAAACAAAACCTACTATAATGTGTGCATGCGTATATATATATATATATATATATATATATATATATATATATATATATATATATATATATATATATATATATATATATATATATGGATCTACAAATTTCGACACTACAGAATGCAATAACTTCTGGATTACAAACACAAAATTCGTGAAACATTACATAAAAGCCTGATATATAAACATAACGCAATATATAACCAAATTCAAATCCTAATTCTATATTCATGAAACTTATAATTTTTAAGTTTACATAAAACTAATATTTTCGCCGGGGTGCTTTCAGGATTTAAATCACTTAGTGCGCGATATTGAGTAGTCGCAAATTCTAACACTGAACCGTGCACTCTTGGGTCAAAGGAAGTATTTCGCAACGCGGTCAGCCTACTCACTACGATTGCTTCAGATTCGAATGCATTAACTAAAGCATGACTAAATTCCTCGAAAGTGGTGAACAAATGTTGGCGCGTTCGAAACCACTCCAAACATGGGTTCTGAAGTAAGCTTGGTAATACCGGCAACACTGCGTCTTCGTGTACATTCAACAAGTCCAACTTGTGTTGTAAATCACGTAAGTATGAGCGCGCAGTTTCCTTATCGGGCATCCCACTATATGTTGGTAGGTCTCGTATTTCTTGGATTGTAATACGGCGTCGATGTTTACTTGTTTTCGCGAAAGATGTATTATTCTTCCCCTTGCTATTCGAGTGATCGGATTCGTAACCTTCACTACCACTATCGTACTCGCTGTTTTCGTCAGTCTCCCGTGTGGGAGAGTCAGGCCCGCGACTAAACTGATTACTCCTTAAATTATTTAACTCTTGCTCTAACTTCAAAACACGATTATTCACTTCCGCTTTTACAACTGTTCGCGTGGGGATATTCTGTACTTGCTGGATAACTTGTTGGATGGACTGAATGGTGTGCGATTCTAATTTGTTTACCCTTGCCGCAACATGCGTAATTTCCTCTTTATTTTCAGTAGCTACTTTCTTAATTTCTACCATGTCATCCCGTATTTCATTTATCTCACCGCGCTGTTCTCGTAAACCAATCATCGCTTCCCGCATGAATGCACGGTGGGTGTCAATTGTCGCTTGAAACTCTGAAATGCGCTCCTCTACCTGGGCATGATATCTATTTGTATTAAGTTCTAATAACACTTGCCTATCTTTTGCTTCCTGAAACTTCTCTTGATTACTTACGCGGTCCTGTACTATCTCGGTCCTACAATTGTCAACCTGTGCCTGCACGGACTCATAATTTGATCTACATTCATTTTTGGATTGCTCTATTTTCTCTTCCATGGCCTGAATGCGCGTAGTGATCTGAACAACAGCGTTGTTAGTTTGCAAAACATCCTTACCAACTTGTTCCAATTTACTTTCTAAATTTTCCCTCAAACTAGCAACGTTTTCTGCCTGCTCTTCTTTCAAACTTTCAAGATTCTCTTTTAAACTAGCTATATTTTCCTTCAAACTAGCAACACTTGCTACCTGTTCTTGCTTTAAACTGACAATATCTTCCTTCAAACTAACAACACTTTCTACCTGTTCCCTTTTCAAACCCTCGATTGTGTCATTAAGCTGTGCGGACTGCTTTTCGAATAAAGCTGTAAGCATATTTTTTAATTCCTCGGACTCCGACATTTTGTACAAGTTCAATAATCAATGATCAAAGAAAGCTAATAATTTCTCTAAATCAAGCTAGGATGCACTCTATTGGTCACTAATAATTTCTCTAAAAGAACATGAACATAACAAGACCCACAATCCATAACAATTATTAAAAGTAAGACACACTTAAGTAATGCACAAATTTATCACGCGTTTTACTTTTTGTTTTCCTTCTTAATACCAGTGCAAAATAAAAACAAACAAGGTCACACTATTGTAAATCTCTCCTAGGCGGAACCACCAATTAAATATGCTATCGCTTTGGTGAAGGAGGTCACACAGGCTTATTTTACGTCTTTCGTTTACATTGACTCTTAATTAAAAATCTTCCCAATCATCCCCCTCACCCGGAAGCATATACATGCTTTGCCAACCTCCGCTTAAGCTTGGGAACGACTCAAGTGGAAGGGTTGGTAACAACGTGGTTGGTCGCGTCCGAACTATCCTGTAATAAAGATCGAAATAAAAGAAAAGAAATGCTAACTGTACCTTTTTTGTATTAATTAAGGTTTACGCGAGGGATAGTTCACTACACACACACAATTGGGACTGGGTACGTTCCGCGACCTGCTCTCGCGTCCATATTCAAAATAACAGTAAGAACAACAAAAAAAATAAGAGGAGAGCAAAAAGATTGAAAAGCCGGGAATTAGTGATTAACTATTCATATTTAGCAAAACGGTAAATTGATGGTTTTACATGCACTGATTGTTACACAGAGGCTTCAACATCAATAGAAACACGAACTGAGATAACTAATAAGCATCAAATATTAATGACACAAGACAACATCTATATTTTTCGTATTACACACACAACAACATTAATATTCAAGTATCAACTACTATTATCACCTTTTCTGTCCTATTTAGCTAAACCATCATTCGTAAACATGAATTATGTGCACAAAATAATTATACAGATGTGAGCTCGAGCGATGATGGCCGTTTAGTCATGCGCATTTATTAATTGTTTTTTTTCTATCAGTTGGAGGCGACGGAATTGGCGTACTAACGACGATTAGAACGGAATGATCACTTTCACACTAATTGACCGATGAACTCCGGTATCAGATAAGTCCTGGTGAGATTTACTCAAATTGCTTGACGATTGCTCCTACAATATCATTTTGTTACTTACGGTTTCGCTTCCCTAGAGATGATGCGCCACTTACATTGCCTTCCTGGGTGCGCTGGATTCGGACTCAGTAAATCTTCTTATTTTTGAGTTTTTCTCGATTAATACTGCAACTATTGTTTTTAGGTATCACTTGTACATGTTAAATTTAATTATATTCACCAACTAGACACCAATGTTCTATTAACTTTTTGGTTTCACCAACAAAATGTCCCTTGGATCGGGATACGTGTTGCACTCCTTAACTTCTGGGTCCCGAGTAATTGGCGCAGTTCTTGGTCACACAATGCACGTGAGAAAAGTATACTTGGGACGTAACACAGTTTCTGATTGGTCAGTAATTGAAAAGTTGTCCAATCATCACTAGTCTTAGAAAGTCACCGGAAGTACGAAATGATCCAGTAGTTTCTGGAATGTTCTAGAAACTATACAACCGGAAGTTCCAATGTCTTCGAAACAAAGAACCATTGCTCTGCACACACACACATTCACAAGAAAAGTCAGTTTGTGGCGTCGAAGAGAAGTCATGTGCTGAACGAGTATGCGCATAGTTGCCAACTGCTAGGTTTTGTCACCAAAAGTTAATCACGACTTTAATAAAATGTCCGCATTAAATTTTCTTGCTTCGCTGGTCGATAGCATCCTAGTTATTAGGTTTAAAATATTTTGACCTTTGACCTCGATGGTAATTATTTTTGAACTTGTAGTAGTTGATGACCAATTACTAAATGTGGAAACACCATCTCAATATGTGGCTCCGTTTCCGAGTTATTAGATTTTAAGTATTTTGACCTTTGATCTCGATGGTCAACACTTTTGGGACATGTGGTCTTGGATGACCTATTACTAAATGTGGCTCCGTTTTTGAGTTTGACCTCTGTTCTCGATGGTCAGTAGTTTGGGGACATGCTTGTGTCATTTCCGCTATGTTAAATTAGGGGTTTGGAACGAATGTTTTTATGTAATCAGTGCTATGTTAAATAGTTTTGTGTTCACACCCCCTTCGCTATGTTACATAGGTATTCATTGTCTGCTATGTTTATAGTTAAAAATAGGGGTTGAAAAAATGCTCATAAAAGCTAATGAATCTTATGTGTTATCTGCTCTGCTATGTGTTCGTAGTCTTATGTAATATGTGCTATGTTAAAATAGGGGTTGAAAAAATTGGTCATAATCTTGTATTAGCTCTGCTATGTTACATAGTCTTATGTAATATGTGCTATGTTAAATAGGCGTTGGAAGATGTGTTATCGATCTGCTATGTTAGATTAGGGGTTGAAAAAAGTGCTCATAAAAGAGGACGAATACACCCCTAAAATGGGCTCATAAAAGGGGACGAAGTGTTATATAATTTCTACTATGTTAAGTAATTTCTGCTATGTTAAAATATGGGTTGGAAAATAAACCATACTCTTCTACTAGTTTTGCTATGTTTAAATAGGGGTGGAACGAATACACCCCTACTATGTTAAATAGTTGGGAGTTCGTAATCTTATGTACACCCCCTTTGCTATGTTACATAGGTATTCATTGTCTGCTGTGTTGAAAAAATGCTCATAAAAGGGAATGAATACACCCCTGCTATGTTTTGTAGTCTTATGTATTCTCTGCTCTGCTATGTGTTCGTAGTTTTATGTAATTTCTGCTATGTTAAAAATAGGGGTTGGAAAATATGCTCATAAAAGAGAACGATTCCACTCCTAACATGTGCTCATAAAAGAGAATGAATACACCCCCTTAAAAAGTGCTCATAAAAGAGAATTAATACATCCCTGCTAGTCTTATGTATTATCTGCTCTGCTATGTGTTAAGGGGTGGAAAAAGTGCTAAGGGGTGGAAAAGTGATCATAAAAGGGAACGAGTCCACCCCTTAAAATGCACTCATAAAAGAGAATGAATACACCCGTAAAAGTGCTCATAAAAGGGAACAAATACACCAATAAATAGGAGGTCGTAAAAGACCGTGGGTGGACGGTTCAAGATGCTCGATTTCCCAGGGGATCCTGAGTTGTTCTCTTGCTGTTCCAGATCGATCATTTTTCTACTACTCCCTTCTCATTCTCTTTATAGTTACTGTCTTTTGTATTGAGTATGTCTGTTATATTAGCAAACATATTCCGTCAGTGACTGATGTTGCAACATAATAGAACAGCTAGTAATGATATAACACCACTATTTACTACCTGATAAGTAACTTTTACTGCAAACGATCTTTAGCATAATTTTAAACCCACTAGAGTGATGAACTTAACAATATTCTCTATTCGATTACATTCTTGATCTATCCTTCCATATTCAAGATTATTATCGGTGGTGCGGTGGCTCAGTGGTAGGGCGTTCACCTTCGGTGCTTGGGGTTCCTGGTTCGATCCCAGCTCATGCCGTGTGAACTTTGTGGTGGACAAACACCGTACTCGTAGTTTTATCGGGGTTCTCCCGTTTCCTCCCACTTTCTTCATTCCACCATTTCCCTCATCTCTCATCATCACCGCCTCCTTTAGCCTAACCGGCATAATCGTGGGACGTAAAACTTAAAGATTTCATTACATTTCATTTCAAGATTATTGTCCATTGCAAGGAAGGATAAACCTGGAGAAAAACAGAGTAATAGGTAAAATAGGCAGTCAGTGAATTACAAAACCTAAGGTTGATGGTTCAAACCCTGGTCAGGCACTGGCATTATGGGGCCGCAGTAGCTGAGTCGTAGAGCGTTCACTTCTGGTGCATGGAATCCCTGATTCGAATTCAGCTCTCGCCATATAGGATTTCTGGTGGATAAATATTGTGTACGTGCGTTCCTCGCGGTTCTCCTGTTTCCTTCCACTTCCTTCTTTACACCATTTCATTCTCTCGTCATCACCGTCTCGTTTGAATTCCATGGCATATCCACGCGACGGAAAGATTTCATTTCGGATATATTTGTAAACGAGCTAAGGAACATTATTGGACAGAACATAACAATGGTTAACTGTACCGCAGCTGAACAAAACACATTTATTTTTTAAAGTTGTAAAACTGTAACGAACGCGCAAATATTGCTTTTTATGGTGAAAAAGTTTTTCCACATAAAATGTGACAATTTTGCTACAACTAATAGCCATACAGGTTGAAAACGCGCTTGTAAAAATAAAAATCTCCATCACAAAGTTAAGCTTATGACGCAGTCTTCCGGTAAGGATTTCCAAAAAGCATTACCGATCAGTTATTTTTAAAATTCTAAACCCTAGCTATAGATGGGCCAATATTGCTATGCAAAATTTGGTGATTATGAGAACCTTTAGTTATAGGGTAGATAGAAAACGAAAATAAATAAATACTTCTCTAGATATCGAATTAATAAATATCTAATGTTAAAGAAGCATTAAATTTAAAAGTTAGGTATTAATACCTTTCCATCAGGTGAGAAATGGTAAACGAAATGGACTATGCTAGAGGATACCGCAAGAAGAAAGACTCTATATGTTGGTGTTGTACTCTGAAGCAAGGAGCAATGTCTTTCGCATTGATTTGTATGGTAAGTATAGTAGTTAGTTATCTCTTATTATTTTTTATTATTAGCCTTATTGCAAATGAAGGTACTTAGTTCTATAGGAGCTAAATTGCAATTTTGAAAAAACACCTTTCGTTAGATCGGTCTCTGTGCCAACAGGAAAACATACCTGAAGAATCTAAGGTCATAGTTGGCTTAATGACCTTAGATAGGTAATTATAGCATAGGTAATTATAGCTATCCTAATATCCGAAACTTTTACATTTGGTACTTAGCTGCTTTTGAACTAAATTCATTCAAATGATATTTGTGTTCGTCTTACCAGATCATTAGCCTATTACCCATGAATGAACATACGCATAATTAATAACCCTTGTTAATTTCTACAGCTTTGATATATATATATATATATATATATATATATATATATATATATATATGTAGTGTTTAATTCATGTTTCTATTTTATATATATATATATCTTATTTTTTATTGTGCATTGTATTCTCCCTACATAGATGTCTTTTCTTTGTTTCTTTTCTTGTATTTTATTCCATTTTATCCTCGTATCCAAAAGATACAAGTGCACACTCGAAGCTCGCTTATTTCTGTCACACAGTGTGCGCCGAACGTTGGAAGTTGTTCTTAATTTCAATTCACATTTAATCCCTTCAGATACACACTTAGTTCCGATCACCTATATCATTGAGCTTTGTTTTGCAGTAAATAATTATTTTGTAATATCATCATTTTAAGGTAAAAATTGATAAAAATGAAAGATGGCGTGTTAATCTTCGTCCATTTTGAGGTCCAAGTTTGCAAAGGCACAAGCTTAGAGTACATAGTGTGCGAAGATGTAATTTACGTTAGTGTATTTATATACTAAACATAGCCGTTCGAAGTAGCAGAAACAACATATCATTTGTAAATAAAATTTAATATATACATTGTGTTGACATGAATATTTAGATTTCTGAAATGCTTTTCTTAATAAATACGTAAGCTAATAATTCAATGGTTAATATATAATTAAAATAGCTAATATTTAAATATATAAATGGATAAATGTTTCATGCAACATTTTCTCAGTATATCATCATCATCATCATAGGTATTCTGCCTTTATTGGCAGGTCACTTGCCGCAGCTGAGAAGCTTCCATGCCCCACGGTCCTCCGCTAACCTTTTCGTCTTCGCGTATGATCTTTCTGTTTTAATATCATCCATTAATTGTAGTCTCCTTCGCCCCCTCCCTCTCTTTCCCGCCACCATACCCTCTATGACGTCCCTCATGATACAGTCTCTCCTTAGGCAATGTCCCAACCAGTTTCTCTTCCTCTTCCTAATAATATCTAAAGTGTTCTTTTCTCACCCACCATTTCTAACACTCTCTCATTCGTTTTCCGCTCGACCCAACTAACTCTTTCCATTCTTCTCCACACCCACATTTCGAAGGCTTCCAGTCGATTTTCTTCACCCTTACGCAATGTCCACGTTTCCGCCCCATACAGCACAACACTCCACACGAAGCATTTTATGAGTCTTTTTCTCAACTCTTTGTTCAAGGTCCCACAAAACAGACTTTTCTTTCTTTTAAAGGCTTCTTTCGCCATTCCTATCCTTGCTTTTATTTCACGTTCGCATTTCATGTCATTACTATATTCTCATTCTCAGTATATAATGAAATTTAAAATAATCTCTTTAATAATGTTATTACGATATTTGTGCTTTATTAAATATAACATAGACCTACAGAAAGCTTTCTTAGCTTAACTGTAGTAACTAGAGTATCGGTACTGCAGTTATTTACATGTGAATTCCAGACGTAATTGCCCTTGTACACACACACACACACACACACACACACACACACACACACGCACACATACACATACACATACCTTTCTTCCTGGAAATAGTATCAGCATATTTTCTAGGCTCTTCTGTTGTAGGCCAATATCAATACTGGTACTCCACTTCAAAAAAGTAAGGTTCAAGACACCACCAGCCTGCAAATGCAGGGTGGGCGCCCCAAACAGGTGGGACCCCTCCACCAATTTTAAAAAGATGTGCTCAATTAAACCTACCAGCATAAAAAAATATGGCAGGGTAACTCCCGCAAACTTGTGTTTTGCATAAGAAAGACGTAAAGTTAAACTTTCATGAACAGACCTTATTCTTCTTTACGTTTATCGATTTGAAAAGGTTCCGTCTATGAGACAATCAGGCCCTAAAACATTCCGGAGTTTGTGATACAGCAGCTGTCAAAATCGAGCACGCTAACTACTACTTTTTTAAATATAAGAAACGTAGTAAGAGTAGTAGTAGTAGTAGTAGTAGTAGTAGTAATGGTGGTGGTGGTAGTAGGAACGGGTTAGAATCCCCGCAGGGCTCCTTTTGTTCAACCTTGACTGCCATGATATAAATTTAACCTCAATTACTTCTTAAAATTTTCTTCTTTATTTCCAACAAAGTGACAATTTTCTTCTATTACTATAATACATATACATACACCAGAAGGTTTGGACAATCGCAAACTGCAAAAAATCAGAAATGTGTATTTAGTTGCTATGGCTAGGGTCGAGGGCGAAAAAAAAATATACTGTTCAGAAGATACTGTCTATAGTGCAGTGAGTAGAGTGGGTCATGGTGAATTGTGGGTCGCAATGGGTCACATGCTATTGACCCACGACCGACTGACCCATTGAGAAACCTCGACGCACTTGACACACTGACCCACCAACCCACTCCAACTCTGATCTGATGGTGGGATATTTGGTTCGTTCCCAAGGCAAGTAAGCTTTAGGTGGACAACATCGTGCTCGTAGGTTTTCTGGTGACACTCCAATTTCCTTCCACTTTCATCTTCCAATAATTCGTCCATCATAATTCAATTGCTTAATCATGGTCTTCCTTAACCTAACAGGCATAATCGGGGAACATTAAACGCAAAGATCGCGAAATATCAAAAGTGTTAATAATAGTTTGTCAGAAGTGCATGAAGCACATGAAGAGTAGCAACGAAACTTTGCGTAGGGACAATACTCAAAAACTAAAGGAGTACGTGTTTTTTTATCTTCCGCGGAAAAATCGGTTTTATTGGGAAAAAAGCCCAAACGTTTGAAATTTGACACCAGAAAATAAAAAAGAGACCGAAGGGAACGAAACTGTGCACAGATATTCTAGACCCGATATAAGGCAATATGTCTTTCATATTTTCCTGGAAAAAGCGGTTGGGTGGGCACGGACTCCGCAAAACCTTTGATCATCAAATACCAAAATTGCTAATAACAGTATGCCAGAAGTGTCTAAAGGTCCTTAAGAGTTGCAACGAAACTTTGTGTAGAGCCAATACGCAAACAGAAAACGAATATTTGTTTCTTTTTCATTTTCAGCAGAAAAACTGTTTTAGAGTGCAAAAGCAGCCACCAAAAATTGTGAAAGTTCAAGCTCTAAAGGCAAGAAGAAGTGGACTGAAGTGAATGTAATTGTCCACAGAAATTGTATACGTAAAATGAGGGAATGTGTGTTTTGTATTTTTCTTAAGAAAACAGTGGGGTGGGGCGCAAACTCTTCCAAACCTTTGATTACGGATTAGCAAAAGGGCTAATAAGTATACATCACAAGCGCCTAAGGATATGCAGAATTGCATCGAAACTTTTGTAGGGGCAATACGCAAAAATTAAGCGACCGTGTATTTTAAGTTTGTGTGGAGAAGCAGTGTTGGGGCCGAGGCCTCGTCCGAAAAAAACAAGTATTATCGTAGAAGTGCAGGAAGGAGTGCAATTCGTGTTTCCCAATTGTCCATATCCGATTTGCTTCAAATTTGGCACATGAAAAGTAAACAGAAAATAACTCGACACGTGTTTTTCTTTGGCAATTGCTTGTTTGTCTGCTTGTTTGTACCACGCTAGAGTGTGCAATGTTGAGTTTTTGAACTTGAACTTTTATGGGTAGGAGCAGGACACACACGAAATTTACTGTATTGATATTAACTTTTAGTTCATCTATCTATTGGTAAAATATCACTATTTTAACACTAGTCATTCCCTACCTATGGCGTATTTTATAGTATTTCAAGGGGCGCCTTTAACCCTTACAATATTTCTCCGCATAAACAAAAACACGTGTCGATTTATGTTTACTCTTGGTGTGCCAAATTTGATGCAAATCGGAAGGGGACAATTTTGGAACACGAATTGCCTTATTTTACATATACAATATCTACACACAATTTCATTCGCTTCGATCCACTCCTTCCTGTACTTCTACGATTATATTTACTTCTTTTCGAGGAGGTCTTGGCCCCAACACTGCTTCTCCACACAAACTAAAAACACATGTTCGCTTAGTTTTTGCGTAATGTCCCTAGAAAAGTTTCGTTGCAATTCTCTCTATCCTTTAGGCACTTCTGACGTTATTAGCACTTTTGATAATTCGTACTCAAAGGTTTGGAATAGTTTGTGCCCCACCCAACTTTTTTAAAGGAAAATACGAAACACATATTTCCTCATCATACGTATACAGTATCAATGCACAATTACATTCACTTGAGTCCACCTCTTGTCTTTAGAACATCAACTTTCACAACTTTTGGTGGGGGGTTTGCACTCTAAAACAGTTTTTTCCGTGGAAAACGAAACAGTTTGCGATTGTCCAAACCTTCTGGTGTATGTATTGTGTATTATAGTAATAGAAGAAAATTGTCACTTTGTTGGAATTAAAGAAGAAAATTGAAGAATCAGCTAAAGTTAAATTAATATCATGGCAGTCAAGGTGGAACATAACGAGCCCTGCGGGGCTTCTAACCCGTTCCTACTATCAGTACTACTACTAGTACTACCACTACTACTACTACTAATACTCTTACTACTACTACTACTACTACTACTGCCTATACTATGGATTCGTGTAGCAAGACTGCACGCGTAACATAACTAAATAACTTTTTTTCAGTATTATTCATCTTACTTTAATGAAAAAAGTGTTATGAAAATTTAAAAAATAAAATATAAAAATAAAAATTTCCTTCGCCCGGGTTTAACCTTCACCAAAAGCAATTATAATTACTAGCCCATGGAGATTTACACTCGACCACGAAGACCGCCAGTGACAGCCTCTGGATTTCTGCTAGATTTCTGACCAGAACCGCGTATTTAGCTCCTATGAGTAGGGTCTAACCTGATTTAAAAATATCCTTCTGAACACTGGTGAATTTGTGTACGTTTTATTTTCAAGGCCTTTATTATCCTTCCTTTTTCATTTTTTTCTGTTTACTTACCTCAGATGAGTATCCCAAAGTGAAAGAAGAACTGTAGGCATCGTTTGAATATTGATATTTGTAATTGCAATAATAGCAATAGGATTTATACTACTACTTGGCTTTCAAGCAGGCACTGGACTCCCCCCTTCAAAACTAGAATTTAAAAAAAATTAAGGAAGGATTAAAAAATAAAATGAGAGAAAGAAGGATCAGCGTTAAAAATTTAAAACAAAATACAAGAAGCTTTTGGTTACTCTTTCTTATGAGTAGATTTGTATTACTTGCAATACATGGTGTCGAGGTGAACGAGATATCCTGGAAAAGTCAGGGAATTTGAAATTTCTAGAAAAGTTACGGAATTCTCAGAATTTCTGCTATTAGTCAGAGAGATTTCAAGCTTCCGAAAGCTTAGTGCCTTTGTGTAACAACTTGGACATTTTTTATCATAATTTTTCGTCATCGCATCATTGCAGTATCAAACATGTCTTTTCAAAAACAATTTTCTGCTGCCCCTTTAACCCGTTTTATCCCCGTGATGCAATATGGCAACGGAGAACAACGTTCAGAAAACCAACGCTAAATATCTGCTCATTTGCCTTGTTTATTTACTAATATAATCTAATTCCTTCACGAATGAATGAAAAAGGTAATAAATGAAATACGTTATTTTTTGTGTTTTTATGTTATTAGTCAACTATGTAAACACAATTCACATAAAAAAATTAAAAATAATTCGGGATAATTTAACCTGTCATTTGGAACAGACAGTAGTTGGCGGAATAATAAAAACAAAAAGTTATATGGACAGAAATTTCTGTTAACATTTGATTCAACAGACAAAGGAACACAGATATTATTGAGTACAAGACTTTTTATCATACTTTTTACAAGATATTATTGAGTATGTACTTTGTATAATAGTAAATATGTAGTTTTTATAATAGTTGAGGTCTTAATGAAAGGAAAATTGTTATATTTAAATGAACAGAGGAAGGACGTAAATATTGTAAAATCTTTTTCAATACTTTTTTATTCTTTCATTACTCGAGATTTCTTCAGAGTTTGTTATTAAAATACTGACTAACATATCATCGTTTTATTGTCCTAACAAACCAATAGATGTTGATAGTAAACTAGTTTAGATTCATCGAGCTGCTGGTCCTTCAGACTTTCATGTCACGCTCCCTCCCCCCCGTTACGAAATCCTGGCTAAACGAAAGAATATTTTTTGCAGTAAAATAGTGTAGAATGATCGAGCCTCTGGTGTGATGACCGTAATATTTCATGTCACGAACCCCCCTTCACGAACTCCTGGCTACGTGTCTGTTTCAAGACACACAGCCTATTAGGGTTTAGAGGAGCTAACTACTGAAAAACATACATTTTTGAATCACTATAATGTATATATTATTATATAAAAAATTGATGTAACTATGTGTGCCTGATCATCGCGGCCAAATTGCAAAATCAAATGACTTTTGGTATATAGTTAGGCCTTAATCCAAAGTGGGGTGTTATCATATCACTTTCATTATAATAATATCTTAAGGGATAGTGGTAATCCGAATTTTTGCGAAAAAATTGAGTATCTCACAAACCGTTAAACTTACTGAGCTGAAATTCAGTATATTAACTCTTTATTAAAAATAAACAGAACGTCTCCTAGCATTTTTTAGAATTCTTCTTTAGATGGGGGCGGCACTTTTTATATATGCAAAATTGATAGTGGATTGGTTTGTAAAAATAACTCAATTCGAAGTCAAATTCCAACTCTTATTAGTTAGAATTTAACAACATGATTTTATTACAAGTATAAACTCTTTAGTCTATAAAGATGGACCCGTGGATCATGTGTCAGAGTTGATGACGATTTGTTTTGGTGGTGGTGGGTCGATAGGTGGTGGATCGTAGTGGGTCAGAGTCGGTCATGTTGTTTGGTAGGTCATGGTGGATCGTGGGTCACGATGGGTGGTGGGTCAAGTTGTTCATTGACCCACAGCATCACTGCCTGAGAGAGTTCAGTGCTCGCGGTCCCGTGTTCGATTCCCGGTGGGTGATCCTTTGAAATTGTATGTTCTCGATGTATCTGAGTTCGTGTCCCTGTCGTTCAAGGTTACTGAAAATAACTAAAACAAGTATTACTAAGTATAATAGACAAGTTACGGAGATACTTTCGGTAAATTAGAAAAGAAAATGGTTTGAGGCATCAGATTCCAGTTAAGGGGTCGAATTACTCTTAAACCAGTTTCTCCTTCATGTCCTTGCGTGTGTGTATGTTTATTTTTGTTTTCTCATTTAAATTTAAAGTCTCTCGACTATAGTATTTTATCATGATCGAAATCAGTGTGTTTCGTCGTTATCGTAAACATGTGCAATTTACTACATACACGAATGTTTTTTGACTCTTACTCAGCAGCGCAGTTTTCGCGTAGTGAAGTGACCATTCGTTTTGTAATGCAGGGTTCCCGGGTTCGATTTCCGCTGCGGTAAGTTGTTCTTACCAAACTACAATATTCATATTTCTGATGTGTACTAAAACGAAAAACACTCAATTTCTTTCGGTCTTACAAGTTAGAGTAGAAACGGCTTTCTTCGCAGAGGAAATACTGAACTAACAATATGACGTCACATGTCAGTGTACAATCTTGATTCGTTTTGTAGGAGAACATAACGTCGTTAGCAAACAATTCATAGATACATAATGATCATGCTTACTGCCTAGTATGGGTCATAAATGTGTCTGAAACGATATTGTTTTCTAGCGTTTATTCCAAACGTCTTCCACTATTATTCCTACTGCTATAAATAATAATATTCTCGTTCGCCATATCCAACATGTTCCATATATCCCTTCAACCAAAATTTGTAAATAGGTATTATTCTTTTTTTTATATCCGTATGTATATTTTGTTAAAATATCAATATAACTCATACATAATCCAAAGTCTTTTATCCAAAGAAAGCGCCTTACTATGTATCATGATGAAGACAAATTCTACTTAGTTTCTGATTAAGCATCCGAAGTTTCGATATTAATATTGCCCAGGAGCTGACACTTTCTTTCTGCCCCCTCGTTCCCTTTCGGACCCAAATCATTCGAAAGTATCTCTTATCCTTTCTTTTTCTTTTCCTATCAACTTCAATATGCTTATTTACATTGCAATAGGATGTAATATTGAGGTCTTAAATCTTCAATAATAATAATAATAATAATAATAATAATAATAATAATAATAATAATAATAATAATAATAATAATAATTGTATTACACTTTTAAGTTGCCCTAAAATTAGACAAAACTTACAGATAATTCGGGATTTCGGGAGTTTGTCCGGACTTCCAGGACACACCTCTGCAACTACGAAAATTTTAAACGAAAGCGTTCCACTATAGTTTCATGCAGAAAGTATTCTACTGTACGTTTTAAGGAAAAAACTCCAATAAAAATAACTGAATATCAATGAACAGTAAGGCATATAATAAACGAACTTTTAGGATATTCACACGTAATTATAAAAGCTTTGCTACAAAAATACCTGCACAGACTATAATAAATTCAATAAGCTCGAAATACAAAGTAACAAAATAGCGTATAAAATTAAGTCTAGAAAGCAATTGTTACTTAAAGAATGGACATACACTATTTCGAGAATCGAGATAAAACGAGAAATGTTTACGATACTTTTTGTGTCGTCTCAATTCTCATCTCCAAAGCGAGACGATAATCTGAGTTAGCCTTGTCCCGTCTCGAATGTGAAATGTTAATCCTCGTCTCAATTTTCTTTGTTATGTTTCACAAACGAGCTGAGAAATTCCTCTTCTTGTGAGCAACACTAAATAAAACCGGAATATTCTTGCCAAACATCAGGTTTCTGGTTGTAATGTTATGCCCTGAGTGATAATAAGCTCCGAAATTTTAATCTTATATGAGATAATAATAATTATTATTAGTTTATTATTATTAAAACTTCTGTTATTTCTAAAGATTTGATAGTTCAAGTATTGAGACATCCGAGTATTGAAATATCTGAAGATAATAGAACATGTGTCATCGCTGTTCAATCGCCACAGAAAATTCTAAAGTAAATGAAAGATGTACTGGTCATTCATGGATCCGAGTTGATTCTCTTCAGATTACTGGTGAAGGCCTTGACCACTGAACCACAATTACCAAGCCGTAATTCGTTTTTAGTTTGTATACGAGTATAATATACGCGCCGTATTTCATTCAAAATAAAAGAGTTTTGTATTTTGCTTTTAAAAAATCTGTAATGTTAATAATTTAATGAATACACTGATATAATTACCCTCCGAGTTCTCAAATACATATTCCTGTGTTTTCAATTTGACTATTAACATGCTACTGTTTTGAGCCAAAGGAAAAGGCTCTTTATTTAATCTCGCCCAAATAAGTAACGCTTTAGGTGAGTAGTTAGCATTGTGGATTTCTAAACCAGTAATTCGAGTCTTCCCCTCGGCATTTACAACTTTTTAAAATGTTTCAAGGCTGAGCTCCAGTTGGATGCTGCTAAACGATGATAATCTTCAGTGGAGAAATTCAATGATGATGTAAGTCTGAAAATAAAGGAAGAAAATGAATGGAGAAAACGAGTTACAGATTTAATTGTGTTAGTGGTTCTATATTTGATATTAACAGTTAATTACGTGCATTTTTAAATTGTTGTTATTGATACTAAATTATCCTCCTTTCTTGTTGTGTCTCAATGTGTCAATTTTCGCAAATATTATTCAAATCAAGAACCATCAGTTATACTTACAATCTAACGGGAAATACGCTTAGTACTGACAATTTCTCCAACTCGTTTGAGTGTTATCGAATTTTGCATTTTTAATATTTCAAATAAATTACTGTATACCAATATCTAACAGTTTCATAATTATTTGACGAATAATGAAATCGGATAAGTTCCTCTTTCAAAGTAATATTACGTATCAATCAGTGGAGCCGGAACTCAGATTCTGTTAGACACCCAAAATTTTCATTAGAGGCTGGGCTCTTCCCAAGTACGGTCGACCCATATTTTAATTGATTTGCAGGTAGGACTATTGTTGATGGTTTCAAAACTCAGCGCAAGACTGTTTTACTTAAAAAATAACCTACTACATATACCGCATAATCTATCCGTATTTTATTTGATACGTATATATGCATAGTCATTTGAACTAAGTTATCTTGTTTATAATCCCTTATTTGAGTTAATTATAAGATTCTTTAAGCTCCCTGACTGTTATCTTCTCATCAGCAACTCTGGTGTACGTATATTTTTTTCTGGCATTGTGCTGTTTGTTGTGAGTACAAGTATTCAAAGACTCCCTTTTGTCTTTATTTCGTCAGCCAGCGTTTCTCCTCACTCCCGCACAGAAACACTCTTGGAGCTGGCGTTAGTACTATTGCCTAACTGAGAGACTTTGTACATCAAGATTTTATGTGGTTCACTGTACACCTGAAGGTAGTTCTAAAATCAAGAACGGTCTGTAATTTCTCAATGGTCACTTAAAAATATCTTTATGCAGAAATCTCAACAACTCTATTTGTATGTAATTTATGAGAATATTACATAGAACGTCATTAAATGTTTACTAATTACTGAAAAAAAAACTATAATAAGTTTCTACATTATCATATCAAACGTGCGCAAAATTGCATATTTCTTTAGTCTTTTGAATTATCATCAGATGAACATTTTCTGATACAGCCACAAACATTAGAAAGTGGAGGTTGGATATATAAGAAATAATAGCTTTTTCCACTAGCAGCATAGTTTCACTGTATGTCTGATAGTTGGACAACCAACATGACAGTAAATACATGCCCGAAAACATAACATGCTAGGATATTCCTCCACTTGGAGGAAATGTATTGCTATCTGAGATCATCACTTAGAGAAACAACCACGAGATAAATCTGCACAAATTCTATTCACGTTAACTTCAAAGAGATACGAATTAATGCAAAGGAAACGAGAAGAATAATACGCATCATGCAGAGACTGAAAAAGTATGGAAAGCTAAACAAAATGAGAAAAGAATGAAAGGAGAAGAAAGACATGGGAATAAATTAAATTTTAACACTTAAGGATAAACAGTCTCCGCCTTTCCCCCTGCCCCCTGTATTGTCTTGGTTTCTCTCCCTTGATAGGATAAATCTCTTTCAGTATCAAACGCGAACATCGTTTATAGTGTTCAATTCCTTACATCATTTATAGTGTTCAATTCCTTGAAAAAATCTAACTCAGTCTAGGCTGAGACTCGGACACAGAATCCTTAGAACGACAGTCACACACGGTACCCACTTATCTACACAGGCTCTATTAACTGCGTTTATAAATCAGCGATTACATGCGCACTGTTATCAAACGTGTTAAATCAGCCATTGTCGTGAGTTACCTCAGTTACACTTGAAGTTTGAATTTTATTTACGGCCTTTAGCCATCTACGGCAACTGGCCCCATGTTTTCATTGAAAGCATTTGTTCGGTTGATTAAAATCAAGAATAAATTAATCTATTATGAATTAATATCTTGGGTGCACCAACACACACACAAAAACAACACACAGACACACACATACATGCTCTCTCTCTCTCTCCCTCTCTCTCTCTCTCTCTCCCTCTCTATCTATCTATCTATCTATCTATCTATCTATCTATATATATATATATATATATATATATATATATATATATATATATATATATATATATATTAGGGTGGTCCTTAATTTTTGATTTCCTAATTTCTTTGGACTCACCCCCTAAAATGGTTCCATATGGGACTAAATTAAGGAAGGAGAAAAATTAAATTCATTGAATAATATTAAATGGTGCCCCAAGCGACCTAAAATTTTGAATCCGATTACAGTACATAATATATGGGAAAAATCTGGAATAAAATCTTGTAATTGAGAAACGGCTGAAGGGAACGCAAAAATTCCCTGAATAATGGAACTAGAGGAAGAAACACATCTAATGTTGTATAGTATTGTCACAGCGGCCATCTTGAAGTTCGCCATCTTGGATTCAGATCAAAATTTTCAAATAGGAAGAGGGTCATGTGGCATATTGTTTTGAGGTGGCGTTTCACCAAAAACACAAATCTGTCACTATTTTTAAGATAGCCTTAGTCGTCTAAGAATTATTACCTGTGAAAATATTTATCTTTTTCAGAAGTAATAACTCTTATACATCTAAATGTAAAGACATGAGTTTGGACAAGAAAAGAACAAGAGGGATATGCGCGGCTTCATTAGAAAGAGGAACGCAAAAGAAAAATGCACTTCTGAAAATGATTTGTATGAATTTTACGCCAAAGTACACGGAGGTAAGCATTTCAAGAAATGAAGAAGAAAACCCAGTTGAGTATGTAAGATAAAATATAATTATGTGCATGTGTGCGCCCGGACCCTGCAAGAGATGTAAAAGGGGAAAAACTAATTTTAAAACTCCAAGACAGGTTGCTGCTCTTGATCGATACAAATCCACTGATAGAACGAGAATACATATTCTGACAGCGACGACAGAAACATTAGGCCATAATGTAAAGGAACTAGTAATAAATATGCATCGATGCAGAAAGAAAATCCGTAGCGAAGTTGCATAAGACCACAAAAACAATTTCGGAGTGCATCAAGTGCGTTAGTTGTATATATATACATACATATATATATATATATATATATATATATATATATATATATATATATATATATATTATCGGATTATTTAAAGATTAAATGAGTCATTTCGTAGATTTACGAAACGGATCTTGAAGGTGATCGTCTCAACAGTAATGACATCTCGTAGCGTTGTTACGTAACACACGCAATATAAATAAAGCTTCAAAACCATAAATTACAAGTTGTGGCGTGGATGAGTCAGTTGCGCCTGAGTCTTCGTAGAGGGAACACGTCCTGTGTTGCTCGTGCTTTGGCGCTGATTCTTCAAGTGGTGATTGTTTTTTTGTTTTCTGAGTTTTTTGCTGTGCTTTATAGTTTTCAGCAAGTGAGGTTACGATTTAATTTGGGTGATTATTCCCATTTTTGTTGAGTGTAGTGAACGATTATGACTGAATAAGATGGCCAGTATTAGGCTTAACACACTTCGAATTAGTTTTCAAAGTGATTCAAAAGTCCCCAATTCGATTTCGCTCCACGAACGGATACGAACTACTTTTGAACTTTCACAAGATGTAGTTCTCAGTATCGAACTCGATTTTCCGCGTAAACTTTTATATATCAAATTAATTACGCAACAGCTGTGTGAACAGATTATTAATAAATTTGATAATAAAGTGACGTATGCAGATGGCGAAGGCACTTACAACCTTCCGCTTGACTCGGCTTCTCATGCAATTAAATTGGTACGTATCCACGCGATACCTATGGAAATTACTGATACCCAAGTAAAACAGGTGCTTCAAGTTTATGGTGAAATTCTTAGCATTAGTGACGCACTTTATACTGACGGTCACTACTGTAAAATACGTACTGGCCGCAAAGTTGTGAAAATGATTCTTCAAAAGAATATTCCTTCTTATATTACTCTTAGTTCTCTTCGCTGTTGGGTGACGTATCTCGGACATACAAAAACTTGTGCAAGGTGTGACAGCGACAAGCATTTGGTGTCTCAGTGTGATCGCCGGACATTTAGCGGCCGTTTAGATGATCGGTCCAGTGATCCTTCTGGAAATTCTACTTCAGGTAACCGAATTGCTCGACCTATATTACACCTTAAGGATGTGCCTTCTATTCATAACTATAGTGTTTTCTCGGGACTAAGACTTGTCCCGCTCCTAGTACCACGCCGACAACTCTGGATGACCCTGCACCGACAGTCCACTGCGAGGCGGTTTCTGTGTCCCGACCCCGTGATGCATCTTCACAGGCCCCTCTTCCTGACAATGGTATGGCTTGCCAGTTTCTGTCTGAGGTTAACCCAGACATAAATAAGATAGGTGACTTATCTGATACGCCCAAGTGTCGTGGACCCCAGCCACTAACATCCGATATTTCAGACAATACTCAGCCTGAACTTGTGGTTAGTGATCACCCTGACTCAGTGCCTCCTGTCTCCGATGTGCTTGACTCGACTTGTAACGGTCCCCAGATTATGCCTACCTCAAGTGTTGATGGCATTAATGAACCCCCTATTAATGAACAACTTAAAAAGAGAAACGCTCCAGCCACGAGGTTAATACGGGAAAAGTTCTGAAACTGACCGGGAAAACCTCCTATGATTCGACTAGCAGAGTAACCCGTACTAGATTAAGACAAATGCCTCAATTAGAAGCTCCTGCTTGCCCTATTGATGGGGAGGTTTTCCACGAGACTTTGGACACCTCCGCTACACAGTGGGAATATGCTAGTGGTCTGTTTGGGACTTCTGTTTTGGTCTACATTGCATCTTTTTGCTCCTGCCCTTGCGCCTTCTGTGTTTTGTTTGTGTGTCCTACAACCCGCTCCGCACTTTTTACTGCAGCCCTCAATGCACTCCTTTAAAATAGGAACGGTAAATTTTAATGGTCTCAAATCTCCAACCAAGCAAAGTGCAGTTTTGGATTTTATTAAATGCTACTCTCTTGATATACTGTTTGCCCAGGAAGTGAAAGTAACCCAACTTCAAGGTCTTTACCAGCACACCTTTTTTCCTGACGAAACCGTTAACGAAACTGGTACTACTCTTATATTTCGCAACGATTTAAACTTTGAACAGTTACACAAGCATCCCAACGGCAGAATTATTACTGGAAATGTGGATAATGTTCGATTTTTCACCTCATATGCAGCCGTGGGTACTCACAGACGGCGTGACCGACATAATTTTTTTCATTCCGAGGTAGCCTTCTCCTTACATGACAGTTCTCGTTTGCTTATATGGAGCGAAGATCATAACAGTATGGTTTCCGCTCAAGATTCCACTTCTACTTTGATCTTATGTTCTAATTTATTACAGGTTATTAACCAATTTAATTTATGTGATGTCTGGCGTCATTTTCATCCCCACAATCCTGGACACACGTATTTCTACGCTTCTGGATCTTCACGCATTAATTCCTTTTACATCTCACAGTCTTTGCTTCAAAATGTGCAATCTATTGAAAGGATCCCAGTTTGCTTTTCGGATCACATGGGACTAGTTATGACTATTCAGTTACGCTTCAAAAGCTTCTGAAACATAATCGCTTATGGCATTTAAATACCGGCATTCTTTCTGAGCCAGAATTCCAGCAGCTGCTACGCCAGCCCTGGAGAGAAATAAATCAGCAACATTTGAGAAGGACCAATATTATCCAATGGTGGGAAGAACGGGACAAACCAGCTTTGAAACAAATCTGTAAAGAATATAGCAGAGATTGGTCACAGCGATTTTATGAACAATATAATTACTACTCTCAGCTTCTACACAACTATCATGCGGCATTCCTTAACGGTGAACCTGTACTTCCACAAACAGGTAACACAAGGCTTTTTTGTTAACATTACACCGCCAAAGACTCCATGGTATTACTGTTCGCAGCAAAATCTCATCAGTGTCACCCACTGAACTCCGAGTCTTGTACATATCAGTGCTGAACGTTGCAGAGGCAAGCAACAGATTATTCATAATGTACTGGATGATAAAAGTGTTTTATGTGAAGGAACTAATATTATTCCATCCTTTGTGCAATATTTTACGGATTTATATAGCAACCATGATGTTCCGTATAATGATGAAGGTGTCTTCGATAGGTTGAACCTCCTCCCGGCTGACATCCCAGTAGAGCTTGATGCTTCCTTTTCTGAAGCAGAAATTCAGCATGCTCTCCATCATACAAAAAAAATAAATAAAATAAATCCAGTGGCATTGAGTCCCTCCCTTACGAATTTTACCAATCATTTCCAGATCTTTTCATTCCTTTTTTCACTGAACTTTTTAATGCCTTTCGATTTACTTATCAAGTCGGCAAAACATTTCTGCACAGTATTCTAGTGATCATTCCTAAGCAGGCCATGAGCACGCGAATCAATCATTTTCGACCTATTAGTCTTGCCTGTTGTGATTATAAATTTCTCGCAAAAGTTCTGGCAGCCCGGTTACGTAATATTTTAAGTTCCATCTTGTTACCGGAACAATTTGGTCACGATCAGCAGCATCCTACTTACCTTGCTTTAGCGAATATTAGGGACACGATAGCATATTTTGAAAGCCGTCCGAATTTAAATACCGCGCTTTTGAGCACTGATTTTTCTCAAGCGTTCGATAAACTAACCCATCAGTACTTTTTTACCGTTCTCGAGAAGTTTCATTTTGGCCCAATATATTTAAATATGCTCAAGGCGGCATACGCCCAGCGTACTGCCCAAATTAAACTGAACAGAGCCTTAACGAAGGCCTTCGCAATTAACCGGGGGCTTATTCAGGGGTGCCCTTTATCTTCCATGCTCTACAGCATTGTTGTTATGCCGATTCTGCATAAGATCCGTACTGAAATGACGGGGTTGTGTGTCCCTCCAGCTACCATTAAACTTTAGACTTACATAGATGATATTTTCCTTTTTTTCGTTCACAACGGGATTTAGATACTATTTTTAATAATCTTCATATATTTAGTCACCTATCCGGTGCGGAGTTACATCCCACGAAAACTAAACTATTCTGTTTGAATAATACATCTTCTTGTATTTTTGTTTCCCCTTTCCCGTAGTTTACACTCATGAAATTCTTGGCATTATTTGGCATAACAATATAAAAGCATCTATTCAAGCAACATATGGAGCTGCTGTTCCTAAGGTCATTAACTTGCTTCATAAACACAAAGCGCCAAATCTTACGTTACATGAAAGAGCGACCTTCTTAAATGTGTTTGTTTGCAGTCTATTTTACTATAGTATGCAGATCTTTGAACTTTCTGTATCACACGCCAATACACTTAACAAACACCTGTTTGCCTTTTTGTGGTATCAAACACCACTCCGCGTTCATCGTAGAACGGTTTGTACCAGTAAGCAAGTAGGAGGGTTCGGTATTAAAGACGTGGCTCTTCAAGTTCGTTGTCTGTTACTAAACCGCACGTGCGAACTCATAACTACCTTTTCTGAGTCTTTCTCTGCTTGCCATATCATGCGATGTCTTAGACACGTGACTGTCAGTGCACCTATTTCTATCCAGAACTGGTCTCAACGTTATCATTACCTCCGCAACGTCATTTTAGACATCGCGTATGCTCTTACCAGTCACACAGCTATTGAAGACATGAGTGTCAAGCAATTGTATACTTATTATGCAAATTTTCTCCACGCCCCCCCTAAATGTGTTACACGACACCCAAATCTTTTTTGGGCGCAAATTTGGCATAATATTAATTCTTCTTTATTACCACCTGAAATGAGAGAGTTATGGTATAGTTTAGTGCATAATATATTTCTTACTAACCACAGAGCACGGGAAATCGGCCTTCGACCTGATGCTCAATGCCTCCGATATGGACAAGTTGATACACTTACCCATAGCTTGCAAACCTGTCCTTATACACAGCCTCTGTGGCGTATTTATACAAACATCATCGCACGCATACTCCGTGTTGATCCACAGTTTATTAATAGTGTGCCGTTTTTTCTTTTGCCGGATTTTAAATATTTTCCAAGTCCTAAACACAATACTATAGTGGTTAACTATCCACACAGCGGATATATTACTTACAGAAAATGAGCCGATGACACAAGCAATGTATATTTATAAACTACAGTGGTCCTTTGGAACAATGCCTCCAGATCTACGCTTACGTCATTTTGCTCACTACTCGACTGCTGTTTACTATTCTTTTTTCTGTTGTCTGTGTGTGAATTTTGTGTGCATATCTTTAATGTGATTTCTTTTCTATTGTATGCAGTGGTATCCTTTGTGTTTTGTGATTCTTTCTCTATTATTAATCTTATATATACATATGTCATGTAATTTTTTGCAATAAAAATGACTGTTTAAAAATAAAGTCGGTAAGGTGTCTGCGTCTTGAATGGGCAGCGTGGGTTCGAGTGTCGAGCACACCGATTACTTTTTCTTTCAAAATACATTTCTATATTTTTATATATGTTATTAATAATTGGTTTCTTACATTTTTTGTAAATTATCTTAAATTACTGGAGGTTAAGTAGTCAGGAAGGTTAAAACATATATATATATATGATTGCTTTATCCGTATGTGCAGTCCAGAGATTGAGCGGGTGCGTGGGTCAACATAACGTGACCCACTGCGACCCACCACCCACCGAGACCCACTCTGACCCACCGATTTACTCTGACTTAACAACGCATTACGACCCACCGACCCATTCTGCTCAGTGCATTGTAGACAGTTTCTAAATACTGGTGAATTTCTCTACGTTTTACTTTCAAGACCTCCAGTTTTCTTCTTTTTTCATTACTTTCTATTGAAAAAAGAACTTCAGGCAATTTTAGAAAATAATATTTGTTATTGTAATAATAACAATAGGATTTATTATTTAGCTTTGAGACTCAGCCTCTGACTTTTTAGAGGAGCTAACCACTGAGAAAAAATGTTTGAATCATGTGTAATATATGAATTACTATATAAAAATTGAATGTAACTATGTATACGTGATCATCACATTCAAATTGTAAAGTCAAATGAAATGATTTTTGGTATATAGTTAGGCCCCAATCCCAACTGGGAAGTTATCATACGCGTATCGGTTTCATTATATTACATATTCTAAGGGGGTCCGAATTTTTGCGAAAAATTTGGTATCTCACAAGCCGTTCCACTTGGAGAGCTGAAATTCAGTATATTAATTCTTTATTATAAATAAACAGAACATGTCCTAGCATTTTTTAAAATTCTCTTTTATTGAGGGGGCATTTTCTGTATAGAGCCGGACAGAAGTCTTTGATCAGGTAATAGCGACTGCTTTGAAACAAATGCAGAGTATGAGAATTAAGTCTGTAGTTTGGTGTGGAGAAGAAACAAACTTGTAAATCAAAGGTTTAATAAGAACGCATGTTATTCGATCAGACAGAATCGCGATATCACTTTGACATATTCACCACGTATTCGGAACTTCCCTCCTGTCCTCTTCAAAGCTAATATTTGAAGATGATGGAAGATGAGCTCACATTAAACCAATATATTTATATACCTAATTTCACCTTCCTCTTACAGCACACATGTTAATGAATGTAACGTTATAAAAATCCGACTGGAGCCAAATGCTACATACAGTATAGTAAAAAGCAAATCATTGCAAGCAGATCATCCGTTTTAATGTGAACACAAGACATACAAGCTCGAAGTCATCATTCTTAAATGAACAAAAGTTATAGAAATTGACCCTCTTCCTCACTTCATACTTAAATTTATCAAAATGCTTGGATACGTGCTTATTCGTTTTTAATAAATATTTTATATACCGTAAGACGGGGTTACTTTGCACATCAGGGGCTACTTTGCACAGAATATGAAAAGAGTTTCAAGTCCTCCGTCTGCAAAACCATGAACAGAAAAGAGAAAGTTTCAACTTGTACCGTAAGATAGAACATCTAACTGTATTTTGGCTATAATGTTGGCGGTTGACATCAGTTCTAATTACCGAGACGGTTCATTGTTGTAGAGGTATGGAAAGCAGTCACTGTAAAGGCCGCCAAAATTTGAAAGATATCACGTACGAGATTTTCCGTCAAAGTTAAGTCAGTTTCGTAGAATATTACTGTGTATAATGGAACTTCGATGCAATAGTTGAAATTGAAATGTGAAACGTTTTAAAGTCATAAAAAATAAAACTGGGAGGAGGCAGTTTCAGTTTCTACTCGGGGTTACTTTGCACCGGTCCAAAATACCGCTTAGATAGGAAATAATTACTACTGGAACCTCCTGCATTCTAAATTTAGGTAAAATTCCTATTTAGGAAGATGTTGGAATGAATTTCTTGTTGAAAAATAAATTATAAACAGTGGCGGATCCAGAAAAGTAGTTTGAGAGAGGCTTCACTCATAAATACTTCGTTTTTTTAGAAATGACTAGGCTTTTGGGGGGGGCTTCAGTTTATACGCATAGGAATGACTAACATCAGATTTTTAAAAAGGAAATCATGCAATTTGATTGGGTTTCAGCCTGAAAGTCCCAAATCCCGTAAATCTCCAACTAATTAACGTTGGGATGATATTCTTGGACATAAGAAACGACCAAGGCAAATCAGTTAACGGGGATTTTTTTCTGTTCCTGAGTTGGCATTTTTCTGGGACATATGCTAAAGTATTAGAATGCGGTTCCGTGCCGGTAGCAGAAAACACATAATTTTGTTTACAAATATCGATAATTCAAACTAAGTACTAATACCAGTAGCATCATTCTGATATCAATATTTGTAGACTGCATGCAGTTTTGTGTAGAAAGTATGATATATAAATACTGAAGGGAAAACATTGCATAGAAACGTTATGTTCGTATGTCGAACATACTTTTTGTATGTTGCGCAAAGTAACCCAGCTATGGGGTTACTTTGCACCAAAGTTTATGTTTCAATAACTATAGTTATACTGAATGTTTACTAATGAACTTGCACTAATGTTTTCCTTATATATCTAGCTATTATATGTTTAAAATACAGTGTTCTAAATCATTACGTTTGTAAGTTACATGCGATTTTCTTTAAAATGGCTTAAATCTTGTGCAAAGTAACCCCATCTTACGGTACTAAGTTTCATCTCACTACCGCGAAGTACTCTATTTGTTATGTATTTTTAACCTTCTCTTCTCTATTAGGATACGCACTTCAATAAATATGACGTGACAACAACTCAGTTTGAGATAGGTGTTAACTATGTTAAAAACTTCACACCGAACGGTTCAACCATTTCCTATAAGTTAAGCAATGTCTTTTTTATTTGTATAATACAGAAGTACCCTCATCCGAAAAAAAAAAATGCGCGTATACTGTAACCCACGATTTTTCGCAGTTATTCCATTTTTCTTACGTTTATGCTTAAAATTCAGTTATTAGTAAATGGAGATAATAGAAAGCAATCCATCCAAGAAGATATTTCAAAAAAGTTAATAAAATAATAATATAAGCAAAAAACAAAATTATGCTCGGTTTTGTGTATACTGGCAATAATGCTTCCGAGAGAATTTTGCAGTAGCAGAGCACGACTGCAGATGGAATTTCACGATTGGTAGCATCGTAGTATCCAGAGGTTGAATCAAAGAACTAAAAAGTGGAGTAAAATATTGGATTTCTTGGTTTAAACCTAGGGTGTAAATTGTCTGCCAAATATAAATTAGCTTCTGTAATCAACATGTTGTACGGAAATATAGAAACAAAGTGTAAAACTGTTTTCTTAAATTTGGAAGTGACATGCTCTATAGCCGTGAGCATTTATTTGTTAAGAAAAAGACAAAACTTAGTATCTGTGATCAAGTGGATAGAGTGGAGGACTGGTAGTTGTTGTACTGATTTGACACCAGGTCGAATCCCATCCCATGCCATCCATTGTACTTTTTTTTTTTACAAAACATTATAGAAAGTGTATAATTTTATGTTAATAGGAAACGAAACAATATAAAAAGAAATAACTTTTTGTTTCCTCTAATGACGTATTTATTCAGAATTAGTGTACTATTAGTAATAGCGATTGTTTTCAGTTTATGATATGGTATGGCTATTCCTAACCTCTCTGTTTTTGCACAGCAGAAGAAACCTCAACTCACTTCGAGTGTGTCTGCAAGCCAGGAACAGAAAAAACATGCGCGATCTGCAGCCTTACAGTCACAGTGAATGAAGTAAAATAGCTCGTTGTCATAAAAAAAAAGCTGATTTTAAATTATTGTTCTGTGTGTTTTTTCTTTGTAGAGTATTGACTTTCTCTGTCTCTCCTTTTTTCATATTCACAA
Source organism: Thermobia domestica (assembly GCF_964235325.1). Taxonomy (NCBI): domain Eukaryota; kingdom Metazoa; phylum Arthropoda; class Insecta; order Zygentoma; family Lepismatidae; genus Thermobia; species Thermobia domestica. The sequence continues at coordinate 154,115,463 of NC_137464.1, forward strand.
GTGCAAGAAATGATATCTTAAGTCTGTGTAAGGAATAAAGAATGCTTTCTTTAAACAAAACTAAATTATACAGCTCTATTTGTGAGGAACACGAATGCTTCCAAAATATGCCATGGATATTAACTATAATCTAACTGTTCTTCCGAATTATATAGTACCGTGAAAAACTGATAATAAAATGATGTACCAGGCATAAGTTTTTTCTACCGTGACAACACATTAAACATAACAAATTAATTTTTTGGATTACAAATTATCAATTTACGTGTCGGTGTAGGCCTATTCGTTTTCACATTCGAGCGACGAAAGGAGAAAGTGTGGTGATAGTTAAAAAAATCGAATACCAGATTTCTATGAATTCAAGTTACATGGCCCTTACATATCGAAAAAATGATTTTTCGATGTCTGCCATCTATTCGTCTGTCATTCGTCACGGTTTTACATGCACTCAATTACAGGCCATACTGTTCAATGTATCTGGACCGAATTCTAGACATAACGTTTTAATAACATACTATCGTTTCGAATTTTATATCCTTCGTCACCTTAAAGTAAGGGTAGTTTACTGAAGGATGAACATCTAAAATAATTCAATTTTCTCAAAAAAAAACAGCTGTGACGATTTTATTTATTTTTTTAAAAATATATATTTTATTAACAACTCTCCACCGTAGTATCAATCATTTTTCTAAAAAAAAAAAAAAAAAAAAAAAAACGTATGGTGTAATTTACTGTGTGGTATGCATTCTTTTTGCACAACTCTCTCAACCACATTTCATAAATAAACATGTTATTAATATCCTAAGAATATAACAACTCGTTCGTTATGTAAACATTCAGAAGCTTTCCCCCGATAATTTTACCATTAACGGCTCAGGGAATTTTGTTCATATTTCGTAAAGAATGTTTCATTAATAAGCTAACATACAGCATAAATCGTTTATCCCGATAACCTACAGAAGGAGACGTTTTCTCAAGGGTTGAATTTTTTTTTTACAATTTTCTCAGTAATAACTGAGACAAATTTGTTGTAATTTTAGTTAAAATATTTTCTGTAATAATCTCACAATATGGTATAACTCGCTTGTTCCGAAAAAAAAAATCGGAAAGAGATAGTTTACTTTGCCAGTGAATTTTTTCCTGACGATTTGCTTAAAAATTACTCGATATACTTGGTCCAGATTATAAATAATTTACAATATGACATAAATCGTTTATCCTCAAAATTACAGATAGAATAGTTTACCTTTGGGGCTAAGTTTTTCCCGATGACCTTCCCAAAAACAACTCACTAGATGTTTGTTGTTCATATTTCATAAATAAATGTTACATAAATAACCTAGCTAAATGGTATAATTACCTCATGCTGAAAATCTAGAAGTGGTATATTACTTTTGACAGTAAGTTTTACCGTGCGATTTTCTCAAGAACGACTCAGGCGATTGTGTTCGTATTTCATAAATAAATGTTTTATGAAAACATTACAATATAGCATAGCTCGTTCGTCCTGAAAAGATCCACAAGGGATAATTTTTCTTGGGGTGACGTTTTTCATGATTTTCTAAGAAATTACTCAGACGCTTTTGCTTATAGTTCACATACAATTATATCCTTAATAATTCTAATATATGGCTTAAGGTATTTCTGACGGAAATATGACCAATAGGTGCTTTACTTTTGGGCCTCTAACAAAGTTCTCCAAAACACATTATTTTATTAGCAATTTCCGAAATAAATGTTTCAATAATAGGTGCAGCCTAACATGAGTCAGTGTAAGAAATTCGAGCGAGAAAGTACAGTGCGTCTGCTCCGTACCATTTCTTAAATATATTTTTAAATGTTTTCTAATCACACTTTTCCGAACAAAATCGAAACTTCTTTTTAAATGTGCCCTGTTGTGGTCAAAAGGTTCAAGTGCATTGGTTCTGGATTTGATTTCCAGTGAGAGCTAGTTTATTTTTGGCCAAGAGATGTGACACGTCGGTGCAAAGAAAAAAGTGTTTAAATAAGCCTGACCAAGCTAATCAATAATGCAAAGAAATAATACAATGTTACGAAATTATCGAAGAAACGTTGCTAATATTAGGTAGGTGCAACTGAAATGTCCAAACGATGATTGTCAATTCCAAAGGTAAAAACGTGAAAAATACAATGCCAGGTTAATCAGTGGGCTCTAGATAAAGCTATCCTACGAAGAAGTGATTGAGAGAAGGAAACAATCGGTGGGAGACATGTTAAAAGAATACAGGTGTTGAGAGAGAGTTTAGTACTGCAAATCATGTATAGTCTTCGTTTGAGAGCGTGTATTGAAGTCCGTAGGCCTACATAGGTTAACATTGAAATGAACATAACAACACAATACCTGTTTAGTATTGATAGGGGCTTGCTGAAAGGTTTGCAGTGTATTTAACGGGGTTTGATATTATAAAAAAACGATCATTGCCAACTACTGAGCCTTCCCCACTGTACAATGTAAGTTAAATTCGTGCTTAATTAAAGCTATATTTGTTTAAATTTAAAACTGTTGGCCGTTATCACCTGTGCATCACGGACAGCAATCCGCCAGTAATTCTTTGTTTCCGCCCGGCGGGAGCTCATGTGGTTCGGATTCCACGTTAATCAGTAGTTCCACGACTCATACAGCCTCGCTGCTGAACGAGATGTTAAACTCAAACTCCAAAGATTTTTTGTGCATAAATTTCTTTGTGAGTGGTTTTGCATATACGTGGTGTGGACATTAAATTTTTATTTCTACGCCATATGTATCTAATTACATACACACCTATAGAACGAACACAACAAATTTGGAATATCTATATTGTTTGTGTATGGAAAATCATCACGCGGCGCTGCATGGGAATGCCGTATGTATGGAATACCATACAGATTGCAATCAACGTGTTAAGAAATTTATAATAATAATAATAATAATAATAATAATAATAATAATAATAATAATAATAATAATAAACATAAAACGAAACGATCACTTACATAATTTATAAACATAAGTTAACATCTATTAAAGCATATAACTGCAATGGAATTAAGTTGTTTCCTTCTCTCCCTGAACGCAACAGCCCTTAGGCTCGGTTCAGACGTGCAGAAAAGTCTGTTGCGGGCCCGCAACAGACTCGCAGCAGACTCGTGCGGGCGTCTCAGCCCAACCACTTCACATACACATAGAAAACAGCTCATTTTATTTTCAGCTGCAGTTAAATGAAGATAGAAATTGAAAGAAGAAAACGTGCTGTTTTTGTACACTTAGCCATTAAAATCCCAAGGGAGAAACAGAGACGATACTGAGTTCATCCGTACGTAAGCTCACGACTGCTTAAAGGTGAATTTTCTTCCATGTTTATTGACTTGCGCAATGACGAAGAAAAGTTCTTTAATTATTTTCGCATGAGCATCACTTCATTTGATGAACTCTTATCGAAAATAAGTGATAAAATTAAAGCGGAAGATACTTTCATGAGACTAGCGATACCACCAATTGAAATGTTGGCTGTTACATTAATGAGTTGATTTTGAGTTTAACGTTCCGTTCAGCAGCGAGGTTATATGAGACGTGGTCCTACTGATTAACGTGTAATCCGAACCATATGAGGTCCCGACGGGAATTGAACTCGCGCCTCCCACGCCAAAGGCGTGTACGCTAACCGCTTAGCAACGGAGGAGCTCTGGTTGTTACATTAAGGTAAGTTAATTATGTTAACTAATTATCATTTGTAAGAGCACAGAAAGTTAAACATTCGGAGACCTATTCATAGACATTTTCAAATGTTATTAGCGGCCACTGGCATAGTTTAACAATTGCGTGACTAATTTCGATTTTTTGACATAGTTGGTGGCTTTAAATTAAAAATTAGACTTTTTTAGACTTCCCGAATATCCCGCTCAAGAGGGGGCGTTTCAATAATAGTAAAATTTCCCTTTATTTATTCAAAAATTACCGAATGTGAGGATTCGCTTCAGTTAGAGATATAAAATTCGCCATGTAAACTCCTAATAAAAATAATGGAGCACAGGTTTCAGCGTCTTTGAACATTTTCTCTTGAAGGGGAGATGGGGGATTTCTATAGTAGTGGGGTCCGGTGGCTCAGTGATAGAGTGTCCACCTCTGGTTCGATCCCAGCTTGCGTCAAGTGGGCTTTGTGGTGCGAGAAGCACCATGTGCGTGAGTTTTCTCGGGGTTCTCCCGTTTCCTTCCACTTTATTCATTGCACCATTTCATTCATTTATCATCATCATTTCCTTTAGCCTACCCGGTATAATCGTGCGACGTAAAACTCAAGGATTTCATTTCATTCTTATAGTAGTTACATTTCCCGTTATATATTGAGAAAGCGTTCAATATGAGAACTCGCTTAGATTGGAGATGTGAAATTCTTAATATAAACTCTTAAATAAAAATAATGGATTTAGTGTTTCCGAATAATCCATTTCTAAGGTGAGAAAAAGGAAACATTTTTATAATTGTGACATTTAACGATAGAAGGTTTTGAGGAAATCCCCAATACGTGTAGCACACCACAAGGAGGCAATGCAGCAAACGGAAGCAGGAACAGATGGGCTGATTATTTTGTATGCGACATAGGTAGACTTCTATGGCAAGATAACTTTGTTTAAGTTGTTCTTTATGTAAGAAAACATTCAGTTGTTATCTCTAGAACAGCAACGACGTGCACAATATTATGAATTGTACGAGAAACACAAATATTTCTGTTACATATCGAGCATGCTTTTTATTTTTTAACCACATGAGTGCCCTGATGTTCAACAATTTTCGTGTTAACTCTATTAAAAAAAAATAGTACATTAACAAATAAAGACAACAATTGTCAGCCGAAAAACGATGTTTTTTTCTTTCTTTTCTGTTCTGCTATTATGTTGATGGTTGTTTTGGACTTCAGCGTCCTTTTTGAGCACAGAGGCTATATAATACGTGACCTTGACCTAAAGTATAATGCAACGTACGTTATAAACAGTCGGTTCATTCCGGAGTGAGTGACAAGAAATCTTATCAAAGAAACTGAATTAACAATAAAGGCTTGTTCTCCAAGCGTATTTGTTTATTGTTATCAGAAAAAAGTATTCATAGCCTCGCTGCTGGAAAGGGACGCTCGACGAAAATCAAGTGTAAATACTACATGAATATTAGATTTTTACATTGAAAAGTAATAATAATACATACCAATGCTGTTTTTTCTTCTTCTTCTGTTTTTACATTAAATTTCTCAAATAAGGTTTCACACACCTTATTCCATGCATCTCGTTTTTTTTTCTTATTTTTTTTATTTCTATCTCTATACATTTCGCACTTTAAATTTCATATCTCGTGATATTTTTGTATTTCGTTAATAAATAGTTCTTCATTCAGTTCTTCGCTTTCCATTTCTGCGGGCGCGGGAAAGTCTGCACGTGTGGCTTGACTCATTGCCAGCAATGGTTTTCCGACCCGCAACACCTGTGCGGACTCGCTGCGAGCCAGCAGTCCCCGCAACTCAATTTTCGCCCGCTGCGGGCCCGCAGCAGAGTCGTGCGGGAAAGTCTGCACGTGTGGATGAATGATAAGAACCAATGTATTTCCGGCTCGCGCGGGTCCGCAACAGAGTTTTCTGTTGCGGGCCCGCAACAGACTTTTCTGCACGTCTGAACCGAGACTTATTGTGCCAAGGCGTAGAAGAGAACTTGTGTCACTCAAGACTTTGGGGCGGTCTGTGGTCAGAACATCGGATTCCTTTGTTGTTAGTCCTAACTTTCTAGATGAATGCAGTTATTCTCGGTAGAACATACAAGCAAATAGACTTTACTGTTATCATTAAAGTGAATTACTAATTCCCTCAATGTGATATTTGTGGTTGCTTAACTGTATACAGACAGCTGATCCATGGAAGAATAGTTAATAATAATAATAATAATAATAATAATAATAATAATAATAATAATAATAATAATAATAATAATAATAATAATAATAATAATAATAAAATAACAGAAACTCGCCAAATATTCTTGCAAATAATAGGAACAAGTTTGCGTCACACTCTTCACTTTGCTGGACACACCAGTGTGCCGCGTTATACCCATTGTGGCACACTGGAATATGGGGTATGGCTTTTTAATTTTTCCCAACTATTTCAACTGCTTCGATTGAAACGGATCTATAATAATAAAAGAGTGAATTTAGTCTTTTTACCCTTCAACTTAGAAATAAGGTTCAGGAGTATTTCATTAAAAAAATAATATACTCAGAATTTTATATAGTAGTTTGTTTTATTCGAAATTACATACTTCCTGCAACTGTTTGTTGATTGCAATTATTATTTGAAATAAAATATTTAAGTTTTACGTCCCACGTTGTTGCCGGCTAGGTTAAAAGAAACAGTGATGATTAGAAATTAATGAAATGGTTGAATGAAGAAAATGGGAGAAAACGGGAGAACCCCAAGAAAACGTACGCACACGGTGTTTGTCCAGCACAAGGTTCACTTGGCGCGAGCAGGGATCGAACCAAGGACTCCATGCACCAGAGGTAAACTCTCTGCCACTGAAACACCGCGGCCTCTGAAATTATTTAAAAGAGAAAGGGACTACTTTATGAAAACTTGATGACGAACACATTTGTTAAAAAAATACCAGCTTTTCGTGAAATATTGCTTATAGACAGGGACGGATTAAGGCTTTTGTGGACGTGGAGCCGACTATATTAAGGGGGCCCTATGTTACGAATAGTGCCAGCGCATAAATTTTCTTTGCTGCCCGCCACTGTCTCATAGGCTTATCGAACCACCGAGAACCAAGCACGTAGCCAGGATTTCGTGAAGGGGGAGTCCGTGACATGAAATACTGTGGTCATCACAAAAGGGGCTCGATCACTCTAAACTATTTTACTGGAACATATATTGGTTCGTTTAGCCAGGATTTCGTAACGGGGGGAGGGGGAGTGGCATGAAATTCTGAAGTCCCAGGAGCTCGATCAATCTAAACTACTTTACTATCAACATATATTGGTTTGTTAGGACAATAAAATGAGGATATGTTGGCAAGTATTTTAATAACAAACTATGAAGAAATTTCGAGCAAAATAATAATAAAAAAAAAGGATTGAAAAAGATTTTGCAATAATTACGACCTTCTCCTGTTTATTCAAATTTAACAATTTTCCTTTCGTTATGAGCTCAATTACTATAAAAAGTACACACTGAATACTGTCTTGTCTGTACTGTGTTTGTCTGTCTGTCTGTCTGTCTGGGTTCAACCTGGGCGAGGACAGTGGACCGAGAGTTACCAAATTTTGGTCAGGGGTACCTTGGCCCAGGCCCCAGATCAAGACGAAGCGTTTTTTTTTTTAAATTTCGAAACAGTGGGGTATCAAGGGGAGCGTTTACCGGAACCGGCTTGGGAACCAGACAAGTTGTCCGAGAGTTACCAAATTTTAGTCACGAATACCTTGGTCCAGGCTCCAGGCCAGAGTTAAACGTTTTTGTCCAAATTGAAACCAGGGGGGTCTCAGGGGGGCGTTTACCGGGACATGTAAAAGTAGTAGAAAATGACCGATATATATTTATTTATTTATTTAACAATCACCAGATACAGCTCAGAGGCCATTTTACATTGAATATCCAACAAAAATCACAATGGAAAGGATTTGGGAAGGTATCGACCAGGGCCTGTTTAGTAGGTGCCATCCCGGCATTTGTCTGGTAGGACTGAGGGAAACTCTGGAAAACTTGTCAGGATGGTAGGCAGCGGGATTCGAAGCCACGACCTCCCGAATGCGAAGCCAACGCTCTACCACTTGAGCTATTAGTGTCGAATTCATATTTTCGCGGTCGCTGAAATCAATGGTGAAACTCCAGTCGCATTAACTTCTAAATTCACGCTATGCGGCTCCGGGCCGGGGGTCACCGGAGAGGGATGAGATACCAAGACATGTAAAAGTAATCCAAAATGACCGATATTAGTGTCAAACCCATAGTTTTCGCGGTCGCTGAAATCAATGGTGACACTTCCATTAGCGATGACTTGCAAGTATGCGGGCCGGGAGTCAGCGGGGGGTGGATACCGAGACATGTAAAGAAATAGCCCAAAATGACCGATATTAGTATCAAATACATAGTTTTCGCGGTCGCTGAGATCAATGGTGATACTCTCACAGGCGTTGACTTCCAAATACAGCCCCTGTCCGAAGCATGTGTATATTCAACTAGTTTTACAATATATGCTTTCCTTTTTCTGTTGAATCAAATGCTAACTAAAATTTCTTTCAACATATTTTTTGTTTTTATTATTCCGTCAACTACTGTCGGTTCCAAATGACAGGTGAAAGGATCAACAGAAAATTGTCCTTGAAATAACATGTTTGATACTGCAAGGATGCGATGACGAAAAGTTATGATTAAAAATGTACACGCTGTTACACAACGGCACTTATGCTTTCGAAAGCTTGAAATCTTCCTGACTAGTAGCAGGAATTCTGAGAATTCTATAACTTTTCTTGAAATTTCAAATTCCCTGACTCTTCCAGAATACCTCGCTTACCTCGCCACCATATTGCAAGTAATACAAAGCTTCTCATAAGAAAAAGTAAGCAAAAGATTCCTGTAGTTTTCTTTTTAATTTTTAACGCTGATCCTTCTTTTTGTCATTTCATTTTGTTTTATAATTCCTTAATTTTTTCATTTCTGGTCTCGAAGGGGAGGGGTCCGGACCCCCCCTTGGCTACGTGCCTGCGAGAACTATGCTGTAATATTTTAATGTGCTCCAAGTTTTCAATAATTAGTTTAGTTACATTCATTATTAACAGTTAAATATATTATATTCATTATTAACAATTAAATACTGCTGATGGAAAGATAAATCTAGCGAAACCGCGAGCGTACGGAGGCCGAAAGAAATTTAACATAGGTCTGAAGCCTATAATATAATACATTGATTGCTATATTTTAGTATTAAACAGAGATTTTAAGGGGCCCCCTGAGCTTGGGGTCCTGGAGCCTGGGCTCCATTGGCTCCGCCCTTAATCCGCTAATGCTGATAAATTTAAGGGGCCGGGCCGTGTCTGGGCTAAAAATTCCGGTTCGTGCAGCCTTCTAGCCCCTGTGTATATGCTATCTTTGGAAATACAGTAGAGTCTCGCTTATCCGACATAAAAGAGGCAGGCAGATGTGAGTAGTAGTGGTCCCCGTATGGCTAGCCGAGTCAGCAAAAATTTTCTCGATTCTGATTGGCTGAGAGAGGTCACGTGACGTTAGGCCCCGCCCACGCGGGAAATTCAAATTTTCAGGTCACGTGGTATGACGTCATGAGTCACCCTGCGGGGAAATCCCTCACCCTGGATTTTTGAAATTTGTTCCCTTTTACGGGTAAGATGTGTGATTCTGATTGGTTGACAGATATCACGTGATTTTAGATCCTGCGATATTTGAAATTCGTTCCCTTTTACGGGTAAGATGAATCCTTTGGTACCACGATGCTGACTGGCTGATAGAGGTCACGTGATCTTAGGCTCAGGGATTTTTTAAAATTCGTTTCCTTTTTATGGGTAAGATGAGTGGTTTGGTACCTTGAATTTGATTGGTTGATAGTGGTCACATGATCTTAGACCCTGGGATTTTGAAATTTGGGTATCCTCTTTGATGAGTACTTTGGTACTACGATACTGATTGGCTGATAGAGGTTACATGATCTTAGACCCGCTACAAGGTGAACAGAATACGTGGGAAAACCCCTCACTCATTTGTTTCATTTTATGTGTAAGATGAATGGTTTGGTATCACGATGCTGATTGGTTGATAGAGGTCACGTGATCTTAGGTTGTAGGATATTTAAAATTCGTTCCCTTTTATGGGTAAGATGAGTCCTTTGATACCTGATTCTGATTGGCCGACAGAGGTCACATGATTTTAGACCCGCCACACGGTGAACAGAATACGTGGGAAAACCCCTCACTCATTTGTTTCCATTTTACGGGTAAGATGAATGTTTTGGTACCACGATGTTGATTGGTTGATAGAAGTCGCATAATCTTACCTCCACCCCCAATGCTAGAAATTCAGAGCGATATGTCGGTGATCACCCTAGACCTGGATTTTAGAATTTAGTTCCCTTTTTATGGTTATGCGTAAAGTTCCCATGAAGGGTTCAACCTCCTCCTTAAATAACCCTTTTTTTTTGGTATCATGATATTGTACTGAAGTTTACATTAAATATTATCATTCTCTTTGACAGATAAGATGATTACCAGCTTTCTTACCTTGATGGAGATCCTGTCCTTGAATTAGTAGCCTATGTCTCTGGAAGTAACAATGGTGAAAGAGGGGTGTCGCTTGTAGATTTCTTATAACACATTGTTGTGAGTTTAAGCGATTTTTTTTAAACGCTCAGTAAGCGCTTCATTAATGGAAACAGTGTTGCCAGATTTTTTCTTACCGAAACTGCTCCGATTCTTTTCGAAACGGTTCCGCAGAGTGCAAGAAATTTTAAACTAAAATTTTTTCGAACTAAAAAAAATTTGTAACTAAAAAATTTTCAAACAAAAAATTTTCGAACTAAAAATTTTGAAACAAAAATTTCAAAAAAAATTTCGAACTAAAAAATTTAAACTAAAAGCTTTCGAACTAAAAATTTTTAAAAAAATTTTGGAACCAATTTTTAAAAACAAGTTTCGAACTAAAGATGTAAACCGCATTTAAAAATTTTCAAATCAATTTTTTTCGAACTAAATTAAAAATCAAATTTAGGACTAAATTTTCAAATCAATTTTTTCGAATAAAATCGTGTAAACCAAATTTTGGATATATTTTCCACCTTAAATTTTTCAAGATTACCATGATTTGAAAATAAGTGTTCAGGGTTTCAAGAAATAATAAAACATATTTTTTTTTCAACTTGTTGTATTTAACGAAAGGTATGTGCTCTTCTCATACAATTTTATTAACATAATAAATACAGGATCTAGTTTAATGAATATGTTGGACGTGTCATCATCTTCGAATGTTGTAGACGTATCCTGTAAAGAAAAAGAAGAAACAACGGATTACTTTTTGAATTTCTTTTTTTTTCTGAAACAATAAAAACGAGTCAATATTGATAAGAGAGAAATAAAACTTACTCGTAAATGATGGATCTGTTTAGGCTCATCTTCCTCCTCGGGTACAGGATGACAGCATTTCTTCCACTGATGGATGTTTATGAACTCTTCTGGGTACTGCATTTTTCTTGGTGTTGCTGCTTTATGGTCAAGATTCCTCCTTCGGTACGAGATGACACCATTTCTTACACTGATGGTGTTGGTGATGATTTATGAACTCTTCTGGGTACTGCGTTTTTTTTTCTTCTTGGTGTTGGTTTTGTGATTAAGGAGTGGAAAAAAAGGAAAAGGAAAAAAGAAATGGCGGCCTTATTGGGTGTTTACAGTTTTTTCTTCTTCATCTTCTTTTTCCAGTTCCATCTTCTGTTTTTTAACATACCCGTACGGAACCGTATCATAAGAATTGAGTTCTTTAAATCGACGTTTTGTGTACTGGATACTGTACATTTTTCCTTCTTTGTGTGTGACGATGGTATGGTCTTTGGTCCTGCATATTTTATGGGGGATAGTGATGGTGACTTGTCCACGGCATTGATTTGTAATCATTTCTTTTAGCGTGTTGAAATTTAATTGTTGTCCTGCACCATAGTTTAATGTAAATCCTCTAATTTTACATATGTAGCTGGTGACGTTGGTGTCCGGATTGTATATTTCTAGGCTGTAATTTTTTGGTCCTCCACTGACAAATGTCTTGATGTATGCTCGTTGGCCATAAGACTCCATCTCATCCGATAAGCATCCCAAGTACGTTGAAGGTTCAATGGTTGGCTCTCCAGGCTTTTCTGTAAAAATCACAGAATCCGTGTCGAAATATAAAACACGTTCCTGCAACATTTCCAGGTACTTGTACAGTTCCAGACGTGCCTGACATGTTGTAAATGCACCTAATACGACATTGGTGTTTCGGTTTTGAACAGGCACATGTTCATTGTACTCCCAGAACGCATACAACATCGTATCATTGATGGGTACAATTTGATGGAGTTTAATGTCGGGGAAGTGAGTTTTTCATAAAATTCTTCCGGCCGATCAATAATTGTGGTCTGGCTAAATTTTGAACGTTGCGAAAGTTTTCCCCATAATGCGTTCACACAAAGCTTAGATAAACTTCTTCGTGCAGGATTATTTTCAATTTTGGTCGGATCCAATGCAATACCTTCACGCTCCAGGACGGTTTGTATGAATTTTGTTTTGTCTTCTTCGGTGACATAGGAACTGGGCCAGCCAGACGCTTCCATTTTCGATTTTAAAAACGTATTGATATATTCCGTGAACAAGCCACCTGTTTTCGTGATGGGATCATATTGTTCAATGTCATAATCCCAAATTTCAAAAATTTCCACCGGTTGATATCCTAATTCTATTGCTTTCTGTATTTCATATGATACCCATGTTCCAGTGAGGCACCGCTCCTGGTCATTGTGCGTACACGTTGCTGTAGGGTCTGGGTTCATTTCTTCGGCACACGCAGCACACAGTGGAAAGAGTAGTTTCTTGTTGCATCGGTAAGGCAGGAGACCATGATAAAGATGGCGACTTGGTAGTCATTTTGATCAGACCATTGACTTTATTTATTGATGGTATATTTTCATCACCCTGTAGATAAATTCTAGGATGGCCTACAGGGTATTTAGCACACTTATTTATGTAAGGATAAAGCGAGACAATATCGAAATATTTTATTACTTCCCCTGCTTTTTCGTCGACTTGGTGGTACAATTTCACACAATTGGTCCTTCCTCCAAAAAAGCTATCTCTTGGATTTAATGGTCTGCGGTTCATGTACGGGTGATTCTTCAGATACGTCGCCATTGCAGGATTTTGTTTCAAGAACTGATTAAATTCGCACTCCCACATTTCATGTACAATGTACCCCAATTCACGCAGTCTTGCATTTTTGCGTTGCGTTCGTTCATAACGGAATTCCATGGTGTCTTCTGGATTGCCATAGATGGGCTGATTACGGCCTGTAGTAATACATACTTTACACCCGTGATAAAAGCAGCCAGCATGCTCGTAGATGTGCTCCTCTAACGTCTCAGGATCTTGGTAGTAGCCATCAACATGGAATCCCGCAATAAACACTTCTTTTTGTCAGGCCGCATGTAAGATTTGTTTTCCTTCGCTTTTTTCAATGTAGGCCAGCCATTGCATTGCAGCGATCGATTGGGTACTTCTCCATCGATAGCCATGTGCCGGTAGAATTCCAATAGTGTTGGGTTTAAGGAAATTCCGGCGGAATACTAAATTGGAAGCACTGGCAATCGTGATCGTCTCCAAGAAGGGATTCACTTTGGTTTCTGTTTCAAATGACGTCATAAACGAAACGCATGCTTGTCGCAGTACATTGACATCTTGAATACAATACTTGATAATTTCTTTCTGAAAATCAAACGTGTCATTACGATGATCGTTGTACCACTGCATGAACTTGTTCCTGTCTTCGACGGCCATTTCATCTGCACCATAATAATTCGTTTCTGGAAGTGGTCCAATATACGATTGATTCTCCTTGGTGTTGAAGAAATGCGGGAAGTAGCCTTTGGTTGCGGGTAAATTGAACGCTTTTGACAATTTACTTAATGCCATAGGTAGGAAGTTCAAAGAGTCAATGAACGTCAGATTATTCAACGTTAAACTCAATATCTTGGTACCATTTAATATGACGTCAGGTCTCCATTGGCATTGTTCGACCATGGTCTTTAGGATAAAATGTCCATCGTAGCCCTTTGAGTTGTGAGCGAGACAGAAAATCCTATTTATATTGGGACGACGTTCCCGCAAGTACTGGAGAAAATCATAAATTGGATCGTCCCCCTGGAAAATATGCTGGCGCTGACCACACGTACTGCAAGACTGCTGGATATTAGCGTTTCCAACACATGCGTAACATACTTGTTGTGCAACCAATAAATTTGGAATGTGTACATACGTATTATCCCCAATATTCGTGTCTTGCATAGATTCTATATCATAGAAAATCAACAAGGCTTTCTTTGCGTGCATGAGTGAAGGAACACCAGGTTTCAAACACTGTCGATCAGGAAGCATAAAACATTGATGCGATCCTGGAACAATCTTCTTACAAACATTGCAAAAGATCTCATTACAATCATGAATGCGTTGTCCACTTCGTACAAAAGAATATAGTCTGTAGCATCTAGTACATTGCTTCACCATTTTGCATACAGGTTCCCCTTGATGATATATTGCATTCCGATGATTGTTAAAACATTGTTCGCCGTAAAATTGACGATTGCAGTCGTTGCACAATATCGGTGTTTGGTTCTTATCGCATAGAGGTTTCTGTAGACATTTGGAGCACGTTACAGGACAATTTTTCACATGTCTGTTACGTTCACTGTATTTTTTATGGCACGCTTCACAGTAGAACTCGGTTGCAAAACAAGCAGTTAAAGATTGGATGATGTCAAAATGGCCAGCCAAACAAATCAAATTTATGGGAGTGCGATTTTCATCGTTGGGCCCCTCGTACATGATGTCATGGCCTGAGAAACTGGTATACACAGTAATTTTATATTCTTTGAGGTATGACTGGAATTGTCGATTTTCATTTACACTGGCACCATGATCCAAATTGACTCCTGCATTTGCACAGAACGCATCGACTTCTTGGTCCACAATACATTTTCTCTGATTTTGATATTGCTTATGTCGTTTCATATCTGCATTCTTGTATTTTTTCAGACCAATAGCAATAACAAGGGCGTACGCTAGACACCTTGAATCTTGATTTCTTACACGTACAATCCCTCGCTTGGTACGTAATAACTCTTCGTTCTCCAGTACTCCTTGCCGCAAACCGCCGCCATAGCCACGTGGAATATCCACACGATGGAAATGCACGGTGAATGGTTCGTGCAGGAGAAACGCATTGTTACTTTGTAACACTCTTTCGAACGAGGCCCACATCGTTTCCAGTGTCAGGTTTCGTGCTTGGCGAAAACTCACCCAAAATGGTTTATTCGTGTTGCGTGGCGATATTACCGATAAACCAACCATCGCCTCATCGTCGACATTGGCTAACAAATGGTCCAGCATTGCTTGGAAACTGTTATATACATACTGTATGATATCGGTTCCTACGGGTGGTGCATTAAATTGAACTTCGAGCATTCTACCTTCAATGTTAAATCGTCTATAATGACGAGTGATTTCATTACGAACAGTAAAACCCGATTCGGCCATGGTTAATAAAAGGAGAAAACAAACAAACAGGTACGGTAAAACAAACATGTAATGGGAAAAAAAGGAATTGAGCAGCGTGAATTTACTACAAAAGAAAAGAAGAAAGAAAAATCTTAATCACCTGATAAACAGGAAATCATAACATCCATGATAAATTCTTAACTAAGTAATTCATGTAAAGGTCCTGAGTTTGATTCCTGGCGGTGACGTCCAGAATCTCATTATGAAAGCACGTGTACTAGAAATCAAAGTTTTTCTTAAATAATTATGTTACTGAAATGAGTGTTTTATTGTCGTCAAACTCGAGACCATTACATCAGCATATAACTGACCTATCATTCTATAGTGATAAAAAGAATGCATGAAATGAATGAATGTTTCATCAGTGCTGAGATGTGACAAAGTACGCGTAAGCATTTTTTCCACTCACAACGACCTTTAAATGATGTGTTTGCAAGTTGAAGAGATTCACCAAGCATTAACGTTATACATACGTAATTGTCGAAACAAAATCTGTATAGCGTATTTTTTTTATTATTGTGACTAAGCAGTTAGCGTACATGGTTCGGACGTGGAAGGCCCTGGTTCAATCCTCGGTGGGTTTGCTTTCCACGTCGGGGGCATGTCAAGCCTTTTTTGTAATTTAATATTCTCACGCGTTATCATACATTCTTTTCAAAACTAAGCTAAATGGTTGACGTACACACCTCATAATACATAAACGTACATAAATCGTCTATAATGACGAGCGATTTCATTACAAACAGTAAAACCCGATTCGACCATGGTTAAAAATGAAAACAAACAAACAGGTACGGTAAAACAAATATGTAATGGGAAAAAAAGGAATTGAGCAGCGTGAATTTACTACAAAAGAAAAGAAGAAAGAAAAATCTTAATCACCTGATAAACAGGAAATCATAACATTCATGATAAATTCTTAACTAAGTAATTCATGTAAAGGTCCTGAGTTTGATTCCTGGCGGTGACGTTCAGAATCTCATTATGAAAGCACGTGTACTAGAAATCAAAGTTTTTTTTAAATAATTATGTTACTGAAATGAGTGTTTTATTGTCGTCAAACTTGAGACCATTACATCAGCATGTAACTGACCTACCATTCTATAGTGATAAAAAGAATGCATGAATGAATGAATGTTTCAACAGTACTGAGATGTGATAAAGCACGCGTAAGCATTTTTTCTACTCACAACGACCTTTAAATGATGCGTTTGCAAGTTGAAGAGATTCACCGAACATTAACGTAACACATACGTAATTGTCAAAACAAAATCTGTATAGCGTAAATCTTTTAACCAAATATTCATGCACTCTTTTTTATTTAAGCGGTTAGCGTACATGCTTCGGATGTGGAAGGTCCTGGTTCAATCCTCGGTGGGGTTTGCTTTTCACATCGGATCGCTGTCAAGCTTTCTGAAATTTAATATTCTCACGCGTTATCATACATTCTTTTCAAAACTAAGCTAAATGGTTGACGTACACACCTCTGGCCCAGGTTCAATCCCGGGTGATTGCTTGAATATCACGTTAAGCTGAAGGGGACGCTAAACTAAAATAATGGTTTCAAAGGGTATCGAACAATATTATTCTCAGGCATAGTTTCTGAAATTTTGTAATGCATTCTTTTCAAACTAAGCGCACACATCTTTGGCCATGGTTCAATTCCCGACGGGAGTTCACATTCAACATTAAGCTGAAGGGACGCTAAACCATATCATTTATCGTGCTTACTTCTAATGTGTGGAGGTTCCTGATTCGTACTTCCACTTTCCCATTCCACTAATTCCTTCATAGCATAAATATTTCGTACTAAAAGTAAAACACTGTATTCGTGATCCGCCCACAAATATAAAATAAAAATGATTTTGGAATCTTGTGTGAAAAATAAAATCTCACTGAACTTACCTCAAATTCAATGAACAAAAAGTCGGTGCAGTAAAACTTCTTAAATGAAGACACTTTTAAAAAACAGAGCTTCTCACATGACAGTTGAGAGCGGTGTAGGATTTGAAAAATGAAATTTAGATTTTTATTTAGGTCGCTGCGAAAACGATGTCATCATCAACCAATCAGAAACGAGGAAATTTATAAAATGACATCACAACGAACCAATCAAAACGCTCGCTACTTTTGTCATGAATCACGAACCAAAACGATGTGTAACAATCGATCGTGACGTCATTCACGTTTCTCAATAGTTACAACATCTAGTATCGCAATTCCGATGCCAATTCCCTTCTGCCAGGATCATGTCACTACTTGTCGTAACTGTGACGACATTTCATTTTCCTCATATTCCATACGAGAATGTCAATGTTTGCTTTTTTCATGAATCATGCTGACACGTTCGTAGTAAAACAAAAGTAATGCGATCCGCTGAGTTTGCATTTTCAATCATATGTACTTCTATGTCTACACACAAAGAAGTCTATCAGCATTTTATTTTAATCCATGAACGGAAGCGTTACATTGTCAGATTTATTTTCTTAAAGTATATGTGTATCCTTTTCAAGAACCATGGTTCGAAACCCACCAAGCACGATTAAAACCGAATTCATTCATAGCTAAACGGTTAGCATACACATCTTTGGTTTGAAAGACCTGAGTTCGATTCCTGGAGAAACATTTCTTAGGATTTTTCTAAAACTTGGTTTAAATTTCTAGTTCGAAAATTTTAAAAGTTTAGTTCGATAAAAAGTTTGATTTGAAAATTTTTAGATGTGATTTACATCTTTAGTTCGAAACTTTTGTTTTTAAAAAATGTTTTAGTTCGACAAAATTTTGTTTCAATTTTTTTTAGTTCGAAATTTTTTTTTGGTTCGAAATTTTTTTGTTTGAAACTTTTTTGTTTCAAAATTTTTAGTTCGAAAATTTTTTGTTTGAAAATTTTTAGTTTTGAAATTTTTTTAGTTCGAAAAAATTTTAGTTTAAAATTTCTTGCACTCTGCGGAACCGTTTCGAAAAGAATCGGAGCAGTTTCGGTAAGAAAAAATCTGGCAACACTGTTTCCATTAATGAAGCGCTTACTGAGCGTTTAAAAAAAAATCGCTTAAACTCACAACAATGTGTTATAAGAAATCTACAAGCGACACCCCTCTTTCACCATTGTTACTTCCAGAGACATAGGCTACTAATTCAAGGACAGGATCTCCATCAAGGTAAGAAAGCTGGTAATCATCTTATCTGTCAAAGAGAATGATAATATTTAATGTAAACTTCAGTACAATATCATGATACCAAAAAAAAAAGGGTTATTTAAGGAGGAGGTTGAACCCTTCATGGGAACTTTACGCATAACCATAAAAAGGGAACTAAATTCTAAAATCCAGGTCTAGGGTGATCACCGACATATCGCTCTGAATTTCTAGCATTGGGGGTGGGGGTAAGATTATGCGACTTCTATCAACCAATCAACATCGTGGTACCAAAACATTCATCTTACCCGTAAAATGGAAACAAATGAGTGAGGGGTTTTCCCACGTATTCTGTTCACCGTGTGGCGGGTCTAAAATCATGTGACCTCTGTCGGCCAATCAGAATCAGGTATCAAAGGACTCATCTTACCCATAAAAGGGAACGAATTTTAAATATCCTACAACCTAAGATCACGTGACCTCTATCAACCAATCAGCATCGTAATACCAAACCATTCATCTTACACATAAAATGAAACAAATGAGTGAGGGGTTTTCCCACGTATTCTGTTCACCTTGTAGCGGGTCTAAGATCATGTAACCTCTATCAGCCAATCAGTATCGTAGTACCAAAGTACTCATCAAAGAGGATACCCAAATTTCAAAATCCCAGGGTCTAAGATCATGTGACCACTATCAACCAATCAAATTCAAGGTACCAAACCACTCATCTTACCCATAAAAAGGAAACGAATTTTAAAAAATCCCTGAGCCTAAGATCACGTGACCTCTATCAGCCAGTCAGCATCGTGGTACCAAAGGATTCATCTTACCCGTAAAAGGGAACGAATTTCAAATATCGCAGGGTCTGAAATCACGTGATATCTGTCAACCAATCAGAATCACACATCTTACCCGTAAAAGGGAACAAATTTCAAAAATCCAGGGTGAGGGATTTCCCCGCAGGGTGACTCATGACGTCATACCACGTGACCTGAAAATTTGAATTTCCCGCGTGGGCGGGGCCTAACGTCACGTGACCTCTCTCAGCCAATCAGAATCGAGAAAATTTTTGCTGACTCGGCTAGCCATACGGGGACCACTACTACTATGTGTGTTAAGAAAAAGTCTATTCCGGGTGTGAATTTATGGATGTGTTAAGAAAAGATCTATTAAAAGTCAAACTATGATATAATTTTACGTATTACGCATCTAATAATTACATTTTGTAAGAAATAAATAAATTGCATTGAATCAGGGACGTATCGAGCGTGAGGTCCTGGAAGCTGTCCCCTTCCAAAACTCAAGCACTTGTTAATAAACCTTTTTTCCTTTTGAGGTTCTTTTATATCAGATTACTTTGAGGCAGTGTCCAAACTGTGGGCAATACGTTGTTGTTATAATTCTGGGATTACAATTTCGATTACGTTCACTTTATAACGTTAATGTATTAGAACGATACACTCATTGCCATTTGCTATTTTTATGTGATATACGTAGCAGATAGTTTTCCTTACATGTGTCTCAAAAATATTTTTTGATTTCGTTTGTGCTACAATGCAGTTTGTTTAAAGCAAACCGGTTCATAAATGAAAAGTAAGAAAAGGTTTAAGAGAAATACAGAACTGTTGCATTATTATTATTATTATTATTATTATTATTATTATTATTATTATTATTATTATTATTATTATTATTATTGATAATTTTGAAACATTAGAATTACGTGCTTACGAGGATTCGTGTTGGGCTCCTTCCGAAAAGAAAACCTGGATACGTGCCTGCACTGATTGATAGATGTATGAGTCATGCCGTAAATGGGCGTGCTAGGCGATAGAGTCCAGAGCATCAAAAACAGACTAAGACCACAACTTGCAGTTCTTCTTGGTTCAGAAATGAGGCAGAAAGAGAGAGAGAGAGAGAAGGCGAGAGAAGAAGAAAAAGAAAAGGGAGAACAGATAGAAATGTGGAATTTTAAATTTAGTAAGAAAACAACCTAACATTATAAAGTTCCGTTACCAGAAATCCAACGGAACTTTATAATGTTAGGTTCTTTTCTTACTAAATTTAAAATTCCACATTTCTATCTGTTCTCCCTTTTCTTTTTCTTCTTCTCTCGCCTTCTCTCCCTGCCTCATTTCTGAACCTCTGTGTAATAGACATCCATTGGTTTCAATTTTTCATTGTGTGTGTTTCAGTTTCTCCCTAAATCAACATATGAATCTTGTTTCATCTCGGTTTTGTTATTTCGTGTTATCGATACTAATACATGTGTAGTTTGAAATTAGAATTGCGTTGATGTTGTTAGCTAATTTTAGTAAAGAAAGGAGGAGAGAGAGGGGTGTCTTTACCAGACACGATTATGGGATAAGAAGATGTATATTTTATGGTCTAGCTGCACGACGTTAGCCGTCGCAATTTTTTTAATGGGGAGTGTACAAGACTAACTCTGGGCAACTTTTAGCCATAGACTCCTGAGTGGTCCATTTGGGCACGAATTTTCCATTCGTGGTTTGCCAGCCAAAATGTTCGATGTTGTTATTGAATTGAGTTTAACGTCCCTTTCAGCAGTGAGGCTATATGAGACGTGGACCTACTGATTAACGTGGAATCCGAACCACATGAGCTCCCGCCGGGAATCGAGCCCGGGTCTCCCATGCCAAAGGCGCGTACACCAAAATGTTCTAGTTGAAGGACGTCAATATTCGAGTCGCTGGCGTGCCGCCCAATGTATGTTTGAAGGTGTGTTTACTTGGTGTTGGGCATTAAAGCATCCTTCGTTGCTGGAAGTTGGTCTGAGTTTTTGTGACCGACCAAATCAGCAGAAACAGAATTGGTCGAAATTTTTTGTGAATGGGTGTAGAGATTCATCATAAATTCTTCTGCGCTTGCTATTGTCTCATCATCCACATTACCAAATCCTATGTTACTTAGCAAGTATGATTTTTTACAATATACATTACATGCTTCCTTTCTTTCAATTCCTGCGAAGTGACTGAAGTGTCGCTTCCAGTAAGAACATGGAACGTTGGCAAGGAATGGCATATTTCATCATTGAGCTCATTCACAATTGTGTGGATTGGAATAAATTGTAATTTTATTGCCGTTCTAGTAGACATCAATATTCTTCTGCCTTAATTGTTTGAAAAATGTATAAGGAGAACAAGAACATCGGTGTCTTTGGAGTCAATAAGCAGCTGCTTATAACCGCAGCTGAAAGCGTAATATATGTGAAGTAGCAGCCTATTCAAAAGTTATATTTCAGAATTGATATTCCACGTGAAGTAAATCTGTAAATTCACTCGACGTAACAACTAACTGTTCGTCTTTCAATGTTTGCCTACAGAACCTAATCAGCTCTAAAGAAAGAAATGCTGCGAGGTCAGATTTGTTTTCAGGCAAATTAATAAGACATTTCCGTGAGGAAGCGGACAATTTCGACCTTCAATATTTATCCGGATCTGTCAGTAAATACTTGATGTTCGCCTAAATCTTTTATCTCCTTTAGTAGAACATGGAATGTAATGGTCGAATAAATAATCAATTCCTGAGAACACTCTGTTTAGAAAGTTCAGCACACATTTTACAAAAATTTCCGCCAAATCGCCACCAGCCAGATCGCAGACATCGGAAGAAAGAAAGCATGGAATGTATATTTTTAAAAATCATACTTGCGAAGTAATTTAGGATCTGGTAATGTGGATGATGAGACGATAGCACGTTCAGAAGAATTTGTGGTGAATCTCTACACCGATTCATAAAAATCGTCGAACACTGCTGTCTGCGCTGATTTATTCGGTCATAAAAAAGCAGACCATCTTCCACCAATGACGTGTGCCTAATGCTCTACATTAAGCGAGCGCACCTGCGAACATACATTGGGCGGCACGCCAGCGACTGAAATATTGACTTTCTTCAACTCGAATATTCTGGTTGGCAAACTACGAATAGAAAATTGGTGCCCAAATGGACCACTCAGGAGTCTATGGCTAAGAGTTGCCCAGAGTTAAGGTTTTCTACATGTAAACATGCGTGGTACACAAACAATTGCAAGTATGTGCGGGCTTCAGTGGAGTGCATGAAAATCTGTAGCTGTAAAGGTAACAAGTGTAATAACTTACTTATAAACACTTATGTACCAGGAAATTATTCATCTGATGAGGATTCAAAAAAAACTAGAGAAATATGATTTTTGCGCAGATTTGGTATGATAATGTAGGATATTATTATAGGTTTGTTTGTTTCCAGTAATTAGTAATAGTTAATGAAATTCTATGTAATATTCTCATAAATTACATACAAAAAGAGTTATTGAGGTTTCTGCATAAAGATTTTTTAAGTGACTATTGAGAAAATACAAAATATTTTTGATTTTAGAAATACCCTTAAGGTGTAGAGTGGACCACAGAAATTCTTGATGTACAAAGTCCGTGAGTTAGGCAACCCAACTAACGCCAAGATTAATTACGCCTGGTAGAGTAGCTAGAACAGCAGCATGAAGTATGCACCACCTGTTAAAAGAACAAATCGTAAAGAGTGTTTTTTTGTGCAGGAGTGAGGAGAAACGCTGGCTGACGAAATGACAAAAGGGAATATTTGGATACTTGTACAGTGGGCCACATAAATTCTTGATGTAAAAAGTCCGTGACTTAGGCAACCCGACAAACTCCCGCTCCAAGATTAATTACGCCTGGTAGTAGCTAGCACAGCAGTGTGAAGTTGTCTCCACCTGTTAAAAGTACAAATTGTAAACAGTATTTTTGTGCAGAAGTGGAGCGAAACGCTGGCTGACGAAATGAATCTTTGGATGTTTGTACTCACAGTAAACAGCAGAATACCAGAAAAAATACGGACATCAGAGTCGCCAATGAGAAGATAACAGTCAGTAAACTTAAATAATCTAATTAACTCAAGTGAGGGATTATATAAACCAGTTAACTTCCTTCAAATGACTATACATATATGCGTATCAAATAATATACAGATAGATTATGCGGTATATACAGGGTGTTTAATAAGTAATGGTCATAAATTAAACAGTAGATAGTACACACCAAAACTAATAAAAAAGTCTTAGTAAACATGTGTCCGCAAACGCTTCGTAACAGAGATAGGGGCTGTCGAAAGTGTGCGAAAATGAAGTTTAAAGACGAATATCTCAAAAAGTATGAATCGGACAGAGGGCGGTCCAATGAATGACTATCGAAGTCAGACCTGCGCTATGCAGAAATGCATGGTTGATAACTCTGCAATGCGCGCGCAAGGGATTCCCCAAAGAAACTGAGGGATTCCCGGAAAATTGTCCAAGGAAACGGGACTCGAGATAAACATCGAGGGCGAGTCTATCCACCAGTAATTCATAAGTCGTGGTACCAGGTCGAAAGCTCGATTACATACAAAATGGCTGACAATGTTAACGTGCCGTGTGGGGTTGCATAACCAGCAGGAAATGAGAGAGGCAATCGAAGAAAGGTGATGGTGCATCTTGTGAACTACTTCAGAGCACATTCCTAAGACGAATGCACATGTGCAGAGTAGTCCTTTACTATACTGATACCAAGGTAAAAAAAACGATGCGCGAAAATGAATGGAATGGCCGAAAGGAACATTGGTAGAACATGCAAGCCAGCTGGAAATATTGAATCGGTGTTACAACAGACGTTGAGCTTACCTTGGGTGCATGATGTTGCGGGTTCAAATCCGCTGAAGTGCCCACTGAATGTAGTGGTTCTGATCCCAGATTTTCCAAATCGTATGTCCCGTCCTTCGAAGCTCCGAAGCTCGTTTAAAGCAACAGTAACTCAATCAATCGAGCGGTAAGCCAGGAAATATGGAATGGAAGAACACTACATTGTTTCGATTACAGACGTGAATTGGAAACACGCTTGACTTTCCACGTTTGTTTATTATGTTGCCTGAAGGTTTCTGCTACAGTCTACATGCTTTCGTCGTACCGCAGTAGTCGCTTGGGAGAATGATTCAGAGTGTAGAGGTTCGTTGTCTTCACTTGTCTTTCTCGCCTACAGTGAATGTAGTAGTTCTGTGTGTTGAAGAGGTGTCAAATGCGCGTGCCTTTACAGTGTTGTGAATGTACTTACTTCACCGTATTGCGGGGAACAGTGCAATAGTTTCAGTAGTGTTGCAAAGCCACGGGGATACTATTGTGCAGTGTTAATTAGTGCTATTAGTGTGGTGCTAAATTATTGTTTACCTTGCCATTGATACAATGTATAGTAATATTGAGTATGCCGACATGCACTTTATGTACGGCAAAGCAAACGGGAATGCGGTAGAGGCCGCTAGGTTATATCGCGAGACTTTCCCTATGATACAGCAACCAGGCCGAAGAACATTCATCAGAATACATCATCGGCTACGAGAACATGGGAGCTTTACACATTGTTCCAGGCCGGGAAAGCCAAGGACAGTAAGTACCCCTGAATTAGAAGAACGCGTGCTTCAAGCAGTGGACGAAAACCCAGGAACGAGCACAAGACGTGTGGGACTTGCAGAACGCGTATCCAATGCTCTCGTATAGCACATTCTCCATGAACAGCTGTTGTACCCATACCATCTGCAGCGTGTCCAACTTCTGACCCCCACAGACTTTCCGTCGAGAATGTAGTTTTGTCAGTGACTTCGCAGACAAATTACTGGCAATCCTCATTTCACTGATGACGTCCTATTAACTGATGAAGCACAATTCACCCGGGATGGCATTGTAAATTTTCTCAATTCTCATGTCTGGACCCTGAGAATCCACTTGCAATAGTGGAGCTAGGACATCAGCGTAGGTTTTTCTTAAATGTGTCGGTAGGACTCTTAGGTGATCAGCTCGTAGCAACATTCTTTCCTTCTAATGCATTAACTGGGATCTCATATTTGCGATTTCTCCAGCACGATTTGCCGCTTCTACTCGAAGATATACCTCTCGATAGCGTCAGCGACTGTGGTTTATGCATGATGGAGCGCCAGCACGTTTCTTTAAGCGTGTCAGAGAACATTTACATGCCCGATTTGGACGAAAGTGGATAGGACGTTAGGGTCCTATTGCTTGGCCACCGCGCTCCCCAGACTTAAATCGTTTAGATTTCTTTCTCTGGGGCCATGTGAAATCGCAAGTTTATTCTACCCCTGTTGCAACATTACAAGGCCTTCGAGAAAGGGCGGACATATCAACAGGATGCCGACATGTTATCACGAGTATGTGGATCTTTGCGAAGACGGGTACGAGCATGCACTCGCATGAATGGACGACACTTCCAATATTTACTTTAATGATAGAGGTAAGTTAACTTCTCATGCATCTCTTCTGTGGTTACACATCTGGGTATTTACTGTTTACCTTATGATTAATACTGTACACATTACCAACATGACGATTTATGTTTGTTGATATGGATAAACACGACGTGTCCATCATTTTTTGCTTGTTGTAATACACTTACACGTTCAACATGCGTAATGTTTCAGATTCGCCTCCCACATACTCGAATGTTGTCATGCTTTTCCCATTGCAGTCCAGTTTGCGGATATTCGTTACGTTAACTGCTAAACACATAATGCTTCATCAGTACCTTGCATACCGTTTGATTTACCTAAGTGTTGCCACACTTGTACGTATACATTAGTTGTCGGAATTCTTCCTGGAGCCATTTACAACGTACATCACCACACTTCGATTGCCTCTCTCATTTCCTGCTAGTTATGCAACCGCACACGGCACGTTAACATTGTCAGCCATTTTGTATGTAATCGAGCTTTCGACCTGGTACCACGACTTATGAATTACTGGTGGATAGACTCGCCCTCGATGTTCATCTCGAGTCCCGTTTCCTTGGACAATTTTCCGGGAATCCCTCAGTTTCTTTGGGGAATCCTTTGCGCGCGCATTGCAGAGTTATCAACCATGCATTTCTGCATAGCGCAGGTCTGACTTCGATAGTCATTCATTGGACCGCCCTCTGTCCGATTCATACTTTTTGAGATATTCGTCTTTAAACTTCATTTTCGCACACTTTCGACAGCCCCTATCTCTGTTACGAAGCGTTTGCGGACACATGTTTACTAAGACTTTTTTGTTAGTTTTGGCGTGTACTATCTACGGTTTAATTTATGACCATTACTTATTAAACATCCTGTATATTAGGTTATTCTTTTAAGTAAACACAAAGCCTTGCGGTTAGTTTTGAAACTATTAACAGTAGTCCTACCTGCAAATCAATTAAACTATGAATGGATCATTCAGGGGAAGAACCCAGCCTCTAATGAAAATTGTGGGTGACTAACAGGGCCTGAGCTCTTAGATTCGGGCGGCACTGATTGATACGTAATATTACTTCGAGAAAAAACTAGTCCGATTTCATTATTCCTTAAATGACTGTTGAAGCTCCTAAATACTGGTATGCAGTAATTTATTTGTAAATATTAAAAATGCAAAATTCGATAACACTCAAACGAGCTGGAGAACCTATCCGTACTAAGCGCATTTAACCTTAGGTTGTAAAAATAGCTGAAGGTTCTTGATTTGAATAATATTTGTGAAAATTTACACATTGAGACACAAGGATAAAAGAAGAGAGTGTAGTGTCAATAAACAACAATTTAAAAATGTACCAAATTAACGGTTAATATCAAATATAGAACCACTAACAGAATTAAATCTGTAACTCGTTTTCTCCATTCATTCTTCTTCCTTTATTTTCAGGATTACATTATCACTGAATTTCTCCACTGGTGATTATCTTTCATTTAGCACCATCCAACTGGAGCTCAGCCTTGTAAATGAAACATTTTGAAAAGTTGTAAATGGCTAGGGAGACACTCGAACTTGGGTCACCTGTTTAGAAAACCACAATGCTAACCACTCACCTAAAGTTACTAATTTGGGCTCCATTAAATAAAGGCCTTTTCCTGTTCGCTCAAAACAGTGGCTTGTTAATAGTCAAATTCAAAACACAGGAATATGTAATTGAGAACTCGGAGGGTATTATATCACTGTATTCACTAAATTATTAACATTTAAGATTTTTAAAAAACAAAATACAAAACTCCTTTATTTTGAATGGAATACCTCGCGTATATTATACTCGTAAACAAACTAAAGACGAATCAATTAATGTGAAGTAATTGTGGTTTAGTGGTCAAGGCGCTTGACCAATAATCTGAAGGTAATAAACTCTATCCACTTACGACCAGTACATGTTTTTACTTTAGAATTTTCGGTGGCGATTGATCAGCGATGACACATGTTCTATTATCTTCAGATATTTGAATACTCGGATGTTTCAATACTTGAACTATCAAATCTTTAGGAATAACAATAGTAATAATACTAATAATAAAATAATAAAAATAATTATATTGCTGAAGATTAAAAGTTAAGAGCTTGTTATCACTCAGGGCATAACATTACAACCAGAAAAGTGATATTTGGCAAGAATATTTCGGTTTTGTTTAGTGTTGCCCACGAGAAGAGGAATTTCTCATCTCGTTTCTAAAACAAAACAAAGAAAATTGAGAAGAGAATTAACATTTTACATTCGAGACGGGACAAGGCTAACTCAAATTATCGTCTTGCTTTGGAGATGAGAATTGAGACGAGACTAAAAGTATCGTAAACATTTTTCGTTTTATCTCGATTCTCGTAATAGTGTATGCCAGGGCTTTAAGTAACAGTTTCTTTCTAGACCGAATTTTATACGCTATTTTGTTACTTTGTATTTCGAGCTCATTGAATTTATTATGGTCTGTGTAGGTATTTTTGTAGTAAAGCTTTTATAATTACTTCTGCATATGCTAAATGTTCGTTTATTATATGCTTTACTGTTTATTGATATTCAGTTATTTTTATTGGAGTTTTTTCCTTAAAACATTCTACATGAAACTATAGTGGAACGCTTTCGTTAATCTTTCGTAGTTGCAGAGGTGTATCCTGGAGGTCCGGAAAAACTCCGCCACGTAGCAGAAATATGGCAGAAATCCAGGCGTTGTTACTGGCGGCCTTCGTGGTCGAGTGTGCTAGCGGATGGGCTAGTGATCTTAAATGCTTTTGGTGAAGGTTCAAACCCAAGCCAAGGATTTTTTTATTTGTATATTTTATTTTTTAAATTTCATAACACTTTTTTCCATTAAAGGAAGATGAATAATACTCAAAAAAGTGATTTACTTAGGTTACGCGTGCAGTTTTGCTACACGAATCCATAGTATAGTCAGTAGTAGTAGTAGTAGTAGTAGTAGTAGTAGTAGTAGTAGTAGTAGTAGTAGTAGTAGTAGTAGTAGTAGTAGTAGTAGGAACGGGTTAGAAGCCCCGCAGGGCTCCTTTTGTTCCACCTTGATTATCATGATATTAATTTAACCTAAGTTAATTCTTCCTCAGTTTTCTTTTTCTTTAATTCCAACAAAGTGACAATTTTCTTCTATTACTATAATCTACAATACATACACCAGAAAGTTTGGAAAATTGCAAACTGCAAAAAATCAGAAACGTGTATTTACTTTCTATGGCTAGGGTCGAGGGCGAAAAGAATATACTGTTCAG
Source organism: Thermobia domestica (assembly GCF_964235325.1). Classification (NCBI taxonomy): domain Eukaryota; kingdom Metazoa; phylum Arthropoda; class Insecta; order Zygentoma; family Lepismatidae; genus Thermobia; species Thermobia domestica. The sequence continues at coordinate 154,144,465 of NC_137464.1, forward strand.
AAGATACTGTCTATAGTGCAGTAAGTAGAGTGGGTCGGTAGATCAGAGTGGGTCACGGTGAATTGTGGGTCGCAGTGGGACACATGCTATTGACCCACGACCCACTGACCCACTCAGAAAACTCGAGGCTCTTGACACACCGACCTACCGACCCACTCCAACTCTGATCTGATGGTGGGATACTTGGTTCGTTCCCAAGGCAAGTAAGCTTGAGGTGGACAACATTGCTCATGGGTTTTCTCGGAATACTCCGATTTCCTCCCATTTTTCCTTCCACTAATTCGTCCATCATAATTCACTTGCTTAATCATGGTGTCCCTTAACCTAACAGGCATAATCTTGGAACATTAAACGCAAAGATCACGGAATATCAAAAGTGTTAATAACAGTATGTCACAAGTGCCTAAGCGACATGAAGAATTGCAACGATACTTTGTGTAGGGACAATATTCAAATAATAAAGGAATACGTGTTTTTTAATTTTCTCAGGAAAGATCGGTTTTAGGGGGGAAACACCCAAAAGTTTGAAATTTGACACCCGAAAATCAAAAAGAGACCGAAGCGAACGAAATGGTGCACATATATTCTAGACCCGAAATAGGGGAATATGTGTTTCATATTTTCCTGGAAAAAGCGGTTGGGTGGGCACGGACTCCGCAAAACCTTTGATCATCAAATATCAAAATTGCTAATAACAGTATGTCAGAAGTGCCTAAACGTCACGAAGAGTTGCAGCGAAGCTTTGTGTAGAGCCAATACGCAAACAGGAAATGAATATTTGTTTCGTTTTTCATTTTCAGGGGAAAAGCTCTTTTAGAGTGCAAAACCCACCACCAGAAATTGTGAAAGTTGAAGCCCTAAAGGCTACAAGAAGTGGACTGAAGTGAATGTAATTGTGCACAGATATTGTATACGTAAAATGACGGAATATGTGTTTCATATTTTTCTTAAGAAAACCGATAGGTGGGGCGCAAAAGTTTTCAAACCTTTAATTACGAATTTTCAAAAGGGCTAATAAGTATTCATCGCAAGTGCCTAAAGGATATGGAGAATTGCAACGAAACTTTTGTAGGGGCAGTACGCAAAAGCTAAGCGAACACGTATTTTTAGTTTGTGTGGAGAAGCAGTGTTGGGACCAAGGCCTCGTCCGAAAAAAACAAGTATTATCGTTGAAGTGCAGGAAGGAGGGATCGAAGTGAATGAAATTGTGTGTAGATATTGTATATGTAATATTAATGCAATTCGTGTTTCCCAATTGTCCCCATCCGATTTGCTTCAAACTTAGCACATCAAAAGTAAACAGAAAACAAATCGACACGTGTTTTTCTTTATGTAGGAATTGCTCGTTTGTCTGTCTGTTTGTGCCACGCTAGACTGCGCAATGTTCAGTTTTTGAACTTGAACTTTTAAGGGTAGAAGCAGGACAAATGCGAAATCCACTGTATTGATACTAACCTTTAGTTCATTTAACTATTGGTAAAAGTTCACTATTTTAACACTAGCCGTTTCCTACCTATGGCGTATTTTATAGTATGTCAGGGGCGCCTTTAACCCTTACAATATTTCTCCCCATGTCGATTTTTGTTTACTGTTGGTGTGCAAATTTGAAGCAAATCAGAAGGGGATAATTGGGGTACACGAATTGCCTTACTTTACATATACAGTATCTACACACAATTTCATTCACTTCGATCCACTCCTTCCTGTACTTCTGCGATTATAAATATTTACTTCTTTTCGAGGAGGTCTTGGCCCCAACACTGCTTCTCCACACAAACTAAAAACACATGTTCGCTTACTTTTTGCGTAATGTCCCGTAGAAAAGTTTCGTTGCAATGGTCTATATCCTTTAGACACTTCTGACGTTATTAGCACTTTTGATAATTCGTACTCAAAGGTTTGGGAAGGTTTGTGCCCCACCCAACTTTTTTAAAGGAAAATACGAAACACATATTACCTCATCTTATGTGTACAGTATCTGTGCACAATTACAATAACTTCAGTCCACCTCTTCTTGTCTTTAAGGCATCAACTTTCACAATTTTTGGGTGGGAGTTTTGCACTCGAAACAGTTTTTCCGCGAAAAAAAAAACAAAAAAACAAACAAACAAACAAACAAATATTCGTTTCTCTTTTACATATAGGAACTAAATAAACATTTCTGATTTTTTGCAGGTTGCGATTGTGCAAACCTTGTGGTGTATATATTGTGTATTATAGTAATAGAAGAAAATTGTCACTTTGTTGGAATTAAAGAAGAAGAAAATTGAAGAAGCAGCTATGGTTAAATTAATATTATGGCAGTAAAGGGGTAACAAAACGAGCTCTGTGGGGCTTCTAGCCCGTTCCTACTACTACTACTACTACTACTACTATTACTGCTTATACTGTGGATTCGTGTAGCGAAAGTACATGCGTAACGTAATTAAAAATTTTGTTATGAGTATTATTTATATTATTTTAATGAAAAAATGTTACGAAAATTTAAAAAATAAAATATAAAAATAAATAAATTTCCTTGGCCCAGATTTGAACCTTCACCAAAAGTAATTATAATTACTAGCCCATCGCACTAGTACACTCGACCACGAAGACCCCCCGTAACAGCGCCTCAATTTTTGCTATATTTCTGCTATATGGTGAGAAAACGTATAAGTAACCAGAACCGCATATTTAGCTCCTATGAGTAGGGTCTAACCTGATTTAAAAATATCCTTCTGAACACTGGTGAATTTGTCTACGTTTTACTTTCAAGCCCTCCATTACCCTTCCTTTTTCATTTGTTTCTGTTTAGTTACCAGAGATGAGTATCCCTAAGTGAAAAAAGAACTGTAGGCATCTTCTGAATATTGATATTTGTAATTGCAATAATAGAAATAGAACTTATACTACTACTTGGCTCTGAAGCAGGCACCGAACCCTCCCCCCTTCGAGGCTAGAAGTGAAAAAAATAAGGAAGGATGAGACAAAATAAAATGAGAAAAAGAAGGATCAGCGTTAAAAATTAAAAAAAAAAACTACAAGAAACATTTGGTTAATCTTTCTTATGAGGAGATTTGTATTACTTGCAATACATGGTGGCGAGATGACTGAGATATCCTAGAAAAGTCAGGGAATTTGAAATTTCTAGAAAAGTTACGGAATTGTGAGAATTTCCGCTACTAGTCAGGGAGATTTAAAGCTTCCGAAAGCATAGTGCCTTTGTATAACAGCTTGGACATTTTATATCATAATTTTCGTCATCGCATCATTGCAGTATCAAACATGTTATTTCAAAAACAATTTTCTACTGCTCCTTTAACCTGCCATTTGGAACAGACAGTAGTTGACGGAATAATATAAACAAAAATTTATGTGGAAAGAAATTTCTGACATTTGATTCAACAGAGAAAGGAACACAGATAGTGTAAATTTTTACAAGATATTATTCAGTATGTACTTTTTATAATAATGAATATATAGTTTTTATAATAGTTGAAATCTTAATGAAAGGAAAATTGTTATATTTGAATGAACAGAGGAAGGACGTAAATATTGTAAAATCTTACCTTTTTATTATTTTACTCGAGATTACTTTATAGTGTGTTATTAAAATAATTATTAATATATCATCATTTTATGGTCCTAACAAACTAATATATGTTGATAGTAAAGTAGTTTATACTCATCAACCTTTTGTTCCAGAATTTCATGTTGCGACCTCCCCCCACCCCCGTTACGAAATCCTGCCTATGAACCAATATTTGTTCCAGTAAAATAGTGCAACGACAATAGTATTTCATGTCCTGGACCCCCATTTAATGAAATCCTGGCTACTTACCTGTTTCAAGACACACAGCCTATTAGGGTTTAGAGGAGCTAACTACTGAAAAAAAAAACACATTTTTGAATCACTATAACGTATATATTATTATATATAAAAAAAAGGATGTAACTATGTGTGCCTGATCATCACGGCCAAACTGCAAAATCAAATGACTTTTGGTATATAGTTAGGCCTTAATCCAAAGTGGGGTGTTATCATATCACTTTCATTATAATAATATCTTAAGGGGTAGTGGGGATCCGAATTTTTGCGAAAAAAATTGAGTCTCACAAGCTGTTAAACTTACAGAGCTGAAATTCAGTATATTAACTCTTTATTGAAAATGAACACAACGTCACATAGCATCTTTTAAAATTCTTCTTTATGATAGGAGTGGCACTTTCTATATATGCAAAATTGATAGTGGGTTGGTTTGTAAAAATAACTCAATTCAAACTCAAATTCCAACTCTTATTAGTTAGAATTTAACACCATGATTTTACTACAAGTAAAAATTCTTTAGTGAGTAAAGAAGAGGAAATGGATCATATGTCAGAGTTGATGACGATGTGTTTTGGTGGGTGGTGGGTCAGAGTGGGTCATGGTGGGTGGTGGGTCAGAGTTTGTCACGGTGAGTGATGGGTCGTGGTGGGTCACGATGGGTGGTGGGTCAAGTTGTTCATTGTCCCACGTCATCACTGCCTCAGATAGTACAGTGTTCGCGGTCCCGTATTCGATTCCCGGTGATAGTCCTTTGAAATTGTATGTCCTCGATGTATCTGGGTTCGTGTCCCTGCCGTTCAAGGTTACCGAAAATAACTGTCAAACAACTATTACTAAGTATAGTAAAGAAAAGTTACGGAGATATTTTCGGTGAATCAGAAAAGAAAATGGTCTGAGGCATCAGATTCAAGTTAAGGGGTCGAATTATTCTTAAAACCAGTTTTTCCTTCATGTCCTTGCGTGTTTATATATCTATTTTTGTTTTCTTATTTAAATTTAAAGTCTCTCGACTATAGTATTTTATCATGACCGGAATCAGTGTGTTTCGTCGTTATCGTAAACATGCGGAATTTACTACATACACGAATGTTTTTTGACTTTTACTTAGCAGAGCAGTCTGAGTGTAGTGGCGTGAGCAATCGTTTCGTGATGCAGCGGTCTCGGGTTCGATTCCCGCTGCAGTAAGTTGTTTTTACCAAAATACAATATTCATATTTCTGATGTGTAATAAAATGAAAAATACTCAATTTCTTTCGGTCTTACAAGTTATCGTGGAAACGGCTTTCTTCGCAGAGAAAATATTGTACACACCTGTTCACAAAAAGCTGGAAGCTCGTTCAGACACTAAGTCCGAAAAAGTGAGCCTAGATCCGTCACAATTCCCGCAGATCTATACACAGGGAAATCGCATTTTCCCTCCGTTCTTTATATAGACACTAGCTGTAAACCGTAATGTCATCCGAGGGATGTGAAAATGTAAAAACAAAATCAAACTACTTATTTCTGAGATTAGTATTGATTGTACACTTCATGCAAAGTTTCAATATGCAAAAACAATCAATATCTTAAGTAGAAATTATTGAAAAAGACGGAAAATGACTAGTTAAAACTTCAAGTGTCAACCTGCGCTTTGAGCAATACAATTATCAATATTATAACGCCTTTTCTTCTATGTGCTTCCGTAGCCAAGCGGTTTAGTAATGCTGATTGAAATTTCTAAAGCGAAGGGCCACGGTTCGAGCCAGGATGTGGAGAGTTCGTTTTTATTTGTTCCTTTCTTAAATTTTTTTAACATTGTTATAAATATAAATTTCTACTTTGAAGTGCTTGGAAAAACAATCAGACGAGCTGTCACTTTTCAAATCTCTGTTACCTTTACTAGCCCGCCATTTCCAGAATTTATGTATGAAAACGTTAACAGAGTCGTCAAAAATGTAAATTATTCATGTTCATATATATATATATATATATATATATATATATATATATATATATATATATATATATATATATATATATATATATATATATATATATACAGGGTGTTTAATAAGTAATGGTCATAAATTAAACCGTAGAGAGTACACGCCAAAACTAACAAAAAAGTCTTAGTAAACATGTGTCCGCAAACGCTTCGTAACGGAGATAGGGGCTGTCGAAAGTGTGGGAAAGTGAAGTTTAGGGGCGAATATCTCAAAATGTATGAATCGGACAGAGGGCGGTCCAATGAATGACTATCGAAGTCAGACCTACGCTATGCACGCTTTCGTGGTACCAGGTCGAAAGCTCGAAAAGATACAAAATGGTGGACAATTTTTATGTGCCGTGTGTGGTTGCATAAAAAGCAGGAAATGAGAGAGGCAAACGAAGTGTGGTGATGTACGTTGTATATGGCTCCAGGAAGAATTCCGACAACTAATGCACACGTACAAGTGTGGCAGCACTTAGGTAAACCAAACGGTATGCAAGGCACTGATGAAGCATTATGTGCTAAGCAGTTAACGTAACGAATATCCACAAACTGGATTGCAATGCGAAAAGCATGACAACATTCGAGTATGTGGGAGGCGAGTATGGCACAGTAAAAGATTACTCTGTACATGTGCATTCGTCTTAGGAATGTCCTCTGAAGTAGTTCACAACATGCACCACCACCTTTCTTCGATTGCCTCTCATTTCCTGCTGGTTATGCAACCACACACGACACGTCAACATTGTCCGCCATTTTCTTTCTTTTCGAGCTTTCGACCTGGTACTACGACTTATGAATTACTGGTGGATAGACGCGCCCTCGATGTTCATCTTGAGCCCCCTTTCCTCGGATAATTGTCCGGGAATCCCTCCGTTTCTTTAGGGAACCTTGCGCGCGCATTGAAGTTATCAATCATGCATTTCTGCATAGCGCAGGTCTGACTTCGATAGTCATTCATTGGACCGCCGTCTGTCCGATTCATACTTTTTGAGATATTCGCCTCTAAACTTCATTTTCTCACACTTTCGACAGCCCCTATCTCCGTTACGAAGCGTTTGCGGACACATGTTTACTAAGACTCTTTTGTTAGTTTTGGCGTGTACTATCTACGGTTTAATTTATGACCATTACTTATTAAACACCCTATATATATATATATATATATATATATATATATATATATATATATATATATATATATATATATATATATGTGTGTGTGTGTGTGTGTGTGTCACACAACTCTGTAACACTTTTTTGTGAAAAATGCTGAACTACTAAAACATGACGTGTGCCTTGTCGCAGCAGACGAGTTTCTCCACTTAAGCCTACGAGTAACGAAATCACCCACAGCCAAACAGCTGCAATACATTCAGTAGTCATGGCTCATCGTGGTCAGAATGTTCGCGAGCAGCTTTTTCCTCTTGTTGAATACGGTGGTATGAGTGTGAGACAAGCTAGCGAACGTCTTGGTGTTCCCTGTTCTACAGCATACACTTGGTGGAAGAAATACTCAGAAACAGGTAACGTGTCTAGAAAACCTGGCCCTGGCCTTCAAAGGGTTTCAACCCCACAACAAGATCGGGCCCTTGTAGATGTAAGCTGTCGCAATCCTCTCATGTCATCCTGGAAGTTAGTGATAGCGTCTCGTTTTCCTAGCTCCTTCCTCAGCGCTCGGCGATGCCTTAAAGATGCAGAGCTTCACGCATATCGAGCCGTGTGTAAGGAGCAGTCGACGGATAGTCATAAAGTTGATCGACTAGCATTTGCTGAGGCAAATATTGGTCGTAACTGGGATCATGTAATCTTCACAGACGAAAAGATATTCTCTTCAGCAAATGATGGTTCTCGACTTGTGTATAGACCCACAGGAAAACGTTACGATCCACAGTACATGCACAGAACGCATCGAATGGGGCATGTTACTATTCACAGTTGGGGATGGCTGTGTAAGGATACAGTTGGTGAGTTACACCGTATAGAAGGCCGATTCAACAGCCATAAGTATCTGGATATTGTGCAGTATGACTTGCTCCACGCTGCGAGAAATTTATTTGAAGACGGCATTGTAGAAGCTCAACAAGATCATAGCTCAATACATGATTCCCATCTAGTTCAAGCCTGGTTTCAAGAGGAACCCAATGTTGAGCTAGTCCACTGGATTCCAAGAGGATCTCACTTGAACCCAATGGAGAATCTATGGGCGGAAGTTACAAGAACTCTACACGAAAATTGGCCTGATCCCCCACCAAGAACAGCTGACGCACTTTGGGAGCTAGTTTCTGACGCATGGGAAGAAAGAGCACAGGGACATCAATATGTCGCTAGCTTGGTTAATTCATTACCAAGAAGATTAAGATGCGTTATCGAAGCTAACGGTGATTATACGAGATATTAATACCTTAATAAAGATTTGTCTTCATACCAAGGTGACCTTCGAGCTCTTTCAAGAGCTCACTAAGTTTTTCCATTTTTCCTTTAATATTGCTTTCATTGGGACGTTTGCGTTTCGTCGGAATGTGCAATATATATTTATTTCTCCTCCTTTGTTTACCCTACACAGATAGTCCACTGGTTAGCATTGTGCCTTTGGTGTACGGAATACCGGGTTCTATTCCCGCTGGTAGAGGGTTGTGTTTTTACCTATCTGTGATAATTCTGTGTTCGTGCCCCTGTTGTTAAAGATGTACTGCTAAAACTATAAAACCAAGTAAAGCAATTGCAAATAAAAAATCAGTTACTGAGGAACGTTCGGTAAGTCAGTTTTGTTTTAATATCTAATGCCTAGCGCGTTCGTTGTTGGATCTTATAGTCGCGGGTTCAATTCCCGTTAAGGGTCCATTAAAATTTTACTTGAACTAGAATTTCTTTGCATGAATCATCCGTCTTCTTTAGGCTAAAGGACTTAAACGTTGAGAAAAGTATATGGTAAAAATGAAATAAATAATAAGACAGTAATAATGCTATTAATCTGTATCTATCTACATAGTATATAAATGAAAAAGACGTCGTCTATCAGAACAAAAAAGGCTTAACCGTTTGAGAATATTTTTATTAGTTAACACTTTCACCTACCTCTGACTCATGGGCACCGGAAGGGGGCAGGGTGCGCCGCCCTCTGACTCACGAAATGTGTACAAACAGAAATACCGAACATAATATATAGCAACCATGAAGATAGCCCCTCCTAGAACATTTTAGGGTGCCATGCGCGGACTGGCTTGTTGTCACGCCATTTTTATTAAGATGCGTATCCTAACAGAGGAGAGGAGTTAAAATTCATGCCAAAATAGAATATCTCACGTTTGTGAGATGAAACTTGACCCCATGCTGTTAACGTCGCTAATATCTAGTGACCCACTTGCCGGTAAATGTCGATCGTCGATATAGCGACGTATCGAAATACTGCCGCTAGTGTGTCCCTTGCGGCAGGGTTTCGTCGAGTCGAAACAGACATCTAGAGTAGGGGTGTTGCAGTTACCACCACGTAGCGGCGATGACTTCTTTTCGGTCCGTCTTTCGATTCGTCGCGAAGAATCGGCGAAGGGACCGAAACGACTTATCGCCAGTCATGTGCATGCGTTTATTATTATATATTTGTTTTTCCTGACGAATGTTCCTAAAGTGAGCTCCGGGGTCAAGAGTAACCCATGTTTCTACTTCACAAGGTTGCTGTTTCGCGCCATTCCGGGAGAACTTTATATATATTTTGTAAGTGCTTTTTAGACTCATTTCAATGTAAATGAATCATGCATATAGACTATTTAACAAATTTTGGGGAGTAATTTTGTAATTCATTGGCATTTCGTCGCGTCTCTGCCACCTGTGACCCACAGGTGGTATAATTTTCAAAACGGAAGTGGGGCCACCGCGGATCGTTGCAGTGGGGCCATCAATTTTTGGCGAGAGGTCGCTAGTTACCCATCGATGGGCCACCGACGCTTACGACACGGGGTACCTCTAAATTAAATTTAATTAGGAAATCACTATAGTTGCTATAAGAACTAGTTTTTGAACTTGGACTGTGTCATATTGGTCTTTTGAGGCAAACATTTCCTAAGTTCAACTTCGAGTATCTTCGGGAAACAGTAAACCAAAGAAGATAGGTTCGAACCCACAATCCAACGTTCACAATCGAAAACATTCTTTAAACCTGTATTTTTCTCTTTTAAGTGTAATAAGATATATTGATCCGTTATTAACTGTACTGTAGAAACAATTCATCATTGTAATTCTTAAGGATAAAGTATTTCGAAATTATGTATACATGGGAGCACATGGTAGTTGCTTCAATCCAGCTATAATCAATGCCCTCAATATCCTTCGTGCAGTTCTAACCGATTTTCCTGCAAGCTGCGGCAGAACGACAATTAGAGTAGTTGTTTACGTGTCGAACTGCTGAGCCAAAGCACGAGGGATCGAATCTCGGAGATAGACATGTAACTTTTTATTACTTGCAGAATTATACATTTCACCCATAATAAAATGAGTATTAAAACAGTTTGTGTTCCGTGGAAAAGTAAGAATTTATTTCAAGTTAAACTTGTGAGCAATGAAGCAAAACGAATTGGGTTCATGATTGTCCGAATATCTGACGATTTGAATAAATCATACGACACGCCTTTAGTATGGAGTTAAAGAGCTTTCTGATACCTATAAAGAAATCTCACTGACCTAAAATCCATTACGAAATAGGGCCTACCAAGGGCTTCAACACCATCTGGTCACTTCGGTGAACGCTGCATCGAAACTTCCTATATAAATTTCACTCACTTGACGTCTAGTCAGTCGACGCACTTGGTTTGTTAACTAACTATATTGAATGGGTATAGACGGACAATATGCAAAATCCATTTTCCAATTTTGTCAGGAAATGAAGAAAATGTGACGCCCTTATGTTTCAAATTGTTTAACTTTTTTTTGGGGGGGGGGTAGATTTCACTCATCTGCTGTAAGTAGTGATTACTGCCGTTAACCATTGCTTTCTTTCATTTTTCATTTACACATCCTATCCTCTTTCAAGTTCGGTTCCACATGCCATTCCATTTAGTTTCATATATTCTGTTCGATTAAATTCACATCCCTCAATCTCTTATAATATGTCCAAATTAACAAAACGGTTCTCTTACTTTCTTTCTAATAGTGATGATTTAGATTTCAAGAGAGTTAATTTTAAATAAACTTGAAACCAATTTGTTAATTACTATGAGCATTGAGTTCTTCCTCATTGTGTGTTAATATATATTCTTCAGTGTTTACATTCTAATAATAATAAATATTTATGCCACAACTAGATATATTCGTAATTGCAGTATACGAAGGTTAAGTGGGTAATAAAGCAGTTCAAGTCAATATCTTATTTCAATCTGTATCGTAGATTACAATTATCGTTAAATGAAATTGAATATTCGCGTCCAAAATTGATTTTATCTAGGTAGGATGGATAGGGATGCGCACGAGACAAGATTTGAGGCCGCCTCGTCTCAACAATATGCTATAAAAGTGATGTCTCGATTCGACAAGTGTATATTTTTCTATTGGAAGAGTTGTGTCTCGACTCGAATTTTGTCAGGAAAATTCTGTCTCGACTCGACTCTGCGCATCCCTAAGGATAGACAGTTTGAAGAGCCCAGTATTTCAAAGCTGACGGGGTAACCAATTACACCATTACGCAACATCTGTTTCAGATACAATCATTATTATACACTTCATTTTCACAAGCTTCTTCTTATAATAACTATATCGATTTCCAACTTAAATTCAATTATGGATAATTGTTTCTTATGTAGCAGCTAATATTCATGCTATACAGTATAAAACAAGTACATATTCAAAGTAAATAAATACAAATATAAGATACAGTAAAAGCTCCTTATTCGCGCTTCCTTCATTCGCGTTTTCACTATTCGCGGATTCCTATATTCGCAGCTAAAGATTTCTTTATTCGCGGATCTAATCAGTACGTACATACATAATAATAAAAAGGATTCCAATAGGTATCCAACCCAATATCCTTTGTACACGCCGTCAAATGGACTAATAAAATGTAAAATAGACCTTATTACAACTTTGCCTAAAGTATGTTGTTAAATGATATCGCCGCTGTATTGGTTCGGACTTTGACATAAGCCGCCTTCCCTGCGATCGGTGTTTTTGAAAATGTAAACAAACGGGATGAAAGCAACCTTATTACTCAATGAATAAAGTATATTTTTAAATGCCGGCACATTATTAGACGTTCCGTCCTTTAGTAAGAACCGCTTTGCGTGTTTTATTGTTTCGTCTTTCCATTCGTTACAAAAATTATGATCGAGTAACACGTCTCTACCGCTGTCTTCCTAATTTATACAGTAATGTCAACTAAAAAAAATGAGAAACGAGTTTCGACACGGAAAAAATCTGCGTTACCGCTTAAAGTGAAAATAGAAATGCTTGATCGTTTACGCCTTGGAGAGTCGTTTGCATCCATATCACGCTCATTCAATGTCAACGAATCAAGTATATAATGCAGACGAAACTGCACTGTTTTGGAAGAGAATGCCAAACAAAACATTCATTTCTAAAAGCGAAAAATCTGCTCCTGGATAGAGTTACATTCCTGGCAGCAAAGGATAGAGTTACACTGCTGCTATGTTCTAATGCATCTGGAGATTGTGTCATTAAACCACTGATGCTTTACAGATCGTTAAATTCTCGGGGTTTAGAACATCAAAACAAGGACGACCTGCCAGTGTTTTGGCGTGTAAATAGGAAAGCGTGGGTTACAAGCGCTATTTTTTGTGACTGGTTCCGGAATTGTTTTGCTTCTGAAGTTGAAACTTATTGAAAAAAAAACAGAATTTAGACTTTAAAGCAGTTCTAGTTTTGCACAATGCACCAGGTTATCCTCGCGAACTTGAAACTATGCATCCAAATATAAAAGTGACATTTTTACCTCCCAACACGACGGCTTTGCTTCAACCTATGGACCAAGGAATAATCCAGGCCTTTAAGCTTTATTACATTAGACGAACCTTCAAAATCGTATTGGATAATATGGAATGTAATCCTGATATGAATGTTATGAATGCTGGAAGAAATTTGACATAGCAAAATGCATCGTAAACATAAAAGAATCATTGGAAGAACTGAAGCCACACACATTGAAGTCATGCTGGAAAAAACTGTGGCCTGCTCTGACTGCGGAAAATGACAAAGAATGTGTGCAAATTCAAACTTTGACTGCAAACATAGCCGAAATTACGAATGGAATAGGACGAGATGGGTTCGAACAGATAGAATCAAGTGGCATTCAGGAATTGCTTGAATCGCAAGATGAAAATTTGACTGAAACCGACTTGGAGGAAATGTTAAATTCACAGCCCATTGAAGAAGAGGATTCAACAAGCACTGGAAACGTGAGATTTAATTTGAAAAACCTTAGTGAAGGTTTAAGAATGGCAAATGAGCTTTGTGATTTCTTTATGAAAATTGATCCGTCTATGGAACGAAGCCTTATTTTTAAGAGGCAAATTGCTAATGCCACTGCTGAATATCAGTCTGAATTGAAGGAGCTTTTAAAAACTGCCAAGCAAGAAAATATTACAAAATTCTTCAAACCATTGCCTAAGCCTGAAGATAATAATTAGTCAATATGGTCAAAAACTTCAATTACAGTAAATTGATTTTTTTTATATATGATTTGTTTTTTTTTTATTTTGTCACCTAGGAACATATCCCCTATAATCCCATATAAATTACCATTCCGTATTCACGGTTTCTGTATTCGCGGCATATTTATGGAACATATACTCCGCGAATAAAGAGCTTTTACTGTATTACAGATTACTGGAATAGCGATTTAATCCGATTTTAAGCAGTACACATTTTCTAAATAATTGTTCAAATTGCTTTATAAGAATCCAGATTATGAGGTACCCTAAGTTTTTGTGATGCAAAAAAATACAAGCATATATATATATATATATATATATATATATATATATATATGTGTGTGTGTGTGTGTGTGTGTGTGTGTGTGTGTTTTAGGGGAGTTCCGGGATTGATCGCCCCCGAAATGTTATGTTTATTCAAATAAAAAATTGTAAAGCGAATGAAATATCTTGTAGAATGTTCACATTTCCAAGAATGAAGTTAGCAAAGGCCCCCGAAATATATATCTGAATAATTTTCATGTTGGACGTGTGGTTTTAGGTATTCAGCTGTGTTCACATTTCTTATTTTAGCGTTTTCGTATATGAATTATGGAAATGGCGGGCTTGTAAATGTGACAGGGTTTTGAAAAGTGACAGTTCGTCGGATAATGTGTTTCCAATCACTTCACAGTAGAAATTTATATTTATAAAAAAGTTCTCATATATTTTTAAAAAAGGAAGAAATACTTTAACTTTCCGCACGGAGGCTCGAACTGTCGCCCTTCGGTTCAGAAATGCCCGTAGCAGTACTAAACCCCCTTGACCACTGATGTAACTTACAAGAGATTGTGTTATAATATTGATAATAGAATCGCTCCAAACACAGGTTACTACTCGGAGGTTTAAATATCCATTTTCTGTCGTTTTCGGCAATTTTTACTTAAGATAATGGTTAATTTTGCATGTTGGAACTGTGCATGAGGTGTGCAATCAATATTAATCTCAGAAATAAGTAGTTTGATTTTGTTTTTACATTTTCACATCGCTCGGATCACAGTACGGTTTGCAACTAGTGTCTGTATAAACAACGGAGATTGTGACGGATCTAGGCTCACTTTTTCGGACTTAATTTCTGAACGAGTTTCCAGCTTTTAGTGGACAGGTGTGTACTAGCAATATGACGTCACATGTCTGTCTACAACCTTGATTCGTTCTGTAGGAGATCATAACGTGGTCAACAAAAAATTCACGAATACATAAGAATCATGCTTAGGGCCTAGTATTGGTCATAAATGTGTCGAAACGATATTGTTTCCTAGCAATTATTCCGAACGTCCTCCACTATTACTCCTACTGCTAGAAATAATAATATTTTCGTTCGCCATTTCCAACACATTCCATATATCCGTTCAACCAAAATTTGTAAATAGGAACTATTCTTTTTTATATTCAGATGTATAGTTTGTTAAAATATCAATATAACGCATACATAATCCAAAGTCTTTTATCCAAAGAAAGTGCCTTACTATGTATCGTGATGAAGATAAATCATAGGTAATTAGTTTCTGTTTAAGCATCCGAAATTTCGATATTAATATTGCCCAGGAGCTAACACCTTCTTTCTGCCCCCTCGTTTCCTTTTGGGTACAAATCATTCGAAAGTATCTCTTATCCTTTCTTTCTCCTTTCCTATCAACTTCAGCATGCTTATTTATATTGCAATAGGACGTAATGTTGAGGTCTTAAATCTTCAGTAATAATAATAATAATAATAATAATAATAATAATAATAATAATAATAATAATAATAATAATAATAATAATAATTGTATTAACATTTTTAAAGTTGCCCTAAAATTAGACAAAACTTACAGATAAGTAGAGATTTCGGGAGTTTGTCCGGACTTCCAGGACACACCTCTGCAACTACTTAATATCACTGAAAAGTAAAGCATATAATAAACGAACATTTAGCATATGCAGAAGTAATTATAAAAGCTTTACTACAAAAATACCTACACAGACCATAATAAATTCAATGAGCTCGAAATACAAAGTAACAAAATAGCGTATAAAATTCAGTCTAGAAAGAAACTGTTACTTAAAGCCCTGGCATACACTATTACGAGAATCGAGATAAAACGAAAAATGTTTACGATACTTTTAGTCTCGTCTCAATTCTCATCTCCAAAGCAAGACGATAATTTGAGTTAGCCTTGTCCCGTCTCGAATGTAAAATGTTAATTCTCTTCTCAATTTTCTTTGTTTTGTTTTAGAAACGAGATGAGAAATTCCTCTTCTCGTGGGCAACACTAAACAAAACCGAAATATTCTTGCCAAATATCACTTTTCTGGTTGTAATGTTATGCCCTGAGTGATAACAAGCTCTTAACTTTTAATCTTCAGCAATATAATTATTTTTATTATTTTATTATTAGTATTATTACTATTGTTATTCCTAAAGATTTGATAGTTCAAGTATTGAAACATCCGAGTATTCAAATATCTGAAGATAATAGAACATGTGTCATCGCTGATCAATCGCCACCGAAAATTCTAAAGTAAAAACATGTACTGGTCGTAAGTGGATAGAGTTTATTACCTTCAGATTACTGGTCAAGCGCCTTGACCACTAAACCACAATTACTTCACATTAATTGATTCGTCTTTAGTTTGTTTACGAGTATAATATACGCGAGGTATTCCATTCAAAATAAAGGAGTTTTGTATTTTGTTTTTTAAAAATCTGAAATGTTAATAATTTAGTGAATACAGTGATATAATACCCTCCGAGTTCTCAATTACATATTCCTGTGTTTTGAATTTGACTATTAACAAGCCACTGTTTTGAGCGAACAGAAAATGCTCTTTATTTAATCGAGTCCAAGTAAGTAATGCTTTATGTGAGTAGTTAGCGGTGTGGTTTTCTAAACTGGTGATCCAAGTTCGAGTCTCCCCGTCACCATTTCCAACTTCTTAAAATGTTTCATTTACAAGGCTGAGCTCCAGTTGGATGCTGCTAAACGAAGATAATCTCCAGTGGAGAAATTCATTGATGATGTAAGTCTGAAAATAAAGGAAGAAGAATGAATGGAGAAAACGAATTACAGATTTAATTCTGTTAGTGGTTCTATATTTGATATTAACCGTTAATTTCGTGCATTTTTAAATTGTTGTTTATTGACACTATATTCTTCTCTTTTCTTCTTGTGTCTCAATGTGCAAATTTTCACAAATATTATTCAAATCAAGAACCTTCAGTTATACTTCAACCTACGGGGAAATACGCTTAGTACTGACAAATTCTCAGACTCGTTTGAGTGTTATCATCTTTCAAAATAATATTACGTATCAATCACTGGCGCCGGAACCTAGGATCTCAGACCCTGTTAGACACCCAAAATTTTCATTGGAAGCTGGGCGCTTCCCCCGAATGGTCGACCCATATTTTAATTGATTTGCAGGTAGGACTGTTGTTAATAGTTTCAAAAGTCAGTGACGGCTTTGTGTTTACTTAAAAATGACCTACTACATACACCGCATAATCTATCCGTATATTATTTGATATGCATATATGTATAGTCTTTTGATGTAAGTTAACTTGTTTATAATCCCTCATTTGAGTTAATTATAAGATTATTTAAGTTCCCCGACTGTTATCTTCTCATCGGACCCTCTGGTGTCCGTATATTTTCTTCTGGCATTGTGCAGTTTGCTGTGAGTACAGCGGTGGACACTTCTAAATGGTACACCTTAGCCGTAAATCTCCATATGGCTGTACCATTTAGAAGTGTCCACCGCTGTACAAGTATCCAAAATCTCCCATTTGTCATTTCGTCAGCCAGTTTCTCCACTCTCCTGCACAAAAACACTCTTTACGATTTGGTCTTTTAACAGATGAGGCAACTTCAAGCTGCTTTTCTAGCTACTCTACCAGGCGTAATTAATCTTGGAGCTGGCGGTAGTTGGGTTGCCTAACTCACGGATTTTATACAACAAGGATTTCTGTGGTCCACTGTACTTACAGTAAACAGCACAATACCAGAAAAAATGTACGGACACCAGAGGCGCCGAAGAGAAGATAACAGTTAGGGGACTTAAATAATCTTATAATTAACTCAAATGAGGGATTATAAACAAGTTAACTTACTTCAAATGACTGTACATATATGAGTATCAAATAATATATGGATAGATTATGTGGTATATGTAGTAGGTCACTTTTTTAAGTAAACACAAATCCTTGCGCTGAGTTTTGAAACTAGTAACATTAGTCCTACCTGCAAATCAATTAAAATATGGAACGATCATTCGGGGAAAGAACCCAGCCTCCAATGAAAATTTTTGGGTCTAACAGGGCCTGAGCTCCTTGGTTCCGGCGCCAGTGATCGATACGTAATACTACTGCGAAAGAAGAACTTATCCGATTTCATTTTTCGTTAAATGACTTTTGAGAATGCTAAACCCAGACAGCACAATGCACGTACAGTATCCGTATAGTACATGTACAATTGCACGGATGCAACTTGTGCATCATCTGTATAAATGCACGCCTGTACATGTGATGCACATATACATGCCAGGTTCTATTCAACATCTTCACGTGCACAGAACATGTGCAATGCACACGTACACGTCCTGCACAAGTGATTTACACCTTCCGCGCAGGTGATTTACAAGTAGCACGTATTCGATTTACATGTAGTTCACATGTGATTTACATGTAGGACAGCGGTGATTTACACGTAGCACACAGGTGATTTACATGTAGCACACAGGTGATTTACACGCAGTAACCAGGTGATTTACATGTAGGACAAAGGTGATTTACACGTTAACACAGGTGATTTACACGCAGTACCCAGGTGATTTACATGTAGGACAGATATGATTTACACGTAACACACAGGTGATTTACACGCAGTACCCAGGTGATTTACATGTAGGACAGAGGTGATTTACACGTAGCACATAGGTGATTTACACGCAGTACCGAGATAATTTACATGTAGGACAGAGATAATTTACACGTAACACACAGGTGATTTACATGTAGGACAGAGGTGATTTACACGCAGTACCCAGATGATTTACATGTACGATAGAGGTGATTTGAAGCAGTACCCAGATGACTTACATGTAGTGCACAGGTGATTTCCTCCTAGTACAGAGGTGATGTAAAAGCCAATTCGAGATGCAACGAAAAAAAGTTTATATATTTGGTGTCTTACGCAGTAACACCATCTATAACTGCAAAGATTTTTTTTTGTCCGTCGTCCCGTTTAAAGGGTTTTGCCCTTTCTTCGGGTAAGTGCTGCATATATAGAAGAGTTGATTGCACTTTAATGTGGATGGTCTAAGAGGTGTACATATTTAATATTTATTCATTTATTGAGTACACATACACACAGAGAGGTTATTGAAAGGTGAAAAATAACATAATGAGGATCAAACATAATATGATGGGAGGCCAAGGGTGCCACAATAATATTTAAAAAAAAATACAGTATTAGCATGCCGTGATGACTGATGGTGAATGCGAAACTGAATAATTGTAGTGCAGGGTGCAGTGGGCAGAGAAGTAGATGAAGATGGAATGCAGTGCTCTGGACGCCACATCACAGGGTTTTGTTAGTACTGACGAATGCAAGTTATCTTCTGTTCCTGGGGCGATTCAGGAACTGATGAAGACAGAGGAAGCCCATGTTAATAGGTAGTTACGGTGCATATGATGGGTAGATGAATGATGAAAGTTCACGTGGTTCATAGATGTGAAAGATTTCGGGATCCACTACAGCATCATCTAGTTGTAAATGATAGAAGGTCATGAAGTGCTGGAGAGGAGTATCGACGTAAGTTGAAGGTGCGTCGTGATCCCGATCGTACCGTAGGATATCAAGTAACATGGGATGCTGCTGGTCAATTCGTTGCAAACGTACCGAGTACGAAGCTGTTCGAGATGATGCAATAAAGGTGGAAAATCAATCAGCTCGTAAAGTAACCGTGTCGGATGCGGTAAGCTGATTCGATGTGCTAGACGTAGAGCATGACGCTCTAGGATAGCCAATTTCTGATAGAAGTTTGGCGGTGCGGATGTCCAGGCAGTGTGTCCATATGTTAATGTACTGCGCATAAAGGCTTTGTAGGTATTAAGTACTGTTAATGGTTTTAGCCCCCAGGTTGTACCGACTAAGCGCTTGAGTAGGTTGAGCCGATTTTGTGCTTGGCGTACGATCTTGGTGAGGTGTGGAATCCAGGTAAGTTTGGAGTCAAATATGACACCAAGATAAGTCAGTGTATTTGACGCCACGACAGGTGTATGATCTACTTGAATGTTTAATCGACTTGGATTTCGGTATATTCGTGAACGGCGTCTACGTGGCAGGAAAACAATAGCCTGAGTTTTCGTAGAATTAATACTTAATCGCCATATATTACACCAGTGAACGAATGCGTCAATTGCCGTTTGCATGTTTTTACTGATTGATTGCACTGTGCGGGCCGTCGTGAAAAAGGCGGTGTCATCAGCAAACTGGAATATGCTTATGTTCTGTGGGACAACAAGGTCGGCAACATACAGTAAGTATAAGAGAGGAGACAGTGACGAACCTAACTGCAAAGACATCACCTTCAAAGTATATAACAAGTAACTAATAATTGTCAGTGAGAATTTTAGTTTTGGAGTTTATTATTTGCCACGAGCAAAGCTTTAGGTAGTATCTTTGACATGTTAGCAAAGTAACAAATAACGCAACATATTCTGCTGTAATCGGTCCCGAAAATAATTTTGTAAACCTATGAACTGCCTGACTGTAGTTACATCAGTACAATGCTGCCACCTGTTTATCTTGTATCCTAGCTCAGTGGAAGTTATGGAGGTTTTACAATCATTCAGCTGTTATTCGTCGAAAAGTCTCTATAACACCGCCTGGAGGAAAAACGACACCTACTAAAAATGGAGGTTACTTTCTGTTGATGAGAATGAGGGTAAAAGAATGAAAGTAAAAGTATACACTTGTACGGTATTATGGACGTCTCATACACACGTGCAGTAGCCGTGCAAATACCCATGTGCACACAACGGCTTAAGCACCGGTAATTAAATGTGCTTCATCCACGAAAACGCACATCTGCACATGCACGGCACAAGTATGGGTTATGTACATGCGCTGCATCCACACAAAAGCACATGTATACATAACGGCTACAGCACGGGTTATATAAATATGTGCTTCATCCATGCAAATGCACATGTGCACATAACGGCTTAAGCACGGGTTATATAAATGTGTGCCTCATCCATGCAAATGCACATGTGCACATAACGGCTTAAGTACGGGTTCTGTACGTGCGCTGCATCCACGCAAATGCACATGTGTACATAACGGCTTAAGCACGGGTTACGTACGTGCGCTGCATCCACACAAATGCACATGTGTATATAACGGCTACAGCACGGGTTATATAAATGTGTACTTCATCCATGCAAATGCACATGTGCATGTAACGGCTTAGGCACGGGTTATGTAAATGTGTACGTTATCCATGCAAATGCACATGTTCACATGCATGACTTAGTCACTGGTTATGTACGTGTGCATAACCCACGTAAATGCACATGTGCACATACACGGGTATGTATGTGTGCTTCATCGACGCAAATTCACGTGTACGGCTTATGCACGGGTTATGTATGTGTTCATCATCCACACAAATGCACATGTGCAAATGTACGGCTTATGCATGGATAGTACACATCTGTCGTACACGTACGTGTTGTCTGGGAAATATTGGTATGCAGTAATTTATTTATAAATATTAACAATGTAAAATTCGATAACACAAAGGAGTTGGAGAACTTATCCGTACTAAGGGTATTTCCCCTTAGGTTGCAAATATAACTGAACGGGAATAGAACTCAAGACCTCTGAAGCAGAACTCCAGTAATCTAACCATCTGACCACAGGCTACAGGATTGATGTTCGATATTTTCATAATGTTTCATTGCCCGCTTTTTTTTTTTGAATCAAAAGAGGAAAATATTTTACTGGGAATTTTCTAGAGGAGGAAGACCACTTGACTTAAATGTGACACTTCCCAAGTGTAACACTCCCGATTTTGATAAAATTTAGCAGGTAGATACTACACATGAACGGATACGAGTTTTTTGTACTTTCTGTGGAGCAACGGTTTTAGGGGGCAGAAGCCCCCACCCAAAATGTTGAAAGTTGACGTTCGGAAGTCAAGAAGAAGTGGACCGAATTGAGTGAAATTGTGCACAGATATTATGGACGTAAAATGAGGGAATGCGTATTTCGTATTTTCCTGGAAAAAGCGGTTGGGTGGAGCATGGACCCCTCCAAATCTTTGGTCACGAAATATCAAAAGTGCTAATGACAGCATTTCAGAAGTGCCTAAAGGACATGAAGAATTGCAACGAAATTTTGTGTAGTGACAATACGCAAAAAATAAATACGTGTTTTTTATTTTATGCCAAGAAACGGTTTTAGGGAGCAAAAGCCCCCACCTAAAATTTTGAAAGTTGACGGCTGAAAGGCAAGAAGAAGTGGACCGAAGTCAATGAAACTGTGCACAGATATTGTAGACGTGAAATGAGGGAGGGTTCGTATTTTCCTTTTAAAAAGAATTGGGCGGGCCACAGACTTTCTAAACTGTTGATTACGAAATATTAAAGTACATTTCTGAGGAGGCCTTGGCCCCAATACTGTTTTGGGGGCCAAGGCCCCTCAGAAAAAAGTAAATTTTATCGTAGTAGCGCAGCAAGGAATGGACCGAAGGAAATGAAATTGTTTGTAGGTATTGTATGTGTTCAATAAGGCCTGTCGTGTTTCTCAAGTGTCCGCATCCGATTTGCTTCAAATTTTGCACATCAACAGTAAATAGGAAATAAATCGACACATCTTTCTGTTTATGCGGAAAAACATTGTAAGGGTTCAAGACGTCTCCCGAAATACTATAAAATACGCTATACTGTTGGTGCTTACTGTTGATATGCCAAATTTGAAGAAATCGGATAGGGACACTTGCTGAACACGAAAGACTTTATTTTACATATATAATATCTACATACAATTTCATTCGCTTCGGTCCACTCTTTCCGCCACCTAACCCTTCGGTCCACTCAACAATTTTATTATTATTATTATTATTAGGAAAATTGGAATCACTTATTCCCTCATCTTATGTCTACAATATCTGTACACAATTTCATTCACTACGGTCCACTTCTTCTTACCTTTCGGACGCCAACTTTCAAACTTTTGGGTGGGGGCTTTTGCCCCCTAAAACCGTTGTTCCACAAAGTAAGAAAGCAGCACGTATTCGTTTATTTGTAGTATCTACTTGCTAAATTTTATCAAAATCGGAGTGTTACACTTGGGAAGTGTTACATGTAAGTCAATTGGTCTTCCTTCTCTAGAAAATTCCCAGTAAAATATCTTCTTCTATAATAAACCATATGCGCTTTCACATTCTGAAACCGCATTTACTTTCAGATTCAAACTCAGATGTCTCGCACCAAAGACGAGGATGCTAATAATTAAAAAACAAAATCATTCGATATATTTGCTCCTTGGCCTTATATCTGCTTTGAAACTTCTACACCTGTATATCCTTTTATTACAACACATTGAAAATACAATTTTAAAGATACCTCCCGAAGCCCGATTCAAACCAACAACAGTCATAGCGTGTGTTCTTTATCCGAAACCTTGTATCAGTACGGTTATATCACGATACGAGTTGACTTGATTTTGAGTTTAACGCTCCTTTCTCCAGGAGGCTATTCATAAGAAGTGAAAAAATTAGAAAACCTGACTATCACTGATTGTTGGTAATGCGATTTTAATCCATATTGGGAATAGGAATTCTGTATTTGGAAACATTTGTAAATTAACAAAATTGTGATTTACACTTTCAACTTTTTATGGAGAACACAGGCATTCTATATGTGTGTATGTCTTAATAGTCCTGGAACGATCAACTATCTCGCGAAATATACAGATCAGGAAAACAAAAACTACACGTGTTAAATATTTGGAGAAGCTATCCAATGATACCAAACGCAACCCCTATCCCTACCTCCTTCGGAGGTACGGGAATAACTAAAATTTTAAATGTGAACCCACATTTCTTATTGCACATTTGGATTCTGCAGGAAAAAAATGATAAATGATTTGACCCAGAATGTAGACAGGCCCTTCATGGATGGCGCTTGAATCGAAACACAAGAAAGCGAGCAAGAAAATGTTTTGAAAATATCGATTATCAGTCCCGTACTCTGTGGTCAGATGGTTATCGTACTGGAGTCCTACTTCAGAGGTCTTGAGTTCTATTCCCGCACAAGGCAATCTCTTTATTTGTTTTCCAAATAAAAATTTTATACATTTTAGCTTCCATTAATACTTTATTCAAGTTACACACAATACAAATTTCGATAACTGTTTTGCAAACTAGCTTTATAAAGGGGTACTTAGTAATAGGGTTATTATGATTAGGGGTCATAGGGCTATTTACAACAAAACCTAACCATATTTGTTGCAATTTGTATTTTCTTGCAAATTAATAAATTACGTATAAATACATTACTTTTATCGAAGTTAAAATGTATGAACTTATTATTTGAGAAAAACAGTACACATAAAATTGTTACTTTGGGCGCGAATTGAAATTAGGATCTCTGATTCCGCAGGCCAATAAGCTAATCGTATGACCACATAGCACGGGCCTGCCAACCCACATTTTCAAAGTGATTTGGTTCCCCTCCTTTGCTTCTGTAAGTGCTTATTCACGTGTTGTGCATAGCGCCTCCCCGAAAAAATCCCAAATACGCCACTGTATATTGATATCAGCAGATATATTATGGTTGCCACAGTCATTGTGTAAAAAATATTCTTGGAGCTTCGTGCTTTATCAGTGGACAGTGTGCGAATTACAAGACGGATAAAGGGAAATTCCCTTTGGTAATGCTGGATGTATGCTATAACCAGGAGCATCATTTCAAACGACAGTTGCATGGGAAACTATAACATTTGTAGCCAAGGACAGTCACTTAGGGGAGCAAGCGAGGACCCCCTCCCTACAAGAGTTTGAGGAACACTTATACTTTAATCAATTGTCTACTACAAAACATGGAAGTCTTATGTCGGTGGTGCTCTTGCCACCCTGAAGCAAGGTCTCAAATTATGCCTCTGGTTGTAGCATATATCCAGTATTACCAAAGGGGATTCCCCCTCACATTCCTTGTAATTCGTACTGGAAACAGATATGGATACGAAGCGCCAAGACCAGTTTTTACACATCGACTGTGGTAACCATAATATATCTAGTGACATCAATAAACAGTGGCGATTTTGTTTCGTGGAGGGGCCATGCACAACACGTGAATTAGCACTTACGTTTTTCATTTTGGGTGCCGACAAATTTTAATATAATTGTGTATATAGGAAATTTATTTCGAGGGGCTTCAGCCCGATAGCCACCCCCCTAAGTACGCCACTGTCAATATATTTGCGGATACAACTGATTTGAACATTTTTATTGTTGTATGCATTATAAACATATGGTGAATAAATATTTTACTTGTAGTTACAAATGGCTACTTTATCAGTTACAACAAGAAAAATGACTCAAGCGGGACCTTTTGCGCGTAAGATATAGATATTCCTCACTCTTCCCCTTGATAACTTAACGCGTTCTATCATTTATGCGGAGAGTCAGAACCTTAAGACGGGTTTTCTGGCTATTGCAGTTTGTAATATTGTAATATTTAAAATGTGCACTCCTACCTCGTGAAAGGTAGCACGGAACTTCATTTAGCAAAGTCTGCTTTTCCCTTGTCAATAACTTGTGCTCCTACTCGGTTATACACGTTCTACAGTTATTTCCAGTAACCTTGAACGACAGGGACACGAACACAGACACATAAAGAACATTTAAAATTCCAAAAGTTCTACTACCGAAATCGAACCCGGGACCTCGTACCCCACAGACGCACATGCTAGCCGCTAAACCACACAGGGAAGTTATAAGGCCAGCGCGTTTTAGTAGTTCTACTGGAAATGCTCTCGAGATATGCACTTGTAATACATTGAGTATTTATTCAAGAAAGGAAAAGCATTTTACATCGAATCCTTGTTCTTGTTTCGTTTTTGTGTTTATTCTTTGTATGTTTCGTATAGCGCATGAAATAAGAAATACATTTTTCGCTACGATGTCCAGAAATACTCTTTTAACTGATCATAAAACAGAAATCTGTCGGTGAAGTAATATGGGGTAATATGTGGTATTCTATTTTTATACCGAGCTCCTTCGTGGCTAAGCGGTTACCGTACGCACCTTTGACGTAAGAGAGCTGGTTCGATTCCTGGTGTGAGCTCATGTGGTTCGGATTCCACGCTAATCAGTAGGTAAACGTCTCATATAGCCTCGTTGCTGAAAGGAACGTTAAACTCGATATGAACTCAACGTTGGTTTTATACTATCAATAGAAGCAATGGGTAGACGATACTATCCTGCTAAAACCATGCACTTATTTCTTTGGCACATATTACAAAGCATCGGACTATTTGCGACATTAATTATAAAAGCTTTAAGAAAAAGAAGCTTTATGAACATTAAGTCGCTTCAAGCGTTCAAATCGCTTTATAAAAATCCAGATTATGAATTTAAAAAAAATTTTACATTGTAAGTAAAAATACAAGCATATATTGTTTTTTTATCTCTCTCACATACTCTCTCTCTCTCTTTCCCCCTGTCTCTCTCTCTCTCACACAGTATCTCTCTTTCTCTACATATACACTTGTATATTGCAGTAGGTATCAGCAACATAAATAATTTTCATTTTTGACGTGTGGTTTAAGGTTGGAATTCAAACCAGAAATCTGTTCCCATTAAAACAATGTTAACGTTCCTCATTTTAGCGCCTTCGTATATAAATGATGGACATTGTGAATAAATGTGACTGAGGATAAATGTGACGAAACGAGTTGATTATATTATTTTGAGCACGTTTAAACAGAACTTTATATTTAAGGTAATGGGTCCATATATTAGAAAAACCTTGCTGCACCGCAGTGGTCGAGCGCCTTGACCACTGAACCAACGATTCATCATCATCATAGGTATTCTGCCTTTATTGGCAGGTCACTTGCCGCAGGTGAGAAGCTTCCATGCTCCACGGTCCTCCGCTAACCTTTTCGTCTTCGCGTATGATCTTTCTGTTTTAATATCATCCATTAATTGCAGTCTCCTTCGCTCCCTCCCTCTCTTTCCCGCCACCATATCCTCTATGACGTCCCTCATGAAACAGTCTCTCCTTAGGCAATGTCCCAACCAGTTTCTCTTTCTCTTCCTAATAATATCTAAAAGTGTTCTTTTCTCACCCACCATTTCTAACACTCTCTCATTCGTTTTCTGCTCGACCCAACTAATTCTTTCCATTCTTCTCCACACCCACATTTCGAAGGCTTCCAGTCGATTTTCGTCACCTTTACGTAATGTCCACGTTTCCGCCCCATACAGTACAACACTCCACACGAAGCATTTTATGAGTCTTTTTCTCAACTCTTTCTTCAAGGTCCCACAAAACAGACTTTTCTTCCTCCTAAAGGCTTCTTTCGCCATTCCTATCCTTGCTTTTATTTCACGTTCGCATTTCATGTCATTACTAAGAATACTACCGAGGTATCGAAAACTATTCACTTGTTCTATTTTCTCCCCTCCTACTTTTATATTTGACACAGACCCCTTCGTTCCAATCACCATGGCTTTTGTCTTTCTAACATTTATTTTCATCCCATATTCTTCAAAGCCCTTTCTCATTTTATTGATTTTCTTTTCAGATTCTGCAAGAAGCGCCATATCGTCTGCAAATCTTATGCATCTAATCATTCTACCTCCTACCGAAATGCCATCATCATCATGTAGGCTCTTCTTCACTATCTCTTCTAGATAGACATTAAATAGTGTTGGCGAGAGGCAGCATCCTTGTCGAACTCTCCTTCCAATTGCACTCTCTTCCGTCAGTTCTTCCCCTATCCTAACACTTACTTGTTGGTTCATGTATAAGTTTCTTATGAGTCTTCTATCTTTCCATTCCAACCCTTTCTTTGTTAGAACTCCCAATAACAATTCCCAATTCACGCGGTCAAAAGCCTTTTCTAGATCAATAAATACAACATACACCTCTTTCCCTTTTTCTATAAATCTTTCAGCGATCGCCCTTAATAATCCAATAGCATCTCTTGTGCCCTTGCCTCTTCTGAACACCTTTATTTGTTCTTCGAACCAACGATTACTACACGTTAATTGATTCGTTTTTGGTCTGTTTACTTGTATAATATACGCGCAGTATTTGATTCAAAAGAAAGGATTTTTGTATTTTGTTTTTTTTTAAATCTGCAATGTTGATAATTTAATGAATACAATGATATAATGCCCTGCGAGTCCTCAATTGCATATTCCTGTGTTTTGCCAATCTATTTGACTATAAAGAAGCTACTGTTTTGAGCGACAAGAAAGGGATCTTTATTTAGGTGAGCCAGAATAAGTAACGCTTTAGGTGAATGGTTAGCGTGGAGATTTCCTAATTTTGCAGTCAGGGTTCGATTCGTGTCCTCCTCCTTTACACTTTTCCTATGTTTCATTTACAAGGCTGAGCTCCAGTTGCTACTAAACGAAGATAATCTCCAGTGGAGAAATTCCGGGATGATGTAATCCTGAAAATAAAGAAAGACAAATGAATGGAGAAAACGAGTTAGAGATTTAATTCTGTTAATGGTTCTATATTTGATATTATCCGTTAATTTCGTGCATTTTTAAATTCTTGTTAATTGGCAGTATATTCTCCCCTTTTCTCCTTGTGTTTCAATGTGTAAATTTTCACAAATACTATACAAATCAGGAACCTACAGTTATATTTGCAACCTAAGGGGAAATCCACTTAGTACGGATAAGTTCTCCAATTCGTTTGAGTGTTATCGAATTTTGCATTGTTAATATTTACAAATAAAATAGTTCATACCAATATTTAGCATTCTCAAAAGTCATTTAACGAATAATGAAATCGGATAAGTTCTTCTTTCGAAGTAGTATTACGTATCGATCACTGGCGCCGGAACCAAGGAGCTCAGGCCCTGTTAGACCCCAAAAATTTTCATTGGAGGCTGGGCTCTTCCCCCGAATGATCGTTCCATATTTTAATTGTTTTGCAGGTAGGACTACTGTTACTAGTTTCAAAACTCAGGGCAAGGTTTTGTGTTTACTTATAAAAATGACCTACTACATATACCGTATAATCTACCCATATATTATTTGATACTCATATATGTATAGTAATAATCATCTATACAGTAAATTCAAATATTATAGTAATTTGAAGTAGGTTAACTTGTTTATAATCCCTCATTTGATATAATTATAAGATTATTTAAGTCCCCTGACTGTTATCTTTCAATCGGTGCCTCTGGTGTCCGTATATTTTTTTCTGGTATTGTGCTGTTTACTGTGGGTACAAGTATCCAAAGACTCCCTTTTGTCATTTCGTCAGCCAGCGTTTGGCTCCAGTTCTGCACAAGAACACTCTTTACAATCTGTGCTTTTAACAGTTGGGGTCAACTTCAGCCTGCTGTGCTAGCTACTGCCATGCGTAATTAATCTTGGAGCAGGCGTTAATTGGGTTGCCTATCTCACGGACTTTGTACATCAAGAATTTCTGTGACCCACTGTACAACGATGTTATCAATCACCCTATATATCACCTATAAATGGTGTTTGCCCTCATTTAAAACATCTTTACATGTGTTCTTAACTTATTTATATTTTCTGTCTTTTCATTATGGGAAAATAAACATTTTTGTTAAAGAAATAAGGAATTATTTCATCACGTGTGGAAATACTGCACAGAAATAGAGTTGAAAAATTTAAATCAACCTGAGTATCAACTATAAGTGGGTTTTAACACTATGAAAGACATCTCTACTTGTTTCAAAATTTTGTGATCCTTAACGCACGGTTGTATGAAGTGACCGGTGTATCTAGAAGTGATCATGACAGTGCAGGAGAGCTCAAGGGAGAAGGGTGAGAATTGTTCTTAAAATATTGGGGAAAACATAAGCTTTTATCTCGGAAACAAAACCTTTATTGACTGGCGTGAGATGAAATTCAGTGGTGCCATTCGGAGCATCAGCATTCGAATCAAAGTTCACTTTCCTACAAACTTACCTCGGTATACGGTTATTTTTCGAAGTAAACCTAACAATATTTGTACCGTTGGAAAGATTTAATGCACTACAAATTCAATTCGGGATGTTCTTTCCATATCTCAACTCATTGGGAAGATACAGAGCAAAAAAGAAAATATTAAGGACAAAATATGTCAGTTTTTAATGTTTAAGTTAAATTTTCCGAAAACCCGTTGGGTCTATCCAAAGTATGAATAGACAAAATCGTAAAGCACACCTTAGAGATAAAGCCGGTAAATGTAATTCATTAATATCTTGATTAGTTTCGGAGATATGGCGTTTTATTTGAAACGCTCACTTTTTAGCTTCAGTAGCGGGGCGGGGGGGGGGGGGGTGTACTTGGGTACCTGCTCGCATCAAGTGACCGGCGGTCTAGAAATGATCAGGATAGTGGACTTGATGATTTAGAACCACCGATTGCTTTTACTCTTTCGGGTTGATCCAACTCCTTATTTTGAAGACTTTTCCAGATTCTGCCTCTCGACCAAAAGCCGTATTCAATGTATCGTTCTGATCCTCTAGACAATAGAGAGATCAGAGTTTATGCGCATAGATTACAATAATGACGACAATCTACGGCTATATACATATATTACTGTTGCAACGTAAGGAAGGTCATGGAAAACAAGTACAATTGTTTAAGAATTCTTTTAAAAGACGTCTTTGTATTTAATATGAGTATTTAAGTATTAATAGTCTTCTATGTATGTATGTCTATATATATATATATATATATATATATATATATATATATATATCAGGGGCGGATCCAGGATCGACTTCTGGGGGGGGCGGTAGGTTGTCATACTGCTACTTTTAAGGGCTCCAAACTTTGGGATGGGTTTTATTTTTATATATAAAATAAGAAAGTTTCCTCTTCTGGGGGGGCGATCGCCCCGATCGCCCCCCTCTGGATCCGCCCCTGATATATATATATATATATATATATATATATATATATATATGTGTGTGTGTGTGTGTATATATATATATATATATATATATATATATATATATATATATATATTATGCATGGTTAAATAATAATACTACTCGCATTGATATATGTATGTATAATGTATTCTTGTTGTTTGTGTTAATATTAAATTTCATATATGGTGTAATTATCTCCTAATCTCAGTTTATAATTATAAACGATTAGAAGCCCGCAATAAGCTTACTTACTTTCATTAGGTCAACCAGTTTTCTTTTAAAATTTCTCACTAAATCTCCAATCGAAGTCATGACTCATTTCAATCATTCCATGTATTCTAGATCATTCCACTTAGTTTCTAAATTTCACTCAACTTAAATCATATGTAATTAAATTCAGATTCCATAAAATTATACTACTCTAAATTTATAATTTTTGGTAATGTCACTAATCACAAAGTATCAGCTGATGAACGTTAATCATATGTTTATCATCCCATATCACGTGAATAAGTATTGTCAAATGTAAGATTGAAAATTAACCATTTTTGTATTGTACATGATTATGAAAGCTCATTATGTAAGGATAAACAAACATAAATTTCACCTAGGACTGGGTATGAGAAACAATTCCATTACTTTGTTTATGTGTGTCAGATTACTTATAAAAATTCATTCAAACTATAGAAGAAAACAAAAATGTAATTTACTCAAATTAATTTTGATGCTAAGGCCTTATGCCTTAATTCTCATCTTTGTTATCATAAATTTGGGATTCAGTTTTAATTTTCGTCACGCTTGATTTTTTAAAACTTTTTTCTTTGTTTTTACTCATTAAAACTTTTATTATACTGTTAACCCAAATTCGGGAACTTTTTCCAAAACAAATTCATGACTTTCAATCAAAATTTTAAATTCAGGATATTTGTTTACTTGAATTTTTTTTAAACTCCAATTTTCATGTAAAGTGAAAATCAGTCTAGCTCGTCCCTACAAACCAAAAATTAGAGCAAAATTCTTTTTCAGCATTGCAGCATGTGAATATACGGATACAATACACGAATAAAATAAACCTTCGCTTGCTGTCATGGTTTTGAAAGGGGGATCTTATTTAACTAAAGCTCAGGAATACCGCGGGGAGATAAGATTTTCATTACCATGAAATCAGTCGTTATTTATTTATTTTTTTTAAAAAGCATTTTTTAATTTTAAGAGGTTCGTGGGTTCGAAACCCAAATATGTCACAGTATCCTTCGAAGTCCAATACTTCTATGCGAATCCTATTTTTTTCACGTCATATCCAGATCGCAAACAGTGGCATATTGGATCATAAACAGGCCCGCAACCAGCCACAGGTTTAGGGGGCATGAATAAGTTAGGGGGGCTAAGTCATTAAAAATTCTATTGCAAATATCTAAATTGTGTTTTTTGTATTAATGATGGCATTTTGTATTGAGGTCTGGGCAAACACGAAAACTTTAGGGGGCCGGCCCCCTAGCCCCCCGTCTAGTTGCGGGCCTGGTCATAAATCATTTTAGTTCGAAGAACGGTGACTTCAACGATGGTGCTAACAAAGATAAACTTTAGTTCCCGGAATCTGATCCATACTCATACTCGAACACAATTTTTTATTATTAACAATAATTAAAACTTTATGACTATCCCTCGTATAGCAGTAAGGGGAAAATACTTCTGCTGACTGCAAAAATCAAGCGTATCCTGAAAGGTTATGTGATTGAGTGATTAACCCCCTTCCTCTTGATTAAACTCTCCGAACGCCACTTAGCGTAGTGAGTGAAGTGTATGAAGACAAACTGTATTTTGTGATGTTTCCTTCATTTTCATTGCAGATATATTCCATTGTCCTTCTTGTAGGGAGTATATTGACTGAGGTGAAAACTGGAGACAAAAAGGAAGAGAAGGAAAGTCGTTTACTGGATAAAGGTAAGGATACTGACATGTAACTTAATCGAATAGAGAATACGCTAAATAACGTATTCTCTATGAATTACATGTGAGATTCACTCTAAAGATGCTCGCCCAAGCCGTTGTTACTGGTACACAATTTGCGGTTAATTAAGAAGGGCTAACGTTTATAATAATTAGCATATCGAAACTTTTGTGTATTATTTAGAAATGAGAAGGGATTTCAGATGTAATGTTTACTTTATTAGAGGTCATTTCAATTTTTCGTCCTTCATTTGATTTTTTAAAAAAATAAATCAAGAGGACACTGAACTTATCTGATCTTGACCAAACTTGGCACACAGGTAAACCTTGGCTTTTTAGTACAGATATAGAATATTTTCCTGTGCAGGCCTTTGGTTCCCGAGCAATAGAAATCAAATTTGGTGTCCGCACTTCTTCAAATTTTCGAAAGCAAATTTACTAGTTCCTATTTAGAAAACCAATTACGGGGGAAATACAAGGTTCCAAACCTGTCAAACGTTAATTTAATGTTATTGCAGTGTCTGCTTATAATAAAACTTTAAAACTTTGTTAGTCAGTTGAGGACAACTATTTTCTGCTCAATTTAATCACTTGAGAAACTCATATGTTGAGTCACCAATAGGAATAGCATCAAGACGAGACGAGACTATATCAAGAAAATTCAAGAAATCTTTTTAAAGAAAAAGCTAGTAGCCTCTAACTCTCTCTGGAGAATTTTCCAAGCTTGAGACTATAGATCGGGCAAGTAGAGTCATATATGACGAGGATTACATTATTTTGTAAAGAAGTATAGGATACCCAACACAGAATCCCGAATACTACAAATATTGGATACGTAGAGATGATGAGGGCAAAAGAGAACATCTTTTTATCCTTTATACTGGTTAGGAACTTTTTCTAAAAATATTAATACATAGTTTGTTACACATTCCATATCTTTAAAATGTTCTAACTCTAACTCGTTCTATATTTCTGTGACATCTTGATAGTTTAACCAATTCTCTGGTTTAATATGAAGGTTCTCCTCTTTCCCTAATCCTGCACTGTCAGCTAGAATTCGTGTTCCTACTCGCCTTCAGTCTGAAGATTTTACTCACTGTTTTAAAGGAAAGTCGATACCATTACTTACAGGAGCAGCTAGAGTAAAACAAGAATATTTTTTTAAACTTGTCTTTCCCTGGAGAATTCCTGATATGTTTGCCAAGAAGACAAGTCGAAAAAATCTCTTCCAATAGAAACAAACAGACTTTCTGAGAACAGTCATAATTTTGACTACACTTCGTCGAGACGAAACGGTCTGAACGGTCCTGCTTTTGACTGGATAGTCTGGCTTTTGGAGGTCCTGTCCCTTGTCCGGCTTAATAGTCGAGCCGGACGTCCATTTGTCCTGATTTTCAGTTGTCTCTTTATAAATGTTTAACTTTCCATTATTCTGACGTTCGATGGCTCCAGTCTCAGACATTTCAGAATTTGCAAATTATTATCAGTACATTTTTGTAAGTTGTAAAGTAAGAAAGGTTTAGAGAACCAAAATTTGTTAGGAAAACGATTAGATTGGCAACCCTAACCGGGCAATATCAATTGAAAAGGTTCTTTTTAATCAAAACTCGATAGAGCACAAAACATCTTTCTTACAGGAATTGCATTTTTGTTATTGTTGTACATAACTTGTACCGAGTTCTGAGAAAACGTTCATGCTTTAGTATTCTATACACACTGCACATTTCGGAAATTGCCAATTCTGATTTCACAGCACGATTGGTAGCATAAAAAGCATACCTATCCCACATATACCTCCGTGTCTCAAAATTTGTTCTATCAAGTTTTCGAAAAATGGTTCTCAATTATAAATATTCGTCTGCTTCATAATCCTTCAATTGTTCTAGAAAAGAAGTGTGACCGTGTCATATGCACCTTGGACCGCGTGGGAGTTAACAGCGAAAGATCTGCAGAAAGTGATTCGAAGTTCTGCCTTTCTGTTGTTAAGGCAGTGATACGTAGGTGTACATTGTATTTTCACTTGGAATGTTCTTTTTTTATTAAGAATATGTCGAAGTGAAAATAGTGTTTTCTAGTGTGTGGGAAGAATTTCGGAGCGTGAAAAAAGTACAAAAGGTTTCAATTATGAATTTTGTACATATTGCAGAAGAGGTATACAATAGATGTGTCGAACGGCAGGAAATATGACATTAGCAAACACAGAAAAAAAAAGAACATAAAGCCAATGCGAGAGATGCGATTTCAAGTTCAAATTTACATTTTTTTCTCTAGTAGTTCGTCGTCTACTCATAATGATAATGTGATTGTATCGGAGTTGACATTGGTTTAACAATCTGTGAAACATCATCACTTTTATAGAAACATTGATTTCACTCTTAAACTTAACCGTGTTTCATTTCAGCGATTCGGAAATAGTAAATGATGTTACATGAGGTACAACTAAAACCAAGTCGCTTTGTGATAATGAAATAGCACCTTTCTCAGTATCAGTGTATACGGATTATTTGAAAGACAAGGGATTCATTTCTCTATGAGCACAGACGCATCAAACCATTTATCAGCGAAGTGTTCCATTAGTTTTGCGATATTTTCATTTCGAAGAAGGAATCCAATATTGTCTGCTAGACTTTTATGAAGATTCGCATAACACGTCTGAAGCTATTGCAACAAACATTATAGAAAGAGTAACTGATTCTGTCTTAAATCTTGAGAACCAGATGTAAACTACGGTTTATGATAATGTTAATGTAAACTACGGAATCCGAAACAACCTACCAAAAATTAAAAGAAATAAATCCAAACATAGTGGCAGCTAATTGTTACGCTCACCGGCTCACGTTTTGCATAATGCTGATCGTTTGCAACGTCAAAACTCAACGTTGAGGTGGAAACGGTTTTCTGAAAGTGTATGTATTTTAGTATTTTAGTATTCATGTTGTAAGAGTTGAACAGTTGGAAATTTGACTTTGTGCATGTCGACTACCAAAAAGATTTTACGTCATGTAGTCACACATTGGTTGTCTTTACTACCTGCAGTAGATCGGATAACGATATGGTGAAAGGCTTTGAGCAGTTACTTTCTGTCACTTGGGGAAGAACAATATTCAACTGTGTTATGGAACTTTTTGGGGGACGAAGATAACAAAAGTGAAATAGCTTACACTTTCAAACGTGTTTTTCTGCTTTGTTATTGTCACAACTTGACGGATTTAGAAGCGTGGCCATAGATTTTCTGATGTAGGTTGTACTGACATTTGACCAGTTGCCCGTTTGCACAGGGTTATCGTAGAGAGTGGAGATTTTTTCTATCTTCTTTTATTTAACAATAGCTTTCATGCAATATGCTACTTGACCCCCGGTTCCATTTGCAAATTTTGAGTTGGACCCCGCCTGGGACCCTGCGAGTGACCCGGGACACAAATTTTTCATTCAAAAGGTGCTGTTCTCCCCACACTAATTTGATATGTATTCGCTGAGTTTCCTTACCTGACCGTTTCCGAAAAACCTGACCCGGAATCTGACTTTGTAATATATAGTATGGAGCTCAATTTCTAACTTTTCACGCTTATATCTCCGCAACGGTTGCGATCGAGGATGTAACCCTTTTCGTGTTATGTTCTTTTGGGACAAGATATCTAACGGTCATAGTCTCGACTCGAAGTCAGAGTTACACTTGGATAGGTCCCCTCGTTAGACTTGAAATAAAAATACAGCTTGTTAAAGATGATTGCATTTGCCTTTGAATTTCATATGTGGATAACAATACAGGGCTTTCCAGATAGAGGAGGGGTAGGGGCAGATTTTATTAAACAAGACCGTACATATGATATGTTTGAACTGTAGGCAATTTGTGCTTACGGGCTAAACTCAGTCCTCTGAAGTCAGTCGACAAATGATTCTATATTACAGACATAAAGATAACAAACACAAGGCTCCCACGTTTCAAAATTATATTTTGTGTGAGAAGAGTTAATAGAGTTAATTCTTTGTTACCTGAGACCTAGAGTCTGAAAGAAATTCAGAGGGAGTTCAAGGGGAATTCTTGTATTCGTAAATAAAAGTTGTGAATTTATTTTGTGTTGAAGCAATGATACTTACGCTTACATTACCCATACGCTGATGTTTTATCAGTACTTTTATTCCACATTTACCAAAAGGCTGGATTTCGATAATAATCCTTAAAGAAAGATGCACTGTAATCAGATTTTACAAGTCAATCCCGAAAGGCAAGCTATCCAATTCCATAGCCCATTAAAGAAAATGAAGGAAAAATTCTTTCTCACCTCCTTTTCCCCCCAAAGGGTTTACATTTATCAAAAAAATGAAATGAATTTTTTTAAGTTCAACTTCCCATGATTATGCTCTTTATGCTAGAGGAGGCAGATGATTAATGAAAGTGAAGGATTGTAAAATTAATTTTCGGGCTCTCACTGAGATTTCAACCCAAAACCACGCACAGCAAAGGCACATGTGCTAGCCAATAGAAGAGCGGTGAGGACTTCCACAATTCTCGAGTGGAAACGTATCGGAATTCTTCCTTGGCTAAAACTCGAGAAAATAATTTATTTGTCAACCGATAAACATACACTTAAAACAAACACAAGCATCATAAGCCTTAATATGATCTAAACTTACAGTTACAAGGTATTCCAAAGTCTCTAAGCTATCAATCCTAAATTAATCTTTTAGTCATTGACATTCCTGCGTTTTACAGGCTGCTCCTGTTTTATAATGAAATCAAATAAAACGTAATCATTTTTTATACACACTTACGTGCTATGTTTTTCTTAAATTGTTAATTTCCATGCATATGTCATTATCGACAATACACCTGCATTACTGCAAGAATAGTGAACCATTCCTGCATTCCATATTAACTATATAGTTTATGGCGTTTTTTATTAAGCGTAAACAGATCAGGATACATATACATGTAAACTGCAACTTTTAAAACTCGTTCGATACGCTGCACAGTGGCGCTCTTCACTCCCCTGTCCCACCGCGCTTATCTAGAAATTAATGTAAAGACAATAGCAGCGCCATCCGCCAAAAATGCACTAATATCCTGGTCAGGCAATAGTTCCTTGTGATAAAACAAAGCGCGAATCTGATTTTCTTATTTTTTTTTATAAACGTGCTCGTCAATTCATTCGCGAACGGTATAATTTCAGTGAAACAAGTTTACATACAGATTGCTTTCACTTCGAAATCCCGACTGTTCTTTTGAAGATTTTTTTTAAAAATTCTGTTGAGGTGTGTAACATTTTGTATTAAATCCATTGACGTGGATGGACTTTACGAAGAATTCAAGGTGTTTCAAGAAGTAACAGCCTCAGATATATTGAAGAACTGTGCAACTGTTGAAGGAAAGTATTTAAAACTTTTCGAACGCGGGAAAACACCAAGCGAAAAGGTTTTGAAAATCTGTAGAAAGTCGATTCATATATTCTTTCCATATAAAGTAATAATGCATACTGCGAAAGGGTATCTTCATTAATGAATGCTACTTGGACGAAAGAACGCAACCAACTTAATATCGCCACAGTTAAATACGAGCTTCAAAGTTGTTTCAATTTTGAAGGAAAAAGTGAGAATGGAACGTGCTGTGACACATTTAAAGAATTCTTGCAGAGCAAACGTCTACTGAAAGTCACTCGAGGAGCAGAGAAATATCAATAAGAATTTTAACACGTAAATGTATAGCTATTTATAAATGTAGCATTCCTAGCTTGCTTGAGCCGAACATGCCTAAACGCAATTAATGAATTGAATTGTCATACGAGGGGAAAAGCTGTACAAATGCATAAAGTCCGGATTTCTAAGTCAACGTGTCCAGTTTTTTAATCATTACCTTCTGCCCACCCTAGCCTCAACACTTATCTCATGGGTAACTCTAATTCCTGAAATCGTGGGGGAAATGTCGAGAAGCTGATGCCTTTTGTATTTACTTCACAAAATTAGTCTTTAGATATGTTGGCAAAAATAATTAAAATATATTAAATTCCTATTAAAAATTGTGTTGTTTTAAACACTATCGATGCACCATGTGCTCAGATATGACATTTATCTTCCTTTCTAACTTGTATGCCTATGACAGCAGCCATCCAAAGTCATCATTCCAACATCTTACATATAACGTAATAACGCAACGAAAATTGAGGAGAGGTAACTTCAATAATCCTTTTGTCGATTTTCGAGACGAAAGACTTTTGATACTGGGCTTGCTTTTGGTCCTTCTCAAATTACGAATGTAGGTATCGTCAAGGCTAAGGCTCGACACATTGTGTCTTAATATCGTCTCGAATTGTACATGCATGTCTTGAAATGTTATACCATCTCTAGTCTCCAGATAGCCCACAGAGCATAGAAAGTGCCATGCAGTTGATATTTACCTGTCACAACAACATTTTAGGTACCATATTTCAAGAAAATATCTGCTCACGTTAAGTTGGTTTGCATCCAGACCCATAACTGTGAAAACATTCACAATCACTCTAACCTCAATCATTTCACGGATTCAAGTTGTTTTATATAAATCATTAGGACGTAAAATCGAATGTGATTTATTCGAAAAATACTTTTATACATTGCAAGAGCTGTAACCTCCAAATATTCACCTCAAACTCATCTTCGTATCGGAATAAACAAAAGCGGGTGTGGAGCAGTAAACTGCTTTACACGAAAGTCAAATGTGAATTCGTGATTGTAAAGGAAATAGTCGAGCGGTTGGCCCGTCCCGCTGGTCTAGTGGCTATCACATGTGCCTTTGGTGTACCGATTCCCGGTGGGA
The DNA here is from genome assembly GCF_964235325.1 of Thermobia domestica. Classification (NCBI taxonomy): domain Eukaryota; kingdom Metazoa; phylum Arthropoda; class Insecta; order Zygentoma; family Lepismatidae; genus Thermobia; species Thermobia domestica. The sequence goes on from NC_137464.1 coordinate 154,183,814, forward strand.
GAGCCTTTGGAATTATTGGAATATCGAGGTAAAAATAAGTAAAATTAAGTAAAAACCTAGTAATTAGTAGTTAAGAAAGTTAGTGAGGTACGTTCGGTGAATCAGTTAAGTTTAAAAAAAAAGCAGTCTGGGTCAATAGTCTCACATTCAGATGTTTGTGTTCAAATCAAGTTCGAAGTTATTTGAATTTATGATCCAAGTCACATCCGGAGACAGCGAACATTTCTATGAATAACTCTTTGGTTAGAATTGCAAATCTAAAATTCACAGATAAAAACAAAATATAAAGTATATTCAATATTTCATTATTATCCTCTGATTTGTAATGAAAAACTGTTTATAAGCAGTGGCGATTTAAGAAATTTTCCCCGGGGATTGCGGGGATTGTCAATAAATGAGGGAGGGAGTACTGCTCCAACACTAGTAGTCCACATTCAGCATGATCGAAGATATGGCACAGAAGGGAAAAATGTCTTAGTTCGAGAGGGTCTCAAATTCTCTCTCAGGTCACCCGCTGAAATCATATGTTTAAATGCTTTCTTAACAAATAGAATGTTGCATTTATTTCTCGTTCTACATTTTGAAATGGCAAAATTATAACATATACAAAATTAAAATAAACGCATAAAAATTATAATACTAATTAAGTAAATATTATCGTACAAATTATCGATTTTTAATCGGATTGAAACTCAAATATCTTTTTTCGGATTGCACTTTAAAGTAAGCCCTAAATATATTATCCTTACTGGAAATGCATGTTTTACTCCAATTACCTAATCAATGTTTTTGCTAATATACTATGTATATTAATTGTAATATTTTTACTCTTCAATGTTTTATACACTTCATTTCCCAAATCAAAATTTCGAAAATGTGTATTGGACTAGTGCATATTCGCAAATAAATTATCATTTAATTTACGTAAATGGTGCATCGCCTCGTTTTGAAGCTTTTTACTTTATTAATAATAATAAAATCATAGTCGTATCTTTATCACAAAAATTTGGGCTTAGTCAACAAATGATCAAATGCGACTTATGCTTTCTATAGATATACCTATTTTGGTCTCTGTTCGAAATACTATTTAATCGAATCCGATACGAGCACAAACAGAAACTTCGAGAACAGGTAAAAAATTTACTTTGGTGGGGTTCGAACTAACCTTTAATAGTGCTTTATACCCTATAAGCAGACGCTTTAGATCACTCGATTACAGAGACAGCTTGCGATCGTAGCAGATCTATTCCGCGTAGCATCTCTTGTGACAGAATGAAATGTATTTTTTAGTGTCTGAAGTTTAAGCCTATTTTACCTGGTGTAATATTTCATTTGATTTGTTCATATTTACGGTACTCTTTACTTTGACGAATGTTATATGTTATTGATACAGGTTCTATTACATATACATTCATAAATATTATAAAACTTATCAGAATTATTTACAATCTTTCATGGAAATTCACTTGTACATGTGCAGTAGAAACAGGATGATCCAGTTCACTGATACATGCAAATTTCTAGCAAATGTCTCGGAGAAAAGCAATGTTTCCAACCTGGTAATGGTAGCGTGAAGAGTGAGTAAGGAGACGCAAGCTACTGCCAAAAATAAACTCTAAAATGAATAGAGCACCACTTATAATGAACCTTTAAAATTTAGCTTAATTTTATAATGATCATTTACAAAAAGTAATACTGCACTAGGAGGGCATGCAGAAGTCTTGTTGGAAGTAAATATAAATTGGTGAGAATATTATCATTATTGGCCTCCCACTTCTTAGCTGAGACGTGAACTATTGACCACAATCTTCATGTCACTAAATCCATTTCTTCACTGTTTTCAAGTTGCAGCCCAGATCCAAAGGATCAGCGACCTTCTTCAATCAAACTTTTTTACAACTTTTTGAGAAGTAGCGTCGCTTTTCTGTTCAAAATGATATAATATTCTTAGGTGCAACATATCTTTTTTTCAGGGAACATTTGAAAGTGATGACAACATTGTCAAAAAATTAAAAAAATGTTTCTTCACAGTGTTTTTACCGTGTTTAGGACCTTCAATGTCCAAATGTTGAATCCAACCTAATATTTAAAAAAAGTACCTTGAAACACTCCTTGTAGTATATTTTTGGGTACCGAACCTCGTTTCGCCATTTTTCCCCTAAGTTCGCCTGTAATTTAATATACCAAATGCTTGTACACTCCGCATAAAAAAAAATCCGACAGCTAACTCCGGGCAGTAGGCCACCCAATACAAACCTACTTATCCCATAACAGTGTCTGGTAAAGAGATCCCCTCTCTCTTCTCCTTTCTTCTCTCCCATATTAAAATTAGCAAACAACATGAACGCAATTCTAATTTCAAACTACACATGTATTAGTATCGATAAAATGAAATAAAAAAACCGAGACGAAACAAGATTCATAAGTTGATTTAGCGAGAAACAGAATCACGCGCAATGAAAAATTGAAACCAATGGATGTATATTACACATAGGTTCAGAAATGAGGCAGAGAGAAAGAGAGAGAGAGAGAGATAGAGAGAGAGAGAGAGAGAAGGCGAGAGAAGAATAAAAGAAAAGTGAGAACAGATAAAAATGTGGATTTTAAACTTAGTAAGAAAAGAACCTAACATTATAAAGTTCCGTTACCAGAAATCCAACAGTAATATAGAAATGACGTTTGTTTTTATATTTTTTCAGGACTATTCGAATATATAGAGGATGATTGAATTCATTGTCTTTTTCATAAAGAATAGCATACTCAATTTCCAATAGAACTGTAGATCTCACAGACACATCTAAGATAATGTCAAAAGTTTAACACACATGGTTTGTTTCCGCGTGGTTCGGTTGTGAATTCGGTAGTGTTCATTGGACGTACTGATGCAAACCACATTCTAATAAACCCAGTAGGTAGCATAGATCATATCTTCCATTCCAGACTACTAATGGAAAGTCAACAAAAAAAGAAAAAAACGAAAAGGAAAAGGAAGGAAGAAAGAAAGATAGAATTGAATGAGTGCTACTTTATTGGTAAATTTTTATCAGAAATATCCTATATTAAAAGTCCAAACCGTATCATAATGAAAAGTTACAAATGTTGAAATGAAAAATTGGATGTTCCTTATAGATGTAGCAGAACTTACATGTTTCTAATTTCAACATGAATAAATCACATTGAATTATAGGATGGGAACAAATTTGTGTCGAACTAGTATAAATAAAATTTTGTTTTCAAATAACCAAAGAGGTTGCCATTCTCGAGTCTTTTCCGAAGATTTATTAGTACCGATCATCCAGCATCACTTTCTTCTCTTGTGGATATAACGTTATAATTTCCACAGATAGAATGAACACGCTAGAGCTCAAACAGATCATAGTGTTAGTCGGATGATGTTGGTTAGCTTATGGACCACCACTTGGTCGAGTATTCATAGCCGTAGTGACCCGGTAATTCGACTGAGACTCGGTAACCCAGATGATAAAAAAGATATTTTGCTTATTCCCTTGCGTTTAAACAGTATTTCTTTCAGAGTTGACCAGGACTGGAGATGTTATCCCCAGAGCACAAAAACTCGACGCTGAAGTTGGAAGTTAATTACATTTTCCAGACCAGGTCTATCAGTCTCTTGCTCCATTTTAACTTCGGAACATGCACACGCACATCAAGTGCGTTTGTGTGTGAGAGAGTTGGAGGAGAAGTGAAAGATGCAAAGACATGATAGGAAACGTCAAAAAAAAAAGAGAGAGAGACGAATATAAATATGAAACATACTTATCATTACAGTGTATGATGAAGAGCACACACACTGTCTATTCAAATTCTCGCCAGTGATACTTTGTAAGTTCTCCAACAGAAGATAAATCTCTTTTTGCAGCCATTATTTTATGCGAAATAGTTATACTACCTGACGGGGAATCGAACCCAAGTTCCACGCTTGGAAGTCTTGTACTTTACCACTACACCACCGATTGCTTTGCCCAAAATTCGTCTAACAAAGGCTGTAATATTTCTTTCTGAGAACGATAACACGAAAAGTGTTTACTGCATATCAATGAAGTCTTTCGAATGTCCTGGTAAATCCCTTGCCCTTTCCCAACCAACCAATTCTCCACTGTCACATTGTAAAAAATACCAGTTTGGCGTGAACAGGATTCGAACCTATGCTGGACAGCTATATTAATCATAACGCATTTTCCATTACGTTACAGCTACTCTATCATACCACCTAAAACTAGAACGGAAATATTAGTTACTTTAGCCTTGATGATTGAAACGATCAAGCTTCTTCCTGTAAGGTTATTTGCACCTAAGTGCAAAACGAAATTCTTTTATTCGATGACCTAAAGAGAAATTAGTGCCCACTAGTAAAGGAAACGACATTCAATGTAGGAAAAATTACAGAAATGAAAACATATTATGCAGTAATTTCACCGTGCAAATTCAAAAGGTCGCGAATAATAATAATAATAATAATAATAATAATAATAATAATAACTAACTAAGTAACTCTATGGCCTATGGGACCCGGAGGTTCAGTGGCGCGTTCACAAAAGCTCTCCACTGACTTCTATCCTTAGCTAGTTGCATCCAGTTTCTACTTTGTATTCCTATCTCTGCGAGATCCATCTTAATATTGTCCTCCCATCTGCGCCTAGGTCTTCCTAATGGTCGTTTTCCTATGGGTCTACCAGTCAAGACTTTGAAAGCGTTTCTACTTTCTTCCATTCTAGCTACATGACCTGCCCACCTAAGCCTCCTAGACTTGACGACCCTAACAATGTTGGGTAAACCGTATAAACTATGTAGTTCCTCGTTATGAAGTTTCCGCCATTCCCCATTCTCGTTCCTTTTGGGTCCGAATATTCGTCTCAGGATCTTGTTCTCAAATACTTTCAATCTATGTTCTTCCCTCAGAGTAAGCGACCATGTTTCACAACCATACAGAACAACAGGCGTGATTATCGTTTTATATATTTTAAGCTTCAAATTCTTCGACAGAATTCGCGACGACAAGAGATTTTGAACCGAGTAGTAACACGAATTCCCTGCTTTTAGTCGACATTTAATTTCTTCGTGAATATGATTTTCGTCTGTTAATATTGATCCTAAATATTTGAAAGTATCCACTTTATCAAAAGCATTATTTAATATTTTAACGCCTCCACAATTTGCCGTATTACGGTCCCGACGCACTTCCATGTATTTAGTTTTCTCTGCATTTACTTCTGAACCCATGTCCCTGCAAGCGTTTAATAAGATCTCTGCATTTATTTCTACTGTTCTCCTATCCTCCCCTATTAAATTTACGTCATCAGCATATGCCATAACCTGGTGAATGCCGTTCAACTCTAGGCCCTGGTTGCTATCTTTGATTTTCCTTATGGCGTATTCCAGCACAAAGTTAAATAATAATGGCGACAACGCATCTCCTTGTTTCAGGCCATTTTCGACGTGGAAGCTCGTGGACAAAAATTTTCCTACCCGGACTTTACTTTGGGATTCACTTAAACATATCTTAATTAATCTAATTAGCTTTCTCGGTATTCCAAGTTCTGTAAGAACGTTGTATAATGTTTCTCTCCTAACCGAGTCGTAAGCCTTTCTAAAATCAATAAATAGTTGATGTACCGGGGTATTGTATTCCCACTTCTTTTCGAGTATTTGGCGAATGGTAAATATTTGGTCGATAGTTGATCGATTTCGTCTAAATCCGCACTGATAATCTCCAATAATTTCATCTGCGTATGGGGTCAATCTTGCTAACAGAATATTTGAAAGTATTTTATAGGATGTTGACAGAAGAGAAATGCCTCGATAATTATTACAGTCAGTTTTGTCGCCTTTCTTGTGAATTGGAACAATGATTGATTCTTTCCACTCTTGTGGCAATTCTTCCTTGTTCCAGATAAGGAGAATGAGTTTGTGTATCTTGTTCCACAATTTTTCGCCTCCAGCTAAAATTAACTCAGCCGGAATTTCATCTACACCCGGAGATTTATGTTTCTTCAATTCCTTTATAGCGGCTTCCACTTCTATTCGATTGGGTTCTGGAATATACGGTTCTGCGGTGTGTATCTCCTTTTCTCCACGCACATTAGTTTTTGGCTGCGTGTTCAGCAAATCGTCAAAGAAATCTTTCCATCTATTTAAGAGGCTATCCGTATCGGTGAGAACTGTTCCGTCAGATTTCTTTAATATATAAGCACGAGGTTGATAGCCATTCTTAAATTTGCTGATCCCCTTATACATGTCCCGAATATTTTTATTTTTACTATTATCTTCAAGTTTCTTAATTCTAGCTTTCAAAAAATCGCGTTTCTTTGTTCTAAAAGTTTTGGAAGTTTCCCGCCTGATATCTGCGAAATTTTGTGTAGTTGTTTCATCCCGATTTTGTAGCCACCGTAATTTTTCCTGTTTTCTCTTCTCTGCTAGTTTAATGCATTCTTGGTCGAACCATGGTTTGTTCCTACGTATTTCCGCGTGTCCCAATTTTTCTATTGCTGAACTTTTAATGCTATCTCTAATTTCAATCCAAGTATCCTCAACACTAGTGCACTCCGAGTCTTCTAAAACCGCGAATCTATTCGAAACTTCAATCTGGTATTCCTCTCTTACCTGGCTCTCTTCTAATTTCTTTAAATTAAATCTCTCCGTTTTCGGACATTGAATATTACCTTTATTCAACGATAATCTCTCCCGTATTATCGCTACTACCAGGTAGTGATCAGTGTCACAATCAGCCCCTCTAAACGACCGGACGTCAATTATGCTAGATTGTCTTCTTCTATCTACTAAAACGTGATCAATTTGATTATGTGTTTTTCCGTCTGGTGATGTCCAAGTGTATTTATGAACGTCGCGATGTGGGAATTTTGTACTCTTCACGATTAGGTTTTTGGATGTTGCAAAGTTCACGAGTCTAACACCGTTGTCATTACTTTCCTTATGCAAACTTTCGTTCCCTATAATCGGTTTGAAAATATCCTCTCGTCCTACCTTCGCATTGAAATCCCCTAATAGAATCTTCATATGGTATCGCGGGAGTTGGTCAAATATCCGTTCCACTTCTTCGTAAAAACTATCTTTTATATCGTCACCCTTATCTTCAGTTGTAGCATGTACATTTAAAACAATAATATCACACCACCGTTCCTTAAGAGTAATAAAAGAAAGTCTGTCAGTAACAAATTCAACCCGTTTAATTGCTGGTAATATTCGTTTGTGAACGAAAAACCCTGTTTCTAACTGGTGATTTTTATTTCCTTCCCCGTAAAAGAACGTAAAATTTCCGGAATTCTCAGATCCATTTCCTTCCCACCTAACTTCCTGAACTCCTACTAAGTCCATCCTGTATTTCTCTAACTCACTCGTTACAGATTTTAACCCGCCTGCCCTATAAAGACTTCTAATATTCCATGTTCCAAATCTCATGTCCATTTTCTTTTGCTGATGTCATGCCAAGTTATCAGTCCTTGTCCGAGGCTTTTATGAATGTTTCTGAACAAGTACCTTTTTTTACAGGATGAGAGTGTTAGCCTTACCCAAACACCCAAGCTGGAGGACCACTCCTAGTCGTCTGTCCGCGACTGCTTATTCAGTATATTCGCAGCTAACCTGTATATCTAGAGGCCTTCTCCTCGATCCGCAACCTGAGGACGCGCCATGCCGTGGTGACAGGAACCCACGTTAATAATAATAATAATAATAATAACCTATATTATAAAATTAAAGTTACTGTGACTTATAGTCTCTTGAATTACCGACTGATCTCGATCAAATATTCAACATTGATAAGTTTCGGACCTGGGAATATTTTTATCTATTCGTTTTGATGGTGTTACTTAGGGGAGGGGGAGAATGGAAAATATAAAAAAAATTAATAAAAGAATAAGTTTTGAATCAAACGACCAATCTGGGTGAAATTTGCAACATAAATTACATTTGTGCTTGGAATGCTTTTAACCATTTCACTTTGGTGGTGGAATGTAGGGAAGGGGTGGACGGGGAGATATAAAAAATCAATGCAAATAAAAATAAATGTGACTACGTTAATGAGTTAAAAAGTCTTCAACCACCGGACAGATCTGCATCAAATTTTCCACGTGGATGAAGTTCTATCCTGGAGTGGTTTTGATCATATCACTTTGACGCTAAAGCTTAGGGAAATGGAGTGGAGGAGAAAGATATATAAAAATAAATAAAACTTAATAACTCTTGAATCACGCGACTTATCTCGATCAAAATTTTAACATAGATCAGGTTCGGGCCTGATATGGTTTTTATTATTTCACTTTGACGCTAGAACTTAAGGGAAGGAAAAAGGGATATATATATATATATATATATATATATATATATATATATATATATATATATATATATAATTTAATAAGTCTTGAACCACCGTACCAATCTCGATAAAATTTTCAACCTAGATGATGTTCGAACCGGAGATGGTTTTCCTCATATCATTTAGATGGTGTAACTAAAAAAAGGGGGAAGGAGAGCAATATTTGAAAGAGAACGAAAACTGACCGATGTTAGTATCGAATCTACAATTTTTGGAGTCGCTGAGATGAAGTGATACATCTGAGGCCGTTTAAATCCAAACTCAGCCCGCAACATAGAGGAGGGGCAGATATATATAAAAATGATCAAAATAGCCAATATCATTGTCGAATTCATAGTTTTCCGGGTGGCTGAGATAAACAATAACACTGAAGATGCTGCGCTCCGCAACGTGCGAAATATAAAGCTCATCGAAAATGACCGATATCAAAGAGCGCTTTAGTAATAGAAAAAGTGACTGAATAACGGAGCATATTATTATTTTTTCTCAATTTAACCAAGCAAAGGGGCCAATTGTTGCTAGTAATAATAATAATAATAATAATAATAATAATAATAATAATAATAATAATAATAATAATAATAATAATTCGTGTAATTTTGAACTTGCAGGGCGAAGTTATTCATAATATGTTTTTATTTTTGCAATTTTTCCTGGATTGAATGTTGTTTCCTATACTAGTGGGCAGTAATTTCTCTCTAGGTCATCGAATAAATGAATTTCGTTCTTTACTTAGGCGGAAATAACCTTACAGCAAGAAGCTTGATCGCTCCAAACATCAAGGGTAAAGTAAGTAACATTTCGATTCTAGTTTCAGGTGGCATGATAGTGCAGTTTCGCTCGAGCCTTCGAGCAGTGCAGATCGCAGGAGTGTCGAAGTGACTATTTACTTTATCCACACCTGTTGTGTATTGTTAACAGACGTTAGTTGAGGCCTATTTTGGCTGATTGGTGTTATTATACTCCAGTGGAGTTCGTATAAGTTTTCTTATTATTCTAGCGCGATGCCATACAAGAAGGATTTGCGATACAAGCTCATGTTTGATAAACGCTACCGGAGATCTCGACCCCATTCGAGCCTTGTCTACCAGTGGTTAACTGACACTTTTCCAGGTATTTTTGAGCAAATTTGTGCATTATAACTCCTCGAAGAGTCTTATAGTATCTACATCAAATTTAAATCTATTACGGCTTATGACCAGTCTTCCTCGACAGTTCCGGACACTGTGCCCTTTAAGCATGCTGATGGTAATACAAGCATTGTGCGCATTGTACCAACTGAAGACCCAGTGAAAATGATTCGTGTTTATGACTTTCCACTTGAAGTGCCTTTAACAGTGTTACAAGATCATTTTCGGGCAATTGGTACAGTGAGTCGAGTAGAACCGCAATATTGGACTGCCCCATTTCCTACTGGAATAGACAGTGGTGTTAGAATTATACACATGGAACTGACGAAACAGGTCCCTCCCCGTGCAGGGATGTAAAGTAAGTGTCTCGTATGAGGGACAACCTATCACCTGTTTTTTTTTGCCGTAGTGTCTCCCACACAGTGTCTACCTGCCCAGTCAAGAAAAAATCGGTTTCACAGGGTGTGAAACCTAACACTGTGTCTGTTCAAATGACGGAAATAGGGAAAGTGACGCGTCCTGCTTCTACCCCTGAATTTGTGATCGCTTGGCGGGGGCAACCTCAGACCCCCCGGCCAGCCCTGTGCAAGTTACTCCTATCTTTGATGATGATAATTTTCCTGAGCTACCCGGCCGTTCAGATGACCCTTCGTCTTACAAACCACTGCAGCCCGAGATGGAAGCGCCCACATTACTTGCGCCCCCGACGTAACCTTCCGATACGCCGCTGGAAGTTTCGAAGATATCGGTACAATTTCCAAATCAAAATGTTACAACGATTTCGTGAGAGTCTACGATAAGTGGTACTGAGGCTTTTATTCTTCCTACTTTCTCACAGAGTGTTATTTCCGAGGAGTCTGATTCTCTCTCGCAACAAAAACATCGCAGAGTTTCAAGGTCAGCAAATAAAAAGAATGAAAAAACTGCTTCCCAGTGTGTTTCACAACGATCGAAACAGTCCAGTTCACGTGACAAGCTATCACATGAACGATCTACCTCTGATTCTGAACTGCAGTGAGTGTTCATAGTTTGCCTCCTTTTCACGATACGATGAAAACAGTGTTTACGTGTTGAATCATATTCGCATGTTATTTGTGGTTTTCTGGTTCATTTCTTTTTTCTTGTTAGTTGTTTACACGCGGGCCGGAGTGTTGGATTTGATGTGGTCTTTTCTCCCCATATTTCTAAGGATTTTTCAAGTAAGTATTGTAATGTGTGTTTTTTCATAGTGCCTCAGAGCATGCCCATGTTAAATGCATTTACGCTTCTAACTCTTAATATTAATAGGGTTGGTTCAGCACAAAATTTAGCGTTATTAAAGCAGTTTATAGAGCGCCGCCGTCCTGATGTATGTTGTCTCACTGAATTGACTTTTCATTCTTTCGATTTTCTCACTGATTATAATGCTATTATCAATTGTGAAGCAACCACGGGAGTAGCGATACTTGTGAGAAAAGGTTTAGTTTATGATCGTGTCATGCTCTCCGCTGACGGTAGAGCAATTAGATCTTATATCTCAGGTATTTGTATTATGCTATTGTATGCTTTTTCTGGATTTCTTAAAATTAGAGAGAGGGATGAGTTTTTTTCAACAACCATACCATCTATGATTCCCCCTGGTGTCGACCAATGTATAATGCTGGGCGACTTTAATGCTGTGATAGATCCCAGAGACTCCCTCACCCCCTCACCCCCTGCCCTTCACTCATTGAGCTTGTGCGTGCCATGAAGCTACTTGATGCTCTTATTGTTTCTAATTCTCCGCATGTGATGACATATCGATGTTTGTCCACTCAGAGCCGCCTCAATAGGGTATATGTCACAGATTCTTTATGCAAGGCAGTGCTTCACGTTTTAACCCTCTTAGTCCCTTTGTCAAATCATGCTGCGGTTGAAGTAGCCTTTAAGCTTCCTTTTTTCTCCCCGCTGGACGAGGTCCATCGTATTGGAAGATTAATAACGCGCTTTTGTCTCGTGAGGTCGTGGTAGAAGAATTTATGACACACTTTGAGTATTGGTGTAAGATGCAACGACATTTCCCCACTGTTGATACATGGTAGCCTTTATACCGTAAACCTAAAATCCGTACTTTTTTCCAATGGCGCGGTAAATTGGCACGACACCAAGACCGTACGCTATCAGAATTTTTCTACCGAGTTCTCAGCGAGTTATGGGCTGCCCCCCGTCCTTGGATAACAGGATCCGAATTCAGGAACTTAAAAGTCGGTTGCGTCAAATAGATTCACACGCATCAATACAAGCCTATTTTTCGCAGGATTTTTATTATTGTTACCCGGAGGAAACTGCATCCATATATCAAGTTGATCTTCTGTTTCGGAAGAGGAAAGCTACTTATATTGAATCCCCACTAACGACGGACGAAATGGTCGTTTCTGACAAATTACAAATACTACACGAATTTACAAGGCATTACACAGCCTTTACGTGTGTGCAGACTCCGGATCTCTCGCCCCGGAATTCTTGTCTGCTCTGCCTCACAAGTTGACAGAGACTGACTCTCAAGCCTTAATACGCCCCATCACTGCGGATGATTTTTTTCTGTTCCTCGACGAACCAAACGCCGTAGCTCCCCTGGGGTTGACGGTCTGAGCTTTGCTTTGTATAAACGTTATTGGTCTTTTCTTAGCAGCACATGAGTTTCTCTGTTTAACGCCTGGCTATCTGGGAACCCCTTTCTCAAAACACAGCTATTGTGGTACTCCTTCCAAAGTCCTCCACTCCGCGAGTTGTGGCCGATTATAGGCCGCTGTTATTTACGAAAGTTATTGCTGCCAGACTCCGTCCTATTATTCAGAAATACATTAGCCCGTGTCAAGCTGCGATACATGACTCGTATAACATCCAATACGCGCTTCGCTCCCTGCGAGATATATTTGCGTATTATTATCTTCGTAACGTTCCCGCTGGCGCACTCGCCGTGGATTTAACCCAAGCTTACGATTCTGTAGACCATCAGTTTCTTCATCTAACGCTTGATTATTGGGGTTTTCCCACTGTTTTTCGCAGGTAATTCATAATCTATATTATAAGGCTCAGTTCCGTTTGCAAATAAATGGACATCTATCCCCAAATATTTCTTTACGACGCGGACTGCGCCAGGGGTGCTGCCTCAGCACCGTTCTTTTTGCTTTGGTTTTAGACCCGCTTCTCCATCGTTTGGCCATGTTGTCCTCGAATGGACCCTCCCTGTTCCGCAGTCAAAACATATTTGGGTATGCCGATCATTTGACCATAACCGGAGTTGATCCTGTCTCCCTACAGGGCGTGTTTCCTGTACTGACCCGTTTTTTCCGATGCTCGGGTTTGCAGTATAACGACAGGAAAACTCAGGTGTTGTCTTTTAATGGTTTCGACCTCCCTGCGGACCCTTTGGTTTCTCCGGCCTTACCGCATGTCACTTCATTAACTATTTTAGGCATCCCCTTTACGTCTAACCCAACTCCCAACTATGATGAAGTATGGGCTCCCCTTTTAACGCAAATTCGTAAGTTGTTCTACTCCCAGCGTTTCAGTAGGCTCCATTTACTTCACCGTATTCATTTTATCAATATTTTTGTTGTGTCTAAGTTGTGGTACAGAGCGCGTGTTTTTCCTTTCCCAGAAATTTATGCCAAACGATTTGAATCCTTATTACTTTGGCATATTTGGCATGGTTTTTATTTTCGTATTCCCCGTACAGCCCTTTATTTGCCTCGTTCCGCTGGCGGATTAAGCTTAGTCAATATTCGTATCAAATGCCAAACGTTGTTTATAGCTGACACTTATGCGGTGGTCTCATCTCCCAGCTTTATCACTAATCATTGGGTAAGTTATTTTTGGAAGGATCATGGTCAACCGTAAAACCCTCCTTTTATTCAATTCGTCGATCAGTGTCCGGCATATATCAAGACGTTTATCCGATATTGGAATTATTTCGGGATGTTCCTCCACCCTCAACAACACAATGCGTGCTCGTTATATAGGACCCTCACCGAACACTCTTTCTCTACCACTATTTTGCGAGTAATACAGCTGTATCCACAAGTAGATTGGCCCCAAGTGTGGTCTAATATATCGAACCCTGTTATACCTGAGTATATGCAGGTTCTGTGGTTCCAGATAGTACACCAACTTTTCCCAACACGGGCGCGTCTCTGTGAGATTCAACGAGCCCCAGATGCCTTGTGCGAGCACTGCCTGCAAGAGGACACATTAGCTCACCGTTATACACACTGTGTCGGCTCAAAACCAATTTGGCACACCATGCAGGAGGTGTTGGGACGTATCACCCGCAGCCCGCCTTCACACTTCACGGTGCAACATATGTTATTCCTGATTTTCAATTTTACCCCCCCCCACTAAACATCGAGCGGTGCTGTTTCTTGTTGCAAGCACTCTAGTATATTTTCGGCGCTACACAACCTTGTTGGATGCACGCACGTATTTTGAATTTTTGAAAGGCACACGTCGAAAGTTATACACCCCGGACAGGGACCGGCACTTTTTTAGCTGGTTTTTAGAAGTGGTTTTGCAATAACGCACGTTCTTCTCTCCCTTTTTAGTATTATTTTGTAATATACAATATATGCGTTATTATGTAATGTAGTAAGCAGGTTTCAGCCTCCTTTTGTACCTAATCATACGTTGTTATGTTGACTCACGAGGTTGAGTTTCCAGTTTGTAGTTTCTGTCAGGAAATAATAAAACTGATAGTGTAGCGGTAAGGTAATGGAGATACGATTAATAAAGCTGTCAGGCATAGGTTCGAATCCTGTTCACGCCAAACTGGTATTTTTTACAAAGTGATAGTGCAGAATCGATTTCTCATATTAGACGTGCAATTCTTAAGAATGTGGAAGCAAACACCTTTATTATGATAGAGAATATTTACGAATGTTGGTTGATTGCAAGGGATTTACCAGGACATTCGAAACACTTCATTAATCTGCAGTAAACACTTTTCGTGTTATCGTTCTCAGAAAGAAATATTACAACATTTGTTGGACGAAGTTTGGGTAAAGCAATCGGTGGTGTAGTGGTAAAGTACCAGACTTCCAAGCAGAAAACGAGGGTTCGATTCCCCGTCAGGTAGTATAACTTTTTCGCATAAAATAATGGCTGCAAACAGAGGTTTATCTGTTGGAGAACTTATAAAGCATCACTGGCGAGAATTCAAATAAACAGTGTGTGTGTTCTTCATCATACAATGTAATGATAAGTATGTTTGATGTGCGTGTGCATGTTCCAAAGTTAAAATGGAGCAAGAGACTGATAGACCTGGTCTGGAAAATGTAATTAACTTCCAACTTCAGTGTCGAGTTTTTGTACTCTGGGGATAACATCTCCAGTTCTGGTCATCTCTGAAAGAAATACTGTTTAAACGCAAGGGAATAAGCAAAATATCTTTTTTATCATCTGGGTTACCGAGTCTCAGTCGAATTACCGGGTCACTACGGCTTTGAATCCTCGACCAAGTGGTCCATAAGCTAACCAACATCATCCGACTAACACTATGATCTGTTTGAGCTCTAGCGTGTTCATTCTATCTGTGGAAATTATAACGTTATATCCACAAGAGAAGAAAGTGATGCTGTATGTTCGGAACAGATAAATCTTCGGAAAAGACTAGAAAATGGCAACCTCTTTGATTATTTGAAAACAAAATTTTATTTATACTAGTTCGACACAAATTTGTTCCCATCCTATAATTCAATGTGATTTATTCATGTTGAAATTAGAAACATGTAAGTTCTGCTACATCTATAAGGAACATCCAATTTTTCATTTCAACATTTGTAACTTTTCATTATGATACGGTTTGGACTTTTAATATAGGATATTTCTGATAAAAATTTACCAATAAAGTAGCACTCATTCAATTCTATCTTTCTTTCTTCCTTCCTTTTCCTTTTCGTTTTTTTCTTTTTTTGTTGACTTTCCATTAGTAGTCTGGAATGGAAGATATGATCTATGCTACCTACTGGGTTTATTAGAATGTGGTTTGCATCAGTACGTCCAATGAACACTACCGAATTCACAACCGAACCACGCGGAAACAAACCATGTGTGTTAAACTTTTGACATTATCTTAGATGTGTCTGTGAGATCTACAGTTCTATTGGAAATTGAGTATGCTATTCTTTATGAAAAAGACAATGAATTCAATCATCCTCTATATATTCGAATAGTCCTGAAAAAAATATAAAAACAAACGTCATTTCTATACTACTGTTGGATTTCTGGTAACGGAACTTTATAATGTTAGGTTCTTTTCTTACTAAGTTTAAAATTCCACATTTTTATCTGTTCTCACTTTTCTTTTTTTTTTCTTCTCTCGCCTTCTCTCTCTCTCTCTCTCTCTCTCTCCCTCTCTCTCTGCTACATTTCTGAACCTATGTGTAATATACATCCATTGGTTTCAATTTTTCATTGCGTGTGATTCTGTTTCTCGCTAAATCAACTTATGAATCTTGTTTCGTCTCGGTTTTTTTATTTCATTTTATCGATACTAATACATGTGTAGTTTGAAATTAGAATTGTCTTCATGTTGTTAACTATGGAAGAGAAGAAAGGAGGAGAGAGAGGGGTCTCTTTACCAGGCACGATTATGGGATAACAAGGTGTATATTGGGTGGTCTAGCTACCCGGCGTTAGCTGTTGCAATTTTTTGATGCGGAGTGTACAAAAGATCACTTCGAAATCTATTTTATACATAATTGTAGTTGAATTTTTCCAATTCGCAATTTTGGATGCAATTGAATCTTATGACTTTAAGAATCACGAAATTAAAGCTCTAATATATAAAGTTTAGAGTTGAAAAATACAAAAAATAAGATAAAAACAAGAGAAAGCGTTATTAGGATTACAGCTTTATCAATGTGTTTCCATTTTACATATACATATATACATATGTTTCAGTAAACTTATTTACTACACAAATCATTTATTTTAACATACAAAGCAATAAGGTATACATAAATATTATCTGATAATGAGAACAAATCAAAAACCAAACACCCATATAATTTGCAATAGTTAAATCTTCGTTGCTGTCTTCCTTGATTGGAATATGTTCAACTTTATAGCCTGTTTCAAATTATTTAGTGACCAAAGAGAAAGGAAAATCGTACACTTTGGCAAAGAAAAGTTCAAAGTTTTTACCTAGAGGGTCCTAAAATGATTTTAAAAAATGTAAGAAAAAAGTTTTTCAGTTTTATTTATTTATTTTTTGACAAAGTTGCCATCACTTTCAGGCCCTGAAAAAATATGTTGTACTTAAGGGTATTATAAGATTTTCAACAAAAATGTACCCCCGAAATTTTTTGCTACGATTTTTTGAAATTTTCAACACGCAAAAACAAGAAAATACGCATCATTTTTAAAAAAATCACATATACACCTACGTAGTATATGCAATCTCTAAAACTTTCAAATTATTTGGACCAATCCCACCAGAATTTTAAAATATTAAATTTTGAGCACATATAATACGATAATTCGGTAAGGGATGGGGTAGAGGTCAAATTGTTTGGGGAGTAATTTTAGGTTAAAAGTCGATAACGAGCCAATTTGGATCAAAAGCCGATTCCACTATCTTATTACGTTTTGAATCGTATCAGAAACATCAGTAAATTGGATCTGCAAACCAGCTTAATGTGGGGATTTACTTTCTTGAAATGCAGTGCTACCTAAAATATGTCAAGGATTCATCACAGTAGAAATAATAGTTTGACATACGCTCTTACGTTATGCCAAGTTACTTTATTCAACATTATTGCTAACCAATTAATTAATTATTTTTACTATTCAACGCTGGATAAAATTCATTTCCAAATTAAAATCTCGCCGCAAATATATATTGGCGACCGCATATTTGCAAATAAATTATTATTTTAATTTACGTAAATATTTGATTGTTCGTCCTTAGTTTAATGGTAATAATATCATCATGTAGTCATATCTTTATCCAAAATGTAGAGTGAAGTCAATAAGCGAATTAAACGCAATTAAACACATCTTGTGCTTTCTATAGGATATATAAACTTTCTTTCTTTCTATTTCAAATTCTACTTAAACGAATCCGACAGGAACATGAGCAGAAATTCCAAGAAGAGGTGCAGAAACTTATTTTTTGTAAGACTCGAACTACTTTTTAATAGGGACTTAGGTCTATAGCTGGCCATCTTAGACCGTTCGGCCAGGGCTACATCTTGCAATTGCAATCTATATTAAGTAGAACTTCTTGTTACAGAATGAAATGTAAGCCTATTTTACATGATGTAATATGTCTATTGGATTTTTTGTCTACCGTATTCATTACTTAGACGAATGGTAAATGTTATTAATATAGGTTCTATTATATATTTTCATAAATATTATATAAATTATCAAAATTATTTATAATCTTTAATCGAAATTTAATGGTGCATACAGAGTAGACAGATAGTGCAATTGGAAGGGGAGTTCCACAGGGATCCTGTTTCTCGCCAACATTATTTAATATCTATCTATAAGAGATAGCGAAAAATAACCTATATAATGAAGATGGCATTTCGATATGAGGTAAATAAGTGTATACAGTTTGCAGATGATATGGCGCTTATTGCAGAATCTGGAAAGAAAATGAATAAGATATAGAAATCTTGAGAAAGGGCTGTGAAGAATATTGGATGGAAATAAATGTTTGAAAGACAAAAGCCATGGTGATTGCAACGATACGGTCAGTGTCAAATATGGGAGTGGGAGGGGAGAAAATAGAACAGATGACTAGTTTTCGATACCTGTTTAGGATTATTAGTGGGAATATGAAGTGTCAAATAAAAGCAAGAATAAGAATGTCGAAAGTAGCATTCAGGAGGCAGAAAATACTTTTTTATGGGACCTTGAATAAAGAGTTGAGAAAAAGACTCATAAAATGCTTCGTGTACTCTATTTTACTGTACTGTATGGGGCAGATACATGGATATTACGCAAAAATGACGAGAAACAATTGAAAACCTTTAAAGTGTATGTTTGGAGATTATAGTGAATTAGCTCGGTCGAGCAGAAAACGAATGAGAGGGTGTAGTAGTAAAAAGAACAATTTTAGATATTATTAAAAAGAGAAGAAAAACTGGTTAAGACGCTTGTTAAGAAGGAACTGTAACATGAGGGACGTGTAGAGGGCATGGTATCAGGAAAGAGAGGGGGACGAAGCAGGCTACAATTAATGGATGATATCAAAACAGAAAAATAGTATGTGAAAATGAACAGGTTAACAGAAAACGGTGGAGCATGGAAGTTTCTGAGTTGCGGCAAGTGACTCCCTAATAATGACTGAACTCTTCTGATGGCAATGATGCTGATAATGCACAGTAGAAACAGAAATATCCTCTTTATAGTATGTGGAGGAATCACGTATGACTTTCGGTCATCTCTCATCGTAATTTGCGAAACCTTAACGTCACAGCGATATGTGGATGATATTCTGCTTTCAGATGTGCTACATCTCTTGCAAGAGCATGCAGATACAATCTTTCGATAAGACAACGCTTGAACACGCACGGCGGTGTGTCTATGAACTGTCTACCTTATCCTGGAACCGCCTCTGCACGTAAAGCTCGGGTTGATGAAACAATTCGTAAAGTCTCTCAATCAACCAGGTGCATGTTTCAAGTACTTATGCTCCGTGTTTCCTGGTGTAAGTGACGCCAAGCTGAAAGAAGGGATCTTTGTAGATTCAGACATCAGAAAACTTTTCGCAGATGCACAATTTGCTCTGACCATGGGTGAGAAGAAAGTTGAGTTGAGTTGATTTTAGTTTAGCGTCCCTTTCAGCAGCGAGGCTATATGAGACGTGGACCTACTGATTAACGTGGAATCCGAACCACATGAGCTCCCGCCAGGAATCGAACCCGGGTCTCCCACGCCAAAGGCGCGTATGCTAACCGCTTAGCCACGGAGGAGCTCGGGTGAGAAGAAAGAAACCTGGAATTGTTTCAAGGAGGTTGTAGAGGAGTTCCTTGGTAACGTCAAGGATCTGAACTACAAAAGTATCGTGGAACTCATGTTGCATGTGTTTGAACAACAAGGTTGCAAGATGAATATAAGGTTCATTTATTACACTCACATGTGAACTATTTTCGGGAAAACTTAGGGAAGGTAAGTGAAGAACAAGGCGAACGGTTTCACCAAGAGATCAAGGAGATGGAACGTAGTTATGAAGATAGCTGGAACGTGAATATGCTAGCGGACTATTGTTGGATGCTACATCATGATTCATCTGAAGCATCCTATACTCTGAAAGCGCATGCACAGAACTTTCAAAAAAAAAAAAACATTTTAGTGAAATGATTATATACTCTGCCACTCTGATACGTATATGAACTTCTATATTTGGTATTGTTCAACATGGAAAAACTTTAAAAATGTCAGCCGATTGTGTCCTTGTATCGCAGTTCCTGCCTATACAGATTGTGCCTGGAGCTTCATGCCTATATCTCTGAGGGTGAGTGATATTAGAATTTAATACTTATAGTTTATTTTAGGATATTGTATTTTACGTTATTTTGTGTTGTTGTATTTATTGTTTACCAAACGTTCAAGGGAGAAGAACAAACACTACAGTTTCCACGTCTATTATATACATATAGGTATGCTACACACCTGCTATTATGTTATATGGTTTTGAAAACAACTGCACTGGAGAAAAACGGACTTCATTTTCGGTTTAAGCACGCCCAAAAACATAAAGACATTTTTATCAAATCAAAATTTGGGTTGTAGACCTGTGTTATTACTCTTCTATCACATTTTCATTATATCTTTTCATCACATTTTTATTATTACGAGATTTGTTAAACTTTTGTGATTTGTTCTTCGTATATTTATAAGTTTAAAGAAGAATAGACCTGTTATAAAATTGCATGTACAAGAATATGAATATCTCTAGATAGTGACAGATTAGATTTAATGGGCCCTATGCAGAGTCATTTTGACGTTGATTAGCGTCATAATAAAGGCCTGACTACTGCTGAAAGCATATGTTAGTCGAACTCTTTAGTATGGTATCAATCACGCGTCGGAACGACTTTGCACAAGGCCTAATATTTTTAACAAGGCAGTAGTTACTCTTAAATATAGAGAGTATGTGACCAATAAATTTGTACTGCTTTCCTGAAATGAAAATACAGTGAAAGATTAAACATGTGCTTCGTTTTTCTAGTGGTAGCTAATGTGCCTATTATTGTGATAGCATGCCTTGAATTTCTTATGAATTTCTGTCTCCTGGTGGCAGTAATTAAGGTAAGAATAATGTAGTGTTATGAAGCATAAATAAGTAAATTAAAACAAATCTTAAGGGTAGCGTTGCGTAAGGTACTTTTAATTTGCAACTTGGCGTATTTTATTTTGTAGCTAAAATAACATCTTATTACTAACAATAAACTCTGATTAAAAAAAAAAAAAAAAAAAACTAAAGAGAATCATGGGGAGTTTCAGTTTCGTCCGGTAGATGTCACTCGCTAGAGAATGATTGCTGCCAACTTGATATGTAACTTCTAGCGTTCTACTATATTCGACCTACACTTTTGTTTTAATAAGAGAAAAAAGGATATGCATAGCTACCGTCAAGGTCATCGTTACCCATAACGTTGTTCACGGATTGATTTTATTCCTTAACCTGGATGAGATAATCGCTTTAGCTATCTATTGTAAAAAATAATAAATCTCTTTTTTCAGAATTGCCTGTTTATCTGTGGATTAACGGATATAAGCTAAAGTCACCGTTTAGTCATTAAGATCTTAGCACATTCACTTCATTAACAAATTTTACCGAGGTAATCGCTCAAGCTATATATTGCAAATAAATTGAATTAAAAAAATTGCTTTCGCTTAAAAGTCACCTAACGGACAAAAGTTCAAGTTACTGTTATTCATTAAGATGTTAAAGGATTCACTGTGTAGACGTATTCGGATGAGAGCATTGTTAAATCTATCTACTGCAAGAACGGAAATTCAAAACTATGCTTTCGTTCAAGAGTTATCTGTGGACAAATGGACGAAAGTTAAAGTCACAGTTACCCGTTAACGTAAACGGATTGATTCCATTAACGAACACAGACGAGTTAATTATTTTAGCAAGCTATTGCAAAAATAGAATTTAAAAATTCCCTTTCGTTCAAGAGTTTCGGCCAAAGGAATGAACATTAAAGACTTACACAAAACAGTTCATTTGAATTTGCAATACCTTACTACTGACTCTGTTAGTGATTCCGATATAAGGCCACCATAATCTGAAATTCGTAAATTTTGAAAACTAAAGACAAGGCGTTGCGCCTAAAGATAAGTAAAGATTAAACATTTTTTATGTATCATGAGTTACAGATGCACAAACATGTGCTAATACTACACGTTTAAAGCAGGTAATCTTCCAGTGCATGGTTCATAATTAATTGTCGTTGTGTAAAAATTTGTTCAATGATGTTAAAATTTCGTTTAATTCTCTTTTTCTTAATGTTAGTATATTTATTTATGTATAATTCTTGTTTTGCGACCATCTACCTTAATACTTTTACATTTATCAAACAGCAGGCATAAAGAGATTTTATGTGCAGGGCAGGTACTGATGTCTTGTTCGCACATGAAATAACTCTCCTCGATTTAGTTAGTCTATTCAATCATATTTGCTATTCTAGTTTTACACAAAACTAGTTAGGTACGGATATAATCTATTTCAGTGACTTAACCTTCAAGGAAATTTCTAATCCCCCAAATAAAAAATCCCCCAAGAAATGCTTAACCATATCAAATTTTGTAGCTTCTATGCACCATCAGGTTCCAACTGGACCCGCGAAAAGGAGTTATTTTTTACTGACATAGGACGGGTTCTCTATAATTGTTCCATCCCCTGTATAATTCAGTTTTACATTCCGTGGATCAAGAGTCCCATTTCATTTTTTCTCCGGATATCAGGAGATAGTACAAACATGATTTACTTAATATTTTGTAACACTCTCTGCCAAACTATCTGGCCATATATTTTCACATCTCTTTCTTGCCTTTGAAATTGTACCGAAATTATATTTTTTTCTCATCAACCATGTACGAGGAACTGCACTCGTTCCGGTATGTTTCAGCGATTGCCATGCAGTTCTTATGCGTGTCAATCTATCTGTGTCCAAACTACCAAATAGTAACCTACTTTGGTACTTCAGTAGTTTCATACTTATGGAACCTGAGTAACACCAACTCATGTACGTGGAGTGGGATATATTATTACAATAAAAATCACAATATGAGGCAAATTCATGTGTTTTTGGGACAACATTCCACTCGTTTAGTAAACAATATTGAATTTAAAATAGGGTGGAATCGACATTTTACCTAAGAATTTTATTACACATTCATTTATTGATATATACTTGCCACGATTTTCATTGATCTCTTCAATGAATGTCGAGGACACGGTTCCTTAGGAGAAAATGAAAATGAAATGAAATGAAACCTTTAATTTTTACGTCCCACGATTATGCCGGGTAGGCTAAAGGAGACGGTGATAATGAGAAATGAATGAAATGGTGGAATGAATAAAGTGGGAGAAAACGGGAAAACTCCGAGAAAACCCACGCACAATATATTTGTCCACCATAAAGCTTACTTGGCGCGAGCTGGGATCAAACCAAGGACCCTTGCACCAGAGGTGAACGCTCTACCATTTAGCCACCACGGCATCCCGTACATTAGGAGAGCCTCTATTCACAAGCTTTATTGTCTTCATACCTAAAGAGTCTCCCTCTAACTCCATCGAAATTTAATGCCCGATTAATCTTTTACCTGTATGTGAACCTAAAGATGTTGGTAGGATACCTAGCTCTTCGAAGGAAACACTATGTGGGTGATTTGCTAAATTCTAGCCAATCCGAATATAACTTACACGCGTTTCTTCATGAAACCTTACGTTAACATACGAGATTTTATAGCTTTTCATGAGTTTGCTTTCCTTACTCCTGTTGCCATTTTATCCATTGATTTCTCTAAAACCTTTGGCAGGATATCCTATAGCAGTGTTTTATTCAGACATCTTAGGAGGGGAAAATTTACCCCCAAAGTTGTAGAATTCCCCCAATTTTTTTGAAGATATAGAAATATATACCGTATGGCGCTATATTCATTGTACAGTTCGAAGCATAGAAAATGATAAAAAGTTTAAGTCCAACTTAGGAACAAACTCTTTCGTCGTATGCTTATGCATTTCGAAATACACTTCTCATCGACTAGTTACTTCCGGTGTTCAACCCAACTCACCCCCTCCTCCACTTCTCCTTGTCTAAAGCGGTGTGTGAGGTAATATACTCTTACTATTCAGACAGAAAAACAGGAACCAGTTTACAAGGTTTATAACTTTAAAACCGTCTCTTTTATTCGTTTGTTCTGAAATGCCTTTCTAGAGCCTGAATAAAACAAAACTTCACAAAATGTTCCTATAGCTTCATAAACATACTTATTTGCATTCTTTCCCTTCTTCAAAGGCTGCATATCACATCAACCTAAGAAGATGCTCCTTGTGAATTCTATGGAAATTGCTAATCATGGCAGTAGGTTTCGTACTTCCCAAAGTCTGTAATGTGGGCGTAGAACTCTAAAAACTAATGACAGAAATGAATATTATTCATTTCTTGTCAGTAATTGCAAGCAACTGTTCCAGTTGGCGTCATTTGGGCTGGACAGAAGGGTGTAATTGTCCCCTCCCTTGGGCTTAAGAAATACATATTGTTTGATCAAATGTGTAGTAATAAAATAAAATAAAAGTTCGATCCCAGCTCGCGTCAAGTAAACTTTGTGGTGGACAAACTCCGTAAGCGTGTGTTCTCTCGTTTCCTCCCACTTTTCATTCCACCACTTTCTTAATTGCTTATAATCACCGTCTCCTTTATCCTCCCCGCATAATCGTGGGACGGAAAAATTAAAGATTTCATTTACTTTTTACTAATTAAAAATGAAACTCTTATGTCCGCGGAGAATATCCCAGGATGTCTATCGGTCACGAAAGTCACGAATGTCACGAAAAAGTCACTAAATCAGAAAACGGTCATGAAAGTCACGAAAAAGTCACGAAATTTAGCTTTTGGGTCACGATTTTTTTCTCACTGTGCAAATGTAAGTACAGATTGGAAAAATTTGTTCTGTAAAACGTCAAACTTCACCACCAAAAATGTTTATGGTCGACTTTAGATGATATCAAATCACAAGCAAAGTACGTTTCTATCGCATGGATGAAAATTAGGCCTAATTCGCACCCAAATTCGCTTTTGAAAATGTTAGGAAATATTATGATTGGGTAAAGAAAAGGTCACGAAAAAGTCACGAAATTTCATTTTGGATTTTTTGTAGATACCCTGTATCCGCCTCCCTCCGAACCCGGGCAAAATCTAAAATGATGCTGATTTTAACAACAAACCTATATAGTTACGATAGCACATCGCTAGAGCGCTTACATTTGGTTTCAAGAGTCGAAGGTTTGATCCCAAGACATAACAGTTCATGGACGACATTGAGTGTGTGTGTGTGAGAGAGAGATTCAAATATGGAGACAGAAAGGAATGATTTAAATATTCAAGTTTAGAATTGGAGAAAAAATAATCGGACAGCATCCGTATTATGATGAAAATTGTGACTTTGTAAAACAGAAGAAGGAAAGATTCCGAAATGCGAGGATCACATTATGGCAGTTGTTGAATTAAGATGGAGAATTCTTTTTAGATCATCAGATGATTACGAAGGGAGAGAAAGTTCTTAAGATCTGGAGAATTAAGAATTTAAAAAATCTTAAGCTTCGAGTCGGGTTTCGAACCACAAACCTTTTAGTTATTGATTCATGACTTAATCCACTCAGCCACGGAGAACTCTACATAACCTGTTACATACGTTTCCTTTACCTACTAGAATGGGATATTCCTAACGTTGACTCGGTAGATGCGCCGTTTAGATGGGACGCAGACCTCTTATAGCTTACTTATAGGGTGTATAATGAACTTCCCCTTGTTCAGGAACACTTCTTAAGTCAGTAAAGTTCATTCTTATTGTGTTCATTAAGTTATATTTGATAGAACTATATAATAAAATAGTGCCAAACACTTTGCGTCGTTGTCTGTTACACGAATGTTTAATGTAAGTAATTCCTACTTGGATGGTCTTAGGTTCAAATCCCGACCACTCTTATTGACTTTTTCTTCTATCCACATTCATACTGTGCAATCGAGAAACTCAGTTTTGAAGTAAATGTAGTCACAGCTAGTTCAAGACGAAATTATATTCAAATATGATATTTGTTATTACATGCTTTTCTTTAACTTACGATGTTTCAATGTTGATATTAAATCCTACTACCTTCATGTAATTGATTTCCCTACGTCATATCATGTTGAATGTTTGCAGAACGACGACAGTCGGACGGTAATAAAAAAATCCCATTTTTACTGTAATATATGTAACTTACAAATTTATGCTAATTTATAACTTACATAAGCGTATGCTCACGTCGTGGCTTGTCAGATGAGGGTCTAATGAATGATATTCCTTCCCTGGTGACCCTAGGTTCGAACTTCATCAATTCTTGTTACTTTTTTCTTTCAGTTACATTTAGTTTATGCATTAGTATCTTCAAGCTTGAATCAAATATAGTATCAGCCAGTGAATTAATTGTAGCTGACATTATTTTCAAATATGACACGTTAATAGAGGCTTAATAGTAAAAATTAAAATGAAATCTTTAAGTGTTCCGTCCCACGATTATGCGGGGAGGATAAAGGGGACGGTGACGATAAGCAATTAAGGAAAGTGGGAGGAAACGGGAGAACCCACGCTCACGGTGTTTGTTCACTACAAAGTTTACTTGGCGCGAGCTGGGATCGAACTTCTTAAAATTATATTACTACACATTTGATCAAACAATATGTATTTCTTAAGCTCAAGGGAGAAGACAATTACACCCTTCTGTCCTGTCCAAATGACGCCAACTCGAACATTTGCTTGCAATTGCTAACAAGAAATGAATAGCACTCATTTCTGTCAGTAGTTTTTAGAGCTCTACGCCCGCATTACAGACTTCGGGAAGCACAAAACCTACTGCCATGATTAACAATTTCCATAGAATTCAAAAGGAGCATTTTCTAAGTTGATGTGATCTGCAGCCTTTGAAGAAGGAAAAGAACGCAAATAGGGATGTTTATGAAGCTATGGGAACATTTTGTGAAGTTTTGTTTTATTCAGGCTCTAGAAAGGCATTTCAGAACAAACGAATAAAAGAGACGGTTTTAGAGCTATAAACCTTGTAAACTGGCTCCTCTTTCTCCGTCTGAATGCAAAGAGCATATTACGTCACACACCGCTTTAGACAAGGAGAGGTGGAGGAGGGGAGTGAGTTGTGTTGAATACCGGAAGTAACTAGTCGATGAGAAGTGTATTTCGGAATAAATAAGCTTACGACGAAGGAGTTTGTTCCAAGTTGGACTCTAACATTTTGTAACATTTTCTATGTTTTGAACTGTACAAAAGCAGAGGTGTGATTCCTGAGAGCAAAACATACAAAAAGTTATAATAAACATAGGGCGAAAATCGCGTCGTTTACGTGTTATACGCTGCCGAAAGCGTGAGAAAACAAACTTTAGAGTTACATATTGCACAACCTACTGAACGTAGACGTGATGCGGCGTGATATCATCAAAGGATCCTAACCTGCTCTATCCAAATTTGCAGTATTGAGACTTGTGGAATGGCAGCGCATGTGATTCCGCAAAGGACGTTAGAGAATCCTAGGACATTTTGTGACGTAACTTGAGTTAAGAAGAGCATGTAAAAGACGTCTCACTATCTGGAAATAATACAACGTGGAGGTCAATACACATACACGCAGGTAAAAGATAGCGGATAAGGTAATGATTACTGTTCGTGGTTGCATACTTTCTGAAAAAAAATTTGAAAGACGTTGTACATAAAAAAAAATGCGACAGCTAACGCCGTGCAGTTAGGCTACCCAATATACACCTTATCCTTTAATCGTGTCAGGTAAAGAGACCCCTCTCTTCTCCTTTCTGTCCTATACTAAAATTAGCTAACAACATGAGCGCAATTCTTATTTCAAACTACACATATATTAGTTTCGATAAAATAAAGCCGAGACGAAATAAGATTCATAAGTTTATGTAGAGAGAAACTGAAACACACAATGAAAAATTGAAACCAATGGATGTCTATTCAATAGAGATTCAGAAATGAGGCAGAGAGAGAGAAGAAAAAGAAAAGGGAGAAGAGATAAAATTGTGGAACTCAAACGTAGTAAGAAAAGAACCTAACATTATAAAGTTCCGTTTCCAGAAATCCAACAGTAATATAGAAATAACGTTTGTTTCTACATATTTTTTCACAACTATTCGAATATATAGAGGATGCTTTAAACATTCGTTATGTCCCTTTCATAATGGATAGCATACCCAATTTCAAGTAACCTCTGGTGCTTGGGATCCCTGGTTCGATCCCAGCTCTTGCCGTGTGGACTTTGTGCTGGACAAACATCATGCTCGTGGGTTTTTCGGGGTTCTCCCGTTTCCTCCCACTTTCTTCATTCCACCATTTCATTCATCTCTCATAATCACCGTCTCCTTTAGCCTAACCGGCATAACGTGGGACGTAAAATTGAAAGATTTCATTTTTTTAACTTTCAAGTAGAGCTGTAGGTCACGGAGACAATTCTAGGCAAATATCTAAAGTTTAACACATATGCTTTGTCTCCGCGTGGTTCGATTGCAAATTCGGTAGCGTTCATTGGATGTACTAATCCAAAATACATTCTAATGAACCCAGCAGATAGCGTTGGTCATATCCTCCATTTCAGACTACTAATGCAAACTGAACAAAAAAGCAAAAAAGAAAAAAAACCGAAACGAAAAGAAAAGAAAAGAGAAAGAAAGGGAAAATAGAAGAATTCTATTTTACTGCTAAATTTCTAACAGAAAGTCCAAAGTGTATCGTAATGAAAAGTTACAGATGTTGGAAAGGAAAAGCTTATGTTTCTCATAGATGTAGCATGTTTCAAATTTCAACGTGAAAAAACACATTGAATTATAGGATGGGAACAAATTTTGTGTTGAACTAGTATAAATAAAATCTTGTTTTCAAATAACCATAGAGGTTACTATTTTCTAGTCTTTTCCGAAGATTTATCTGTTCCGAACATCCAGCAAACACCTGTATCATGATAGAAACGATTTACGAATGCTGGTTGGAAAAATACAAGGGAATTAGCAGGACATTCTAAATACATAATTGATCAGCAGTATACACTTTTCATGTTATCGTTCTCAGAAAGAAACACTACACCATTTGTTAAAGAAAGTTTGGCTAAAGCAATCGGTGGTGTAGTGGTAACGTGCCAGACTTTGAAATGGGAAATCTAGGTTCGATTCCCCATCAGGTAGTATGATTTTTCCGAATAAAATAATGGCTGCAAACAGAGATTTATTTTCTGATGGAGAACTTAAAAGGCATCACTGGCGATAGTAAGAGTAACCATTGTGTGCGTTCTAAACTATACACTTCAATTATAAGTATGTTTCATATTTATATTCGTCTCCCTTTCTCTTTCTTGACGTTTCCCTATCCTGTCTTCTGCATCTTTCACTTCTCACCTTTCTCCCCCTCCCATACACACGCACTCCATGTTCCAAAGTTAAAAGGGAGCAAGAGCCCGATATACCTGGTCAGGAGAATCTAATTAACTGTTAACTTCGGCGTCGTGTTTTTCGTGCTTTGGAGATAACATCTCCAGTCCTAGTCATCTCTGACAGATGTACTGTCTAAACGCAGGGGAATAAGTAAAATCACCTTTTTATCCTCTGGATTACCGAGTCTCAGTCGAATTACCGGGTCACTACGAATTTGAATCCTCGACCCAGTGGTGGTCTACATCATCCGAGTGACACGATGATCCGTTTGCGCTCTTAGCGTGTTCATTTTATCTGTGCAAATTACGTTATATCCGGAAGAGATTAAATCAATGCTGTATGTTCGGAACAGATAAATCTTCGGAAAAGACTAGAAAATGGTAACCTCTAAGGTTATTTGAAAACAAAGTTTTATTTATACTAGTTCGACACAAAATTTGTTCCCATCTTATAATTTAATGTTTTTTTTTTTTTTACGTTGAAATTTGAAACATGCTACATCTATGAGGAACATAAACTTTTGCTTTGGAACTTTTGTAACTTTTCATTACGATACATTTTGGACTTCTAATAGAGTGTATTTTTGATAGAAAATTAATAGTAAAATAGAAATCTTCCATTTTCTCTTTCTTTCTTTCTCTTTTCTTTTTGTTTCTTTTTTCTTTTTTGTTCAGTTTGCATTAGTAATCTGAAATGGAGGGTATTTCCAACGCTATCTACTGATTTTATTAGAATGTATTTTGGAACAGTACGTCCAATGAAAATCTACCGAATTTGCAATCGAACCATGCGGAAAGAAAGCATGTGTGTTAAACTTTTGATATTATAATAGATGTTTCTTGGAGATGTACAGTTCTACTTGAAATTGAGTATGGTATCTATTATGAAAGGGACGTAACGAATGTTTAAAGCATCCTCTATATATTCGAAAAGTTCTGGAAAAAAATGTAAAAACAAAAGTTATTTCTATATTACTGTTGGATTTCTGGAAATGGAAATATATAGTGTTAGTTTCTTTTCTTACTACGTTTGAATTCCACAATTTTATCTGTTCTCCCTTTCCTTTTTCTTCTTCTCTCCTCTTCTCTCTCTCTCTCGCGCTCTCTCTCTCTCTCGCTCTCTCTGCCTCATTTCTGAAACTCTGTGTAATAGATATCCATTGGTTTCAATTTTTCATTGTTAGCGTTTCAGTTTCTCCCTACATCAAAATATGAATTTTGAACTTGTGCGGCCAAATTACTGCATAATATGTATTTATTTCTGTATTTTTTCCTGCATTGTATTTTATTTCCTTTATTAGTGGGCACTAATTTCTCTCTAGGAAGTCGAATAAATAAATTTCGTTGTGTACTTAGGTGCAAATAACCTTACGGGAAGAAGTTTGATCATTCCAAACATCAAGGGTAAAGTAAGTATTATTTGGCTTGTAGTTTCAGGTGGCATGATAATGTAGCGGTAACGTAATGGACTTATGATTAATACGGCTGTCCAAGATAGGTTCAAATCCTGTTCACGCTAAAGTTTGTAAAGTTGCTTTTTTACAAAGTATTGTGAAGAATCGATATCTCATACTAAAGGAGCAATACTTAAGAATGTGGATGCAAATACCTGTATCGTGATACAGACGATTTACAAATGTTGGTTGGGTAAGGGCAATTGAGTTACCAGGACATTCGAAACACTTCATTGATCTGCAGTATACACTTTTCGTGTTATCGTTGTCAGAAATAAACTACAGAATTTGTTCAATAAAGTTTGGGTAAAGCGATGGGTGGTGTAGTGGTAAAGTGCCAGATTTCCAAATGGAGAATTTTGGTTCGATTCCTCGTCAGGTAGTATAACTTTTTCGCATCAAATAATGGCTGTAAACAGAGATTCATCTGCTGCTGGAGAACATACAAGGCATCACTGGTGAGAATTTGGGTATACAGTGTGTGCGTT
Source organism: Thermobia domestica (assembly GCF_964235325.1). Taxonomy (NCBI): domain Eukaryota; kingdom Metazoa; phylum Arthropoda; class Insecta; order Zygentoma; family Lepismatidae; genus Thermobia; species Thermobia domestica. The sequence goes on from NC_137464.1 coordinate 154,214,935, forward strand.
CTTTATCATATACTGTAATGACAAGTATGTTTCATATTTATGTTCCCTCCCTCCCTCTCTCTCTGCCTCTCTCTTTCTTTACGTTTCCCTATCTTGTCTTTGCATCTTTCACTTCTCCCTCCTCTCTCTCACGCACACGCACTTCAAGCGCATGTCTGTGTTCCAAAGTTAAAACGGAGCAAGTGACTGATAGACCTGGTCTGGAAAATGTAATTAACTGGCAACTTCAGCGTCATGTTTTTCATGCTCTGGGGATAACATCTCCCTTCCTAGTCATCTCTGAATGAAATACTGTTCAAACGCAAAGGATTAAGCAAAATATCTTTTTTATCATCTGGTTTACCGAGTCTCAGTCGCATTACCGGGTCACTACGGGTTTGAATCCTCGACTCATTGGTGGTCCATAAGCTAACCAAATCATCCGACTGACACTATGATCCGTATGAGCTCTAGCGTGTTCATTCCATCTGTGCAAATTACAACGTTATATCCACAAGAGATGAATTTCGGAACAGATAAATCTTCGGAAAAGACTACAAAATGGCAACCACTTTGGTTATTTGAGAACAAAATTTTATTTATACTAGTTCGACACAAATTCTTTTCCATCTTATAATTCAATGTGTTTTGTTGACATTGAAATTTGAAACACGCAAGGTCTGCTACATTTATAAGGAACATCCAATTTGCGATTTGAACATTTGTAACTTTTCATTATGATACAGTTTGCACTTTTAATATAGGATAATTCTGATAAAAATTTAGCAGTAAAATAGCACTCATTCAATTTTATCTTTCTTTCTTTCGTTTTTCATTTCTTTTTTATTTTTTGTTCACTTTGCATTAGTAGTTTGGAATGGAAGATATGATCTACGCTATCTACTGGGTTTATTAGAATGTATTTTGTATCAATGTGTCCACTGAACACTACCGAATTTACAACCGAACCATGTGGAAACAAAGCATGTGTATTAAAGTTTTGACATTATCTTAGATGTGTCTCGGAGATCTACAGTTCTACTGGAAATTCAGTATTCTATCCTATTTGAAAGTGACTTAATGAATGTTTCAAGTATTCTCTATATATTCGAATAGTCCTGAAAAATATATAAAAACAAACGTTATTTCTATATTACTGTTAGATTTTTAGTAACGGAACTTTATAATGTTAGGTTCTTTTCTTACTACGTTAAAATTTCACATTTTTATCTGTTCTCCCTTTTATTCCTTTTATTTTTCTTCTTTTCTCGCTTTCTCTCTCTCTGCCTAATTTCTGAAGCTCTGTATAATAGAAATCCATTGGTTTCAATGTTTCATTCTGTTTCAATTTCTCCCTACATCTTATGAATCTTGTTTCGTCTCGGTTTTGTTATTTCATTTTATCGATACTAATACATGTGTAGTTTGAAATCAGAATTGCGCTCATGTTATTAGCTAATTTTAGTATAGGAGAGAAGAAAGGAGAAGAGAGAGGGGGTCTCTTTACCAGACACGATTATGGGATAAGAAGGTGTATATTCGGTGGCCTAGCTGTCGGCGTTGGCTGTCGCAATTTTTTTTATGCCAAGTGTACAAGAATTCACTGGAAACGTCACGTCGCTACAATGTAGAAATACGTAGAACACAAGCCAATAGGTAATAGAAAATGAAGAAATTGCTATTGGTAATCTGCTCACATAATGACATCCGAATGCTTTTCATGTCGATCTGTTTTTACTTCTCTCGTTTAGTTTATTTGTGTTTTGTAATGTACATACTCGTCTGTCATTCTCTCCAGTATCTTTACAATAAATCACGGAACTACGTCTACTTGATATTTATTTGGTTCTTTTGATATACCCTTTAAATTGTCTGTTACACCGTGCGTGCATTACACAGGAGTGAATGAGGTGGTTTCTTCGTCCCGAGCGGAAGAACGGGAATCGACGAGGGCTAGTTCTGCTCGGGTGTTTGTTCAACCGTTTAATAAACGATAAACTACGTATCCCTTTTCTGTTAGAGCTCCTTCTTGGCTAAGCGGTTAGTGTACGCGCCTTTGGTGTGGAGGACCTGAGTTCGATTCCCGGCGGGAGCTCATGTGGTTCGGATTCCATGTTAATCAGTAGGTCTGCGTCTCGTATAGCCTAGCTACTGAACGGGACGTTAAACTAAAAATCAACTCAATCTTTACAGTTAGAGGTTACGTTGGTTTTTTTTGTTCATTATAGTGCATTGCACCTCTACTTAGGATGTATTGTGTTCGTTTCTTTAATGAGCGGAACCTCATTTGTGCCTTAGAGGAGGACGATATGATATTTGTTAATGTGTTCGAAAGTTATTGAAGTACTACATCTGCCGTACTAGTGGTGTATGCACTTTTATATGTTGTGGTGTGGTACCTTCTCCATCACATTATACGCTTTGTGCATTGCTAAACTCATACACAAATATCATTCGCTGACAGAATAGTTGTACGAAGTTGCAATCTCGCTATCTTAGATTCTGGACAGTGACCACAACGGCGAGGAAACATCTACTATTTCTGACTTTAATTTCGCTTCATTTCATCACCATATGGTGTGCATGCCCAACACGTGTGACTACAGTTAAAATGGAGCAGTACACACGTGTGGAATTGGCACACATACATCTAGCATAAGGAAAAGCGAACAGTAATGGCCGTGTGGCACAACGGCTGTACAGACAACAGTTTCCTAATCTTAGAATTCCACGTAACTTTCTCCAGTGTAGATTAAAGAATACGAGAAACAACATTGCTAGAAGTACATAGGCTCAATACTCGACGAAACGGAACAGTACGGACGTTCTTGCTCGAGGTCAGAGAAATTCGTTCATCAGCACACGGGCAGTAGCTGCTGAACATAACACGCATCCTCGGCAGGTGTGAAACATGCTTCACGAAAATCAGATGTACTATTTCCACGTCCAAAGGGTGCATCCATTACCCACCGCTGATTATCCACTTAGGCGGGAATTTGTCCAGCAGCTACGTGAACAGCATGCTAATACACCCCACTTCATGTCTCGTGTTCTCTTCAGAAATGAAAGTAAGTTTTCCCGTGAAGGAGTGTTCAACAATCACACTCAACATTTGTGTTCTGAGGTAAACTGACATGGAATGTCAACTCGTGCCCATCAGAAACGGTGTGCTGTGAATGTGTGGGCAGGAATCGATGGTAATTATCTCATCGGACCATACCTATTACCACAACACCTGACCGGGGGGGGGAGAGTATCGCATATTTTTGGAAAATGTTCTGCCCACTATTAGAGACGATGCCACTGGCTGTCCGTCGAAACATGTGCTTTATGCACGATGGTGCTCCAGCATATTTCGCTGCGGAGGTGCGAAATTGTCTCAACGTACCAATTTCGAACAAATGAGTCGGTAGAAAAGGACCGTTGTCTTGGCCACCTCGCTCACTAGACTTTAATCCCTCAGATTTCTTTTTCTGGTACCGTATGAAACAATAGTCTACCCCAATGCAATAAGAGGAGGATTTGATTGTTCGAATTGTTGCTGCAGCATGGAGCGTTCAGGAAACGCAACGAGTGTTTCAACGCGTCCGCTGCGTCAGTTCCTTCGCCGTCTCTGTTACCTTTGCATTGAAGTAGTGGGTCGAGACTTTGAACACTTTTTGTAGTGAGCGTTCTGACAACTATCCCCTTTTCATTTAAACAAATACCCTCCTCTGTACCTGCTCCGTACAACTCTCTTCGGTATACAGTCCCGTTATACGGTTTGGGACCAGAAATATCGGCCCCTCTTACAGCACGTACAAATATCGCAAATAGAACGAATGTTTTGTTTCACGTTCGACAGTTTAGAAACATTGAGAAAGAGAAAGTACTGTAGGCGCATTTGTGTGATGTGGTGTGTGATTGAAATGAATGTGCTAAAGAGTTATGTGTACTCTTCTTCTTTTACTTCCTTTTATTATTATTATTATTATTATTATTATTATTATTATTATTATTATTATTATTATTATTATTATTATTATTATTATTATTATTACGCTCTTACGCTCTCTTTGTTTGTCTCTTAATAGTAGTTCTTGTTCAATTCCTGTAGTAGTAATGGTAGAGAGTTCTCAAAACCATTGAGATGAACAGATCAACAATCGGAATTTCTTCATTTTTGTTACCTCTTGGCATGTCTTATACGTATTTTTATATTGTAGCGACGTGACGTTTCCAGTGAATTCGTGTACAACGTCTTCACTAGTATTTTTTGAAGAGGTAAACAATCGCGCACAGCGATCATTACCTTTATCCACCATCATTTATCTGCGTGTATGTGTATTGACCTCCACGTTGAATTATTTCCAGATAGTGAGACGTCATAAAATGTCCAGGAATCCCTAACATCGTTTGGGAAATCCCTTGCACTGCCATTCCACAACTCTGAAAACTGCAAGTTAGGATCCTTTGGTGATATTGTGCCGCATTACGTCTACGCTCAGTAGGTTGTGCAATATTTAACTCTAAAGTTTGTTTTCCCACGCTTTCGGCAGCGTATAACACGTAAACGACGCGATTTTTGCCCTATGTTTATTAGAACATTTTTGTTTGTATTTCCTTTAAGGAATCACCCCTCTGCATTTGTATAAAGAATTTAGCGCCATAATGTATATTTTCGGTTTCAAATTTAACGTGCAGCTTATGTTTTTTTTTTTTTTTTTTTTTTTTTTTTGAATTAGCGAGTTTTCAGTCGATGTCCTTTTTCATATTCTGCAAAAAGTCACATTTTTTTCATGGTACCATTTTTATATTTCCCACTTCCCTTATGATTTCTAGAAAAGGTTTGCTAAAATTCCTGCAAAATTCGAGCACATAGAGAGATTGAATACTAAGGAATATGTATTAGCACGAAGCAACGACAGAAAAAATCAGTGCGTTGATCGGTCTTTATACGTTGCGTTGATCGGTATATTTGCACTTTTTGAGGTGTAATGCTTGGAGTGTTAGTTTTCTTTATAATAAAGTTATTTAAATATCTGAAATTTTATCGACTAGAACGTTGATGATAAAGTGTCGTATTTAACCCATATATATATGTCCTTTTTGATTTATTTCGGAAAACAGTTTTCGACCTATTGTTGGTGAATTTTGTGTCATTTTTTTTATGATCTCCCATTGGCTAATTATGATACTGTGTCGAATACGACCCGAGGGGCAAAATATATAAGCTTTAGCAATAATAAAATACGTAAGTATGTCGTTCTTGACCCGGGGGCTTAAATAGGTTAAAGAGGGAAACCCACACGTGGTTTTTGCCACTAGATAATGTTCAGTATGTAGTATATACTATAAAAATAGATCACTTCCAAAAGGTTCTGATGGTACTTTCATAACAAAAGGTTTCACAAACTGGAATAAAAGTACAGGTGAAAATCAGTAGAATGTTTTCTCTTTGTACACAAAGCTAAGCCGGCGATAAGCAGAATCTGTTATTTCTAATGGGTTTTGAGTAGTTAACAAGGTTTAGAAAGTGTAGGATGTTAATTGCCACATGTGAAGGTAGTCTGCTTTCTCCTTGTAAGTGAAAAAAGAACTTCAGGCATTTTTGGATATTGATATTTGTAATTGCAATAATAGCAAAGATACAGAGATACTTTCGGTAAATCAGAAAAAAATAGGTCTGTTGAACTATAAAATCAATTTTTGTTTTTTAATTTAAATTTGAAGTCTCTCGAGCATAGTATTTTATCATGACAGAAATAAGTGTGTTTCGTCGTTATCGTCAACATGTACAATTCATAAACGAGTGTTTTTGACTCTTACTTAACAGAGAAGTCTTAGCGTGGTGGCGTGAGTAGTCGTTTCGTAATTCAAGGCTTCCGGGTTCAATTCTCGGTGCGGCAAGTTGTTTTTATGAACTACATTATGCATACTTCTGATGTGTAATAAATTGAAAAATGCTCAATTTCTTTCGGCGTTACGAGTTAGAATAAAGACAGCATTCTTCACAGCGGAAATACTAGCAAAATGACGTCACATGTCTGTCTACAACCTTGATTCATACTGTGGTGGAAAACGTAACGTCTCTAGCAAACAATTCATGAATACAACCACTAATAGTCATGCTTAGGGCCTAGTATAAGTCATAAATGTGGTTGAAACAATATTTTTCCGAGCAATTTTCCTGACGTCTTTCACTATTACTCCTACTGCTAGAAATAATAATATTTTTGTTCGCCATTTCCAACACGTTGCATATATACGATTAACAAAAATTTGTAAATAGGAACTATTTTTTATATTGGTATTATATTTTGTTAAAACATCAATATAACGCATACATAATCCAAAGTCTCTTAGCCAAAAAAAACATGTTACTATGTATCGTGGTGAAGACAAATCCTACTTAATTTCTGTTTAGGCACCCGAACGATATTAATATTGTTCAGGAGCTGACACCTTTCTCACCTTTCGTTTCCTTTCAGATACTAATAGCTCTTATCCTCTCTCTATCACTATCTCTTATCCTTTCCTTTTCTTGTCCTATCGACTTCACTATGCTTATTTACATTGCAATAGGACCTAATATTGAAGTCTTAAATTTTCAGTACTACTACTACAACAACAACAACTACTACTACTACTACTACTACTACTACTACTAATAATAATAATAATAATAATAATGGTAATAAAATTTTTAAAGTTGCCTAAAATTAGACAAAATTTACAGACAAGTCGGGATTTCGGGAAGGCGACTGGACCTCCAGGACACACCTCTGCAACTACGAAAATTTTAAACCAAAGCGTTGTTTTCTTTTGATTCAGAAACGAGATGAGCAAAAGTAAAAAACGAAATATTCTTGCCAAATGTTACATTTCTGGTTGTAATGTTATGCCATGAGCGATTATAAGCTCCTAACTTTTAATCTTCTATGAGATTATTGTTATTATTATTAATAAAACGTGTATCATCGCCGATCAATCGCCACGATAAATTTAAAGTAAAAAAGTGTACTCGTCGTTCGTTTATCCGATTCGACTTGACTACCTTCAGATCACGGGCGTCGTTAGCGGGAGGGTCGGGGGTTCGCGTTCCCCCCAGACTTTAGTCAAGTATATTTATATAACTATACTACTTTGTATATGTAACTTTCGTCGGAAAGAGGATTTTGATTTTGATTAATCCGACCCCCCAGATTTAAAAAGCTAACGACGCCAGTGTTCAGATTTCTGGTCTAGCGCCTTGACCACTTAACCACGGTTACCACGCAGTAATTTGTCATTAGTTTGTTTACGAGTATAATACACGCGCCGTATTTTATTCAAAATAAAGGAGTTTTGTATTTTGTTTTTAAAAAATCTGTAGTATTGATAATTTAGTGAATACAGTTATATAATGCCCTCCGATCGTCTGTTTTGCCAATCAATCTGACTATTAACAAGCTATTGTTTTGCGCGAACAGTAAACGCTCTTTATTTAGGCGAGGCGGAAGTTGTAGAGTTTAGATGAGAGGTTAGAGTTGTAGATTTTCTAAACTGGTGGCCCGGGTTCGATCCCCGTCTTCGCCGTTTAACCTTTTTAAAATATTTCATTTACAAGGCTCAGCTCCAGTTGGATGATGCTAACTGAAAGATAATCTCCAGTGGAGAAATTGAGTGATGATGTAATCCTGACAATAGGAAAGAAAATCAATGGAGAAAACGAGTTACAAAGTTAAATCTGTGAATGGTTCTATATTTGATATTATCCGTTAATTTCGTGCACTACATTATCCCTTTTTCTCTTTGTGTCTCAATGTGTAAAATTTCATAAATATTATACAAATCATGAACCCTCAGCTATATTTGTGACGTAACGGAGATACATTAATAAGGAATGTTCTCCAACTCGTTTGAGTGTTATGGAATTTTGCTTTTTTAATATTTACAAATAAATTGTCAATAATTAGTATTTTCAAAAATTATTTAACGAACAATGAAATCAACAATTTCTTCTTTCGAAGTAGTATTACGTATGAATCAGCACCGCCGTAACCTAGGAGTTCACGCCCTGTTAGACCCCCAAAATTTTCATTGGGGGTTGGATTCTTCCCCCCAAAGATCCATCCATATTTTTAATTGATTTGCAGGTAGGACTAGCGCGAAACTCGGCGCAAAGCTTTGGGTTAGTTAAAAGAAAATAACCTACCATATATACCGCATAATCTATCCGTATATTATTTGATACGCGTATATGTAGTTATATGATCTAAGTAAACTAGTTTGTATAATCCTCATTTAAGTTAATTATAAGATTAACTAAGTCCCCCGACTGTTAACTTCTCATCAGCGCTTCTGGTATCCGTATATTTTTTCAAGTGTCTGTGTATAGTTTTACATTTGCATCATACAAACAAGCAGTACTGTGAATACGAGTATCCAAATACTCCCTTTTGTCATTTCGTCGGCCAGCGTTTCACTCCACTTCTGCACAGAAATACTCTTTACGATTTGTGCTTTTAAGAGGTAAGACAACTTCATGCTGCTGTTCTAGCTACTCTACCAGGCGTAATTAATATTGGAGCAGGCGTTAGTTGGGTTGCCTAGCTCAGGACGTTGTACATGAGAAATTTGTGTGGACTACTGTACATGTAGTATTCATGGAAAACGAAATTTCAACTCATATACGCAATAATCAAATACTCATTTTGTAATATTTGAAATTGTCTATGTAGATAAAGTTTTAATCAATGCCAGATGAAAACCATTGATTTGAGAATACAATTTAATGAGTATTCCGAAAGCCCTGATATATATCGCTATTGGAATATAAAATACAAATTTGCAATTATGTAGAACGCAACTTGAAAATTTTTCCAATTGTCGTGAAAAGCTTAGTGCCTTCCCAATGTCGGTAATAAACTTTATTAAATCCACCTTATTTATATCCATTATCCTTATTTTGTGATATCAAGGTGTTCATATACTGTCTCTCTGGTGATTTTTGAATTTTGTTTTCTTCATCATCGTCTTGGAAGATATATGTAAGTTCTTTTCTTTTTTATGCTTTGTTATTTACTATGTTCTTTTAATGTATGAAAAAGAAGTAAGACAGTTTAGATTCCTGAAAAAGCGGTGGGGTGGGACTGTTGAAGGAAACGGGAGAACCCGAGACAAACCATGGACACAGTTCTTGTTTATATTATAAACATTGTCAAGAGAAACTTGTTTCAAAATAATAATAATAATAATAATAATAATAATAATAATAGGATTACTTGATAATAAGGTACTATCTTTGAAAAAGTGGAATAAAAAGTGGGGAGAAAACTGGAGAACCTTGGGAAAATCCTTGGCTAAAGTTAACTTATAGTAGCAGCTTACATTGTTCAGTTGTTGAACTAAGTGTGTGAAAAGATGATGGGATATTTCACAATGCTTGAGAAAATGAATGCTTGAAGAAAAGTGGGAGGAAACGGGAGAACCTTGGGAAAATCCCTGGTCAAAGTTAACTTATGGTAGAAGCCTACATTGTTCAGTTGTTGAACTAAGTTTGTAAAAAGATGGTGGGATATTTTACAATGCTTGAGAAAATGAATGATTGAGGAAAAGTGGGAGGAAACGGGATAACCTTGGGAAAATCCTTGGTCAAAGTCAACTTATGGTAGAAGCCTACATTGTTCAGTTGTTGAACTAAGTTTCTGAAAAGATGGGATATTTTTACAACGCTTGAGAAAATGAATGACTGAAGAAAAGTGGGAGAAAACGGGAGAACTACGAGAAAATTCTTGCCCAAAGTCAACTTATGGTAGAAGCCTGCATTTTTCACGTATTGAACTAAGTTTGTGTAAAGATGATGGAATATTTTACAACGCTTGAGAAAATGAATGACTGAAGAAAAGTGAGAGGAAACGGGAGAACTACGAGAAAATCCTTGGTCAAAGTCAATTTACGGTAGAACGCTACATTGTTGAGTTGTAAAGTTTTTGTGAAAAGCTGTTCAATAGGGTGTATCGAAAAAACTTTTTTTCGAAATCTGGTTACGGCTAGTGCGGATTGTTGGCCAAATGGCATCAATAAAACGTATAAAAAATCTCAACTCGATCAGACAACTCCTTCTGCTGCCGAGTAGAGCCCAAATATTAGAAAAATCAACAAAAGATTCACTTTTCAACTGATTTTCCAAAAAATATTTTTTAAATATTTCCTATACTTTTAGGTCTTTAAATTATTGAAATAGCATTAGAAAGGAGAAATAAATACATAAAACAAATTTATTACGGTTATTTCTGTACACCACACGCATAAAACCTAGTTAATTATTTGTAAAAATACACTGATTTTCTGGCGTATCGTACAATTAAATTTTAATATAAAATTATTTAAGTCTCTTCCATAACGAAGAAAACACTTTAGTGCTAAATTCTAAGAGCAGGAATAGTATAAATAATTTGCTCCCAATGACGTATGCATCTGTTTATCACACTAGATCACCTGCCGCCCACCTCTTCCCGAACGCCTCTTCTCTTGTACTTGCCCAGCTGAAAGGATCTGTCTTATCAGTCGCCAGTAGTCAACCAGCTGTGTCGAACGTGATTGTCGCTGCTTGAGTTATTTATTAGTGCTGTAGGAAATTTTAACTAAATAATTTGTTTTCATGTGAAGTGCAGTATGTAGAAGTGAGAACAGTGTTTCAGTTGTGTTAAGTACTTTTTATTAGGAAGAGAGTGAGAGATACGCTGACGTTATGGCATTGACAAGTTTGTTACGGTCTGACGTTAGGAATAGCATTATTGGGACTCCCAAGGAATTGGGTAGAACACAGCTACCAACCGTTGAAATGTATTGAGACAATACCTATGGGAGCGAGAAGAAAAATGAGAATTTCGGGATCCCGGAAAGAGCCTGCAAAAAAGAGGATTTATCTTCTATCGTCGCCAGGAAGATTGTAGAAAATTGAGATTACGCCTCAATCAGCGGCGAAGCAATTTTCAGTGTCAGAAGGATTGTTGCAATGATATTGAAGTACTATAATATTGTCCGTGACTTGCAAAACTCAGCAAAGTCCGGTTTCCAAAATTCTGCGAAACGAATTGCTGATTTTCAAGTCTGCCAAAAATATTTCATTTGATATAGCCTTTTGTAAGTGTTCCGATCCTCTTGCCTGCAACTGCGAAAAAGGAAGAAAAGTGCCAGTGCTAAAGGCGCCTTTTCTTCTAGATCAAAGAACCACAAGATTGAGGCGTAATCTAAATTTTCTACAATCTTCCTGGCGACGATAGAAGATAAATCCTTTTTTGCAGGCTCTTTCCGGAATCCCGAAATTCTCATTTTTTCTTCTCGCTCCCATAGGTATTGTCTCAATACATTTCAACGGTTGGTAGCTGTGTTCTACCCAATTCCTTGGGAGACCCAATAATGCTATTCCTAACGTCAGACTGTAACAAACTTGTCAATGCCATAACGTCAGCGTATCTCTCACTCTCTTCCTAATAAAAAGTACTTAATACAACTGAAACACTGTTCTCACTTCTACATACTGCACTTCACATGAAAACAAATTATTTAGTTAAAATTTCCTACAGCACTAATAAATAACTCAAGCAGCGACAATCACGTTCGACACAGCTGGTTGACTACAGGCGACTAATAAGACAGATCCTTTCAGCTGGGCAAGTACAAGAGAAGAGGCGTTCGGGGAGAGGTGGGCGGCAGGTGATCTAGTGTGATAAACAGATGCATACGTCATTGGGAGCAAATTATTTATACTATTCCTGCTCTTAGAATTTAGCACTAAAGTGTTTTCTTCGTTACGCAAGAGATTTCAATAATTTTATATTAAAATTTAATTGTACGATACGCCAGAAAATCAGTGTATTTTTACAAATAATTAACTAGGTTTTTATGCGTGTGGTGTACAGAAATAACCGTAATAAATTTGTTTTATGTATTTATTTCTCTTTCTAATGCTATTTCAATAATTTAAAAGACCTAAAAATATAGGAAATATTTAAAAAATATTTTTTGGAAAATCAGTTGAAAAGTGAATCTTTTGTTGATTTTTCTAATATTTGGGCTCTACTCGGCAGCAGAAGGAGTTGTCTGATCGAGTTGAGATTTTTTATACGTTTTATTGATGCCATTTGGCCAACAATCCACACTAGCCGTAACCAGATTTCGAAAAAAAGTTTTTTTCGATACACCCTACTGTTCAAGTATTATAGTCTTTGAGAAAATGATAGACTAAAGAAAAGCGGGAGGAAATGGGAGAACCCGGAGAAAACCCACAGACACGTACACTTATTGTATGATATAAAGGTAGTTAGAGAATATATAAATATTTTGATATAAATATTTTTTGATATAAATATTTTTTCTATGAAATTACGTTAAGAGGGAAAAGGAAAGGCAATTAATTGTTTAACACTAGGAGGACCGCACTTTCTACCTACCTATAATGCCCGCAATGGGTCATTTTGACCCATATTAATTTTTATACTGATAGTGTGGATTTTTCTGTTGGGTTCTTGTCTTTCTGCACTAGAAGGCGCGAATTATAGTAAATGTTAGTTCAGAAGTACTTTTTACGTACATTAAGGGGTAAACAGAAATACTTATATACTTATATATACAAATATACTTATATATACATATAGATAGCTAGTTATAGGATATATGGAAGTGATATATGCTTCAACAATACACAATTTATTTTTCTAATTTGTATGAGAATTAAAATGTTAAAAAAAATGATTTTTTACAAAATGATGTTTCTAATAGTTTTCCTTCTGTTATTCTTTTTTGAACACGAAATTGTTTCTAGGCAGTCTGTTATTTTACAGATGAACACTTTAGTTAACATTTTTCCTTTCTTATTGAAATAATCTTGGGAATACAATGAGCTATAGAGCTTCACCCACTCATGAAAATGGTGCAAGGAGAAAACTGTCTTACACGTCTTTCTTGCACTCATTACACACCAACACTTTCGATGAGCACTTTCCGCAGGCAAATCTTTTGCATGATGGACAGCATGCAGATAACTTGTTGGCACATTTTGGCGCGACCTGGCAGTGCTTTCTTTTTGTAGAACCCTTAGTTTGCTGTGGAAAATATTGTTTGGGATTCCCTTTCCTTTCTTTTATGATTTCGTCAGCTAGATCCAAGAGGAACTTCCTTCTGCTTATCCGTTTTCCAGTGACTACTTTGTAAACTATCCAAGAATTTATGCCTGTCAATTCCAATATGTTATAAAGAACAAGAACTGGCCATCGTCTACTACCAGCTCGATCAGAGTATTTGCGCGCCATTTTAGTCCAGAACATCTACACCTACTTACGTGTGATTGTAAAAGACAACTGTTTCTGGCTTCTTTTTCCCTGTTGTTGGTACTTCTACATCAGGATTCAGAGTGCTCAAAATTAGCACGTTCTTATTTTTTCTACAGAGGTAGTCTGTCATTATGTGGCCATATTGGTTTTTATATATTTTTGTATCATATAGCTCTCGATTTGGTTCCACTTTTTTGACACAGACTGGTAATTCTCTACGTTGTTTCCGTACTGTGCCAACAATGCTGATAGCATCTTTCTTCAACTTCTCAGCTAGCGATACAAAAGTAAAAGAGTTGTCGCATGTAAGGTTCAAGCTGATTTTCTTATATAGTTCCATTAGACGTAAAACTACATATTCCGGAAGAGGCTGATCTGCAGGCTTATTTTCGTCTTTTCCTAGGTAAGGAAATCCGTGAAGGCAGTAGTTAGTATTGACGTCAGCTAACAGCCAGTACTATATTCCAAATTTATCCTGTTTTGTTGCAACGTACTGCAAAAATCTGCATCTACACTTTGTGGGATATAGTTGTTCGTCACATGTAACATTTTCCCGAGGGTTGAAACAATTCAACGAATTTTTCACAAATATGTCCCATATTGAAGATGCAAGGGGAAATTTGTCAGTTTGTAGCTTGATTCTTCTCTCTGTACGTATATCGAATCGAATTTACTTCATGATTTCAAGAAATCTGTTCCTACGCATTGCACCTCTAAAAAGAGCTACTCCCCATTTGCTGGACCAAGAACTTTTCAGTGGCATATTCCGCAGACCTAACGCACCTCTAACATAGAGCAATGATATGAAAATTAGAAGTTCATCTTTATCTACTGTCCAATTAGTTTTTTCTTTCTTCGCCTCTTTCTCGGTACATCTTTTGATAATTGATAAGAATTCGAAATGCACTAAACAACGAATCCTCGGTTATATTTTGCTTTGCATAACGTGTTGGCCCTGGAGTAATACGTACGATGTTATGCGTCTGTCTTCTACCCTGAGATGAAGCTGATGAATCTATAACCTCCCATTTTGTTCCATCAGCCGCAGTTATAGATCTTGGTAGATTATGTTCGCATGATAAAACATATTTGAACAGTGTGTGACCGAACTAAAATTTTTGATGGGAGAGGTCCGGAAATTGTGGTGGTACAATACGCAAGCTTCATTGATTATTAAATTTGTATAATTGTTTGTGGTAGATTATGTGTTTGTGGTACGAAATCTTCAATATCACTTGACTCATTCGAAGAGGATACCGTTGATCTTTCGGACACGTTCTCACACTCTTCTGTAAATTCAGAATCCGAACCTGAAATCGGCACATCGTCATCGGACAATGTATTTCCATCTTCATCTCCAGAATCGCTTTCTGAAATACTTTGCAATTCTGCTAGTATTTCTTCGTTGTTGCGTAAAATTTTCGATCTTTCCTGTGAGATGCTTCCAGAATGATCGCATAAAAATTGTATCTTGGTCTACAAAGCAGTCTGTTTCATCACCTCACCTGTCCCCAAGAACACAAGTAACTTGTAAACATTGAGTAAGTTTTGAGAAGATCAAGAGGATTTTCTAGAAAGCAAGCGACCATTTCTCCATTAGTTATTACTTATAAGGATTGGAAATGAATAAATATGGAATAAAAAATAACAGACGTAGTGAAAGAAGATTTTTATAGATTACAGCATTAACGAATAACACCTAGAGGTAACATTATGTATTCCACTTGGTAGTAACATGTATTTTATCCTTGCGCGCCATCTGTCACACATCAAAAACTTCAGTAAAAATGAGGTACGTCTAGTTATGTGTAACACAGTTGTAAAACACAATGGCATAAAATATGTTGCTATGTGTTTAGTTCGTACCAAATATTGAAATATACCATAAAAATATATGGAATTTAACATGGGTCAAAATGACCCATTGCGGGCATTTTAGGTATAACTATAAAATTAGCCTTAGTTTGTGAACCCACAATGCTCTGAATTTTAGCATTGGTGCAGGCCAATAGCATTAACAAATTCATAAAATATTATTCAGTTAGTATTTCAAATACGTTTACAGTAGAATATTAAAATATGGTGATGGGTCATTTTGACCCATCCGGTCCTTCTAGTGTTAATACTAAGGCAAAATGGACGTGGATCTACATTTTTTTGTACTGGTTAATTTTTAATTGTTACATTGCTAAGAAACTTATATTCTCAGAAGATTTTATTTTAGTTATTTTAACAATAATCCGAACTGTATAAACCATCAGTGTTTAGGACACAATTTTGGTGTGAATACGGGTTATTTTACACGCGTGTTTTTTAAACCGGGGTACCAGGCAGTTGCTTGCGGTACTATACGGGACTTAATTTAGGTTTGAAATCAGGTCTTTAAGCTAAACAGGTGTACATTAAACAGGTGTGTTTTCTACGGTAGAAGTACATATAATACATGTTATTGCCGCAGTTTTTAACGCATCTCACTGCCGCCAGGAAACGATTTACGGTATAAGTGCCTCCTCCGGGATTTGAACTGAAAACTTTTGTTATAAAAGACGTGCTAAATGGATGCTTCTGACGAAAAGTCAGTGTCTTTTACGGATCGCATGATAAAACATATTTGAACAGTGTGTGACCGAACTAAAATTTTTGATGGGAGAGGTCCGGAAATTGTGGTGGTACAATACGCAAGCTTCATTGATTATTAAATTTGTATAATTGTTTTAAAATGTTCATTAGGTACTATAATTTAAAATGTTATTTATTATAATAAATTTACATATCATAAAATGACTGTTCATACCTAACAGAAACAGAGAAAGTTCAGTTAACATCCAAACTGGACACTAGCTCACAGTAAACTGAATAGTAACTTCAAATTATGACACTAGCTGTCGCTACTAGCACTGTTGTATGAAACATGAAAGGACATGTCGGCATGATACGAGGTAATACAATAGTTTTTTATTCGGTTTTGATATGATTTTCTTTTACGCCCTCACATGTAAAACATCAAATAGGAGTTTCTTCTAGGTGTTAAGCGAATGTTTAATCAGCTGTTTTTAAATAAAGAATATTGGTGCAGAATTTAAAGGAGATAAGATTGTTATTGAGACCAATCATTAATACATTGCAGTGAACTATTCCTTGTTGGACTTTTAGTCAACCCTGCAGTATGAGAAAAAACATTCCCGTTTTTTAAGGGGAGGCTGTTACTTTGCTGTTTGTTGGGCGACAGGAGTACCGACGTGGGCACGTCATATTCCTGTTTTTAGACAATAACTAGAGATTAAGTGATGTGTATTTTATATTTCTTATAGTTAATGAATTTTTTAAAAGGAAATTATAAAATTTTCACTTTTCCTTGGCTTGTTTTAAACCAATATTAATGAGCAGTAAGAGAGAGGCTTTTTTAAAATTCCACTCAATCTTCTGCAGACATAAAGTAATTTTGTTGAAGTTTTTCTGTTTTACTGATATCATTATTACATAACTGAAGCTTGAAAATAACTAACTGAGTTTACCTTTATACATTATTTAACTGCTGTTTGAAAATAAGTTATTGGTTTCCTTGTCATACCATTTTAACCAGTATTGTTGAACACACAGAGAGACTTTTTTAAATTGTAATCAATCTTTTGCAGACATAGTAATTTGATTGGTGTCTTTCTGTCTTACTTATATGATTATTATATACCTGAAGCTTAACATAATTAATTCGTCTCTCTTTTGCACAATATTTAAATGTAGTTTGAAAATTTTTCACTGGTTTTTTGTTACACTTAATTTTAACTGACATTAAGGAATACTGAGAAACTTTTTTAAATATGATTACTAAAGGGAGCTTGATAACTCAAAATCCTTGTTCTCTCTTTTTTATTTCAGATGGATTTCTTCTGCTTAACTGAGAAATTCAACATGGTTGATGAGATTTACCTACAAGAAGTGTTACGCGGTCTAAACGAGTACCCGATAGTTTTCAGGGCTCGAAAAGCAAATAATGAAACTACAACGACTGGGACATCGGGTTTCGGAGAGATGCGATTCACTATTACACTTACTTCGTGTCTTTGGAGGTAATGATATATTACTCTTGCAGCACTGTGTATCCAGTGCTGATGTTTTGAACTTGTTTGTTTACGGATTTTTCAGTACTAAAGAAGCCTATGATTCCGCTCAGCATAAACCTATGTATTTATTATCTTGCAGGAAAGGTCAGGTACACAGAATAAAGGGTACAGAGTTATCTAAGTTTTTGATTTTTGGACGCGGTTTGCTTCGAATCAATGTGTAATCTAATCTGAAACCCCCATAGTTGTGAGCCCTCAAGAAAATTGCAACTTGAGTAGTAATAATATAAATCAATTAAATAATGACGATTTAGCATTTTTCGATGGGATTGATCTAAATTCCGTTGAAGAAGAAATGAGAAGATTGGTTGAAAGTATGGACGAAGCAGTGGTTATACCCACGCAACAGCTCCACGTACAAAATCATGTATACAATCTTCCGCCTGAACATTGTGTACAGGATAATCATGAATATGGTGTCAATCTGATCCTCAGCCTGGCCCGTCATACACCCCTAATCCAGTGTTGGTTGGATACTAGTAGTACAAGTGGTACTAGTAGTAGTACTAGTAGTAGGAATACAAGTGGTAGTAGTAGTAACAATTATTATGACGGGCGAAATGAGAGCAATATTAACTTCGAAGTTGTTAGAGAGAGCAGAAAAAGTTTCGTATGTTTCATCTTACGGAGCATGAAATCGCGGTTACGCCTGTGTGTAATGAAAGAAGGATTGATAATCCAGAGGCCTATATTGAAAGTTTAATTGATTTTGCGTTGGAATATGTCATCTCCAACGTGCGCCCCACGGATTAATCGGGCTGTACATAGACAGTAGTAGTAGTAGAAATAACAAGTCTGTGTATGTGCTGTGGAGAAGAAAGCGCAATTTCTTTGCTAGAACTTCCCTTACCTCAATTGAACGAGTATTAAATTCAAATCAGGAGTTCCTTTTGGGGCATGAAGTAGAGTTTCGGTTCCATTTGGCCGACAGTATGCATGGCCAGGGAAGAAAACCAACGAGTGACGTTGAGAAATATTCAAAGCACCATTATTTCGAAACTCTTTTAATACGCGTAGAAATAAGAATATTTGTTACCTCGTCATGGCAATAGTTTATTGGATAACGAAACATACAGCAAGTAGGTAAAGTTTGTGTAACTTAAAAAGAAAAATCAATGTATCATGGGTTGTTAGAGCGGAAGTACTGTGCGAGAAGACAGAGTTAACGTTGAAACGAAGGGAGGCTGTGACTTTACAGACGTAGATATTTTCCAATCTTATTTGAAAGGGTAGTATCAAATTGTAATTTATGAGGAGCATGAAATGAATGATCGGCAATATACAATTCGTTACCCAGGAAAATATACAGAAAATAAGGTCCGTATATATTATCAGAGTGGTGAAAATATTGGTCATTTTAAACGGATTCCTAACATTAAAATATTTCTGAGTAACAAAAGTATTGCTATTATTGTTTGAAAGGGTATAATGGTCAGTCATATAAGCACAAGTGTGAAACTCAGTGTTCTCTTTGCGAACAAACTCACGAACGCGAATATACTAATTACAAATCTAAAGTGATGCATGCAATAGAGAGTTTGCTGAGGGTGTATTTTTTGAGAATCATGTGAAGCGGAATAAAGCGGGTAGATGTGTTTGTGATAATGTTAAAGTCTACATTAATAGTGGTATCATCTTTGATAACAGGTGTCGAAACTCCAGTCATATCTGTGGTGAATATTTTGTTCGACATACATGCAACACGTCCATATAAACCACACATGTTTTATACGAAGACAAAAGCCTGTAGATGTTAATAGGTTTATGTACATTGCCTCTCACATCTTTTATACGAAGACTATAGCCTGTAGATGTTAATAGGTTTATGTACATTGCCTATGATATAGAAACTATGTGAAAGGCACCAAATGCGCGCGGAGAAAGTGAACACGAAGTAGTGTTGGTCTCTTGTAAACTTGCCTCTCACGACTATACAAGTAAAGGTATCGATGAGTCCTGTAAAATCTGTGGTAATAATGTTGGAAATCGTTCGTTTTGTTTTAAGACGATGACGGCTTTTATTAATCAGGGATTAGTAGAGCGTCCCGTCTTTAGCCTTATAGTGTGCATTGCCCACAACTCTAGTAGATATGATGGTCTCTTCTGCCTTAGAAATCTAATAGAAGAGCAGTATATTATTCCTTATATCCTTATTCAGGGTCAGAAAATTTTTAATATTAACATTGGAAATCGTATTTTTTCAGATATTCCTTTTTGTTCTTCGGTTGCAAACTATCTAAATTACCCAAGACTTTAGGCCTTAATCAAAATTTAAAGAAGGGAGATTTTTCATGTTTATTTAACAAAGAAGAAAATCAAAATTATGTTGGTTCCTATCTCGCGCTTGAATTCTATGACCCTTAGGACCGAAGCACAGTAGAAAAAAAAATTGGCAACCTGGCACAAAGGACGTGCGCTAAGTGGCGAGGAGCTTAACGTGGAAAAGGAAATGCTCTCTTATTATGCGAATGATGTTAAAATTCTAGCGGAACCGATCATTAAATTTGGTATTGAAGAGAAAACAAATGGTTTGCAATGATTCATTACTTCATCCACCATTGCAAGTCTTGCGATGCTCACATATCGTACCTTGTACATACCTGAAAATACTATCCCCGTATTTCCCGCGTTGGATTTCCATCATAAGACCAAGTATTTTACTAAAGCTATGCAATGGCTTATGTATATGAAAGAACAATGAGGGATAGAAATCCAGCATACTAAGAGAGGTGGGGAAAAGTATATTGGTAGGTACACTGTCGATGGATGGCACGAAGGACTCAACGCTACCTTCAACTTCATGGGATATTATTGACATTGAAGTAAGCGCTGTTACTTGTTTAACCGCGACGCCATTTTGCATGACGCTCATGACTTACAATACGATGGAAAAAAGATACGAACAAACAATGCTCCGCCGGATGTAACTGAAGAGTATAGGTATCAACTTATATGAAATCTGGGAATGTTCTTGGGATGAAAAGGTAAAGACGGATAAGGACGTACAAAGGTTTATTAAAGAACGTTGTACTAACCTGCCTGATTTTTTTTATTCCCAAGAATTGTTAGAACGGTGGTCGCACTGAAGTCTTCCAATCTTACGTCAATTGAGGGGATGATGATGTCATCAGATATTTATATATCACAAGCCTTTATCTCTGGGACATGTCACGTAAACCTATGCCGGTTAATTCATCAAGATATATACGAGGCCGGACTTGTCAGATGTGGAAAGTATTCATGGTGTAGTAAAACGCACCATCTTGCATCCAAAAGACCTCTATTTTCCAGTTCTGCCGTATGTTGCGGGAGGCCGATTACTTTTCGGTCTGTGCCGTACATGTATGGAGGAGGAAAACCCTAATGATTGTACTCATAGTGACAATGAGTGTGCTCTCACAGTAACATTTTGTATTCCAGAGTTAAACCTCGGTCTCCAAAAAGGTTACAAAATACTCGATATACACGAAATATGGGAATTTGAACTCATAGATCCTGAAGAGTAGAATTAAGGAGGTTTGTTCGGAAGTTATGTGGATTCCTTCCTTCAGATGAAGCAGGAAGCCTCTACTTTCCCTGCTTATTGTAAAACTGAAGACGAACAAAAATATATCGAGGAATATTATGCCCATGAAGGCATACAGTTGAATTATGATAACATTAGGACGAACCCGCGATTGAGGCATAGTGCAAATCTTTACCTCAATTCATTATATGGCAAATGGGGACAGCACACTGATGTCACATAGTGTAATCGTTAGTGACGAAGTCCCGTTTCTTATGTATTTAACAACGGCACGGTATGAAATTCAAAGTGTGGTCCCAATTAATGATGATCATTTAATTATCACTTACAGACATTGAAGCTGAAAACGTGCTTTTAAAGTTTCCCATTGTAATTCTAGCTCCCTTTACTACTTCTTGGGCTAGACAAACTATACGAATTACTGACGACTGTAGGACCAGACAGAGCAATCTACTCTGACACCGACAGTATCATGTTTATACAGAAAAAGATTGGGAACCTTTGTTAATGTTTGGAAATTATTTGAGTGATCTAATTTTAGAACGCTGGAAATTTACAACATTTATAGGTTTAGTCGCCAAAAATTAAGCTTATAGGCTAATTAATGCCCAAGGGGATGTTGGGCATATACATAAAATTAGGGCTAATACGGTAGGACCTAACAGAAAATTAAGTTTGAGTTTCTATAAATTATTGTCTGGACAATTACAGTCCACAGTAATAGAAAGTCTAATATTATCGTGCGTAGGACAGGGTTCCGTACTTTTAACTGTACAGAGACAAAGACACACCATGAGATCAATAAAAACATAAACGTATTGACGAACATGACGTAACTGTGATGAACCTATACAGAAACGTGCAAGTGTACCTTACGGTTATAGCCCACGAACGAGTAAATGTGACTTGTATGAATGTCTCTTTTTCTGAATTTAATCTTAATCTTCTTAATTTATTTTTCTTTATTCCTTTTTTTGTTGTATGCATAGCATACTCATCTTATTTATTACATCGTTTCTTATATCTTAACTATCACTTTTCCCGTGCAAAATTAACTGGTAATTATTTATTGGATCGTTTGCTATGCAAACTCGAGAGCTTTAATTTTTTAACTCGAAAGCTTTAATATTCTTACATTTCCAGTGTTCTTTTTCTTTTGGATCGCTTCATCAGTAGATCGGTGTTAATTACTTATTGGATCGTTTTCTTAGAATTTTTTGTTGGATCGGTTCCTATGGAAGATCGGTGTTAAATGTGTGGATATGTGTATATAAAGCAAAAGGTCTATTGTATGCATTCATTTGAGTACAAGATGTTGGCTTTAACATCCCTCTACTATTTTAGTAGCTGGTCCGTCAAGAGCGTGAAGACATGTTTTGTAAACCGATTACTAAATCAAGGTGATTAAATGTTTAGTATAAAATTTAATCATATTGTTTGGTGTTATGGAACAGTAATACCAAACTTAGATGCACATACAGAAATACGTTTTGTGGAGGGTGTACCCGACATGCATAATTTAGAAATTAAAGAAAATTCATTATTAATACTTGATGATTTAAGGTCGGAAACCACTGGCGATGTTGCTAATTTATCTACAAAGTATGAACATCATAAAAAGTTGACTGTAATAGTTATTATTCAAAATTTATTTCCAAAAGAAAAACATACACGTGATATTAGTTTAAATGCACATTATATTATAGTATTTAAAAATCCTCGCGATAAATTATAAATGCAGTATTTAGCAAGGCAAATAATGCCTCAATATAGTAAGGAAATTGTGAATATGTTCGAGGAGGTAACGCGTGTGGCTCACACTTATGTATTATTTGGCTTAACACAGAAAAGAAACGATGCATAGCAAATACTTATAATAATTTTTCCTAATGCAACCATGCATATGTAGCTAACGTAAAAGACATGCATACTGAAATTTTTGTTTAGCCTGAGTCAAGATGTTGGATGTGAAAAAACACTACAACACGCTCCGTGCTCTGCGCAAATACAAAAGTACAAAACGAAAACAAATTTTACAAAATGCTTCAGGGCATTTAATAAGAACAATTTCTCAAATAGCTAAAATCACAATATAAGGAAACATCCCTTATATTCTCGTCAGACGCAATTTTTAGGTAGACATAAAAAAATCTTACATGCTTTATCTCAACAACGTACGGCGTTAAAGAAGAAAAAAGTTGTTAGTACAAAAAGATGGTTCGCTTCTACCATTAATCTTGGGACCATTTTTTGCAGCAGTAGGAAGTAGTATTTTTATTCGAGAACTATGTCAGAATTTCGTAAAATCATTTTAGTACCTGAAAATGCTGTACATGAATTTCGATTTAATCTTCAATCCATACATTCAGATCTATCACGTTTAGATGAAGAAATGAATAATAATTTAAAAGGTCATGATCTTAGTGTACAACAAAAGTGGAAATTTTATCAACAAGCTTTGCATCGTTATTTAGAGTATACTTCATCTTCGCATAAACCTATCAAATTACCTGCTCAAGGAGGAAGAAGATGAAAAAGAAAAATCATCATCATCAACTTTCCAGAATGATAACAATACTTCTCTTTTACCATGTGTATCAGACATGTTAAAATCAGTACCAAAAACACTACGTAGGAAAACAGATCTATTACTAAAAAAGTTGACGAATTCCTATAAAATTCAATGGAATAAGTCTGGTATAGTACGTATCCAAGGCAAAACAATACCAGGTTCAAATATTATAGATTTAGTAAATGATGTCCGTACAAGAAAATATTCAAGAAATCCTATAGGTATTCATGAATTTAAAAATTTATTAGAAAATTTTAATGTTCCTAAAGAATTTATTGGCACACCAGTATCAAACGTGAATATTAGTAGTAATCGGAAAGTAAGAAAATCATCTAGTCCGGCAGTAGTAGCTAATTTAAACATTGGAAAGAGTATAGTATGTAAAAATGACAAAATTATCAAAAATATTCTATGATTATTCAAATCCTGATTCTTTATCGAGTATACAAACATTACATCGTAAAACAAGGTTATGTAGAAAGAAAATTAAGAAATGGTTAGCTTCTCAGGATGATTATACACTACATGCACCAGTTCGTAAAGATTTAGAACGTAAAAAGTATTATGTTAGAGCCCCAAATGAACCATTACAAATGGATTTAGTAGCTATGCAAAATATTGCAAAGTATAATAATTATAAATATATATTATGTTGTATTCATATTTTTCACGTTCTGCATATTGTGTTCCGTTAAAAACAAAGGAAGGTCCTGAAATGGCAAAAGCAATAACATTTTTAAAAAAAATTCAAGTTGCCCATGTTTCACGTACAAACACATATAGGCGGTCAATTTTATAATCGTCATGTAAAACAATTGTTTAAAAAATATGAAATTAATTATTATAGTGTTCATTCCGAAAATAAATTTGCTTTAGCAGAACGATTTATAAGAACATTAAAAGAAAAATTCTATCGTTACTTTACTGCAAAGAATACTTATCGATATATTAATGTCTTGGATCAAATTGTAAATAATTACAATCATTCATGTCATGAAGTACTAAAATGGCACCTGCACAAGCAAATGATTCCAATGTCGATCAAGTGTGGGAAACATTACACGGAAAGACAATAGATAAAAAGAATATAACTTGTAAATTTAGTTCTGGTGATTATATTCGTGTTAGTAAGTATAAACATGTATTAGAAAAAGCATATTTACCTAAATGGTCAGAAGAAATATTTATTGCTGATAAATGTATTAAATCACATACGATCACTTATAAACTAAAAGATTGGAATGGGGAAGAAATTAAAGGGATATTTTATGTACAAGAATTACAGAAAGTAATTATAAATTCAAAGAAAACTGATCTAATTGGGAAAGTGTTAGAACGTAAAAATGATTGGATTTATGTAAAGTGGTTCAGATGTGAATTCGTGGATTAGATCCGATCTATTCAGTCTGTAAGATGAATTCAAACTTTACACACGACTTTTACGTTACTCTTCCTTCAAATGCAAGTAGTAAACTTTTCGATAATAACAACACTACAGCTTCATTTCCAGTTAAATTAACACAATCTATTGATTTAAGTGATGGTGAATGGGGTGTTGCATTAACACAAATTAATATATCGTGGATTTTTTCTAATGTTGGTGAAAATGAAATTATAATTACTACTGTTATTGATGATAAACGTTATCATATTCCAGTAACATCAGGGCATTATTCATCTGTTGAATCTATTCTTCAGTTGGTTCCTGAAAATGATCGTATATTACAATATTTACAAAATCAAAATAAAATTGTTAAACATTCTTTAAAGTGAGATCAATCTATGATTGGTATTACACCGGAATTAAAACATATTTTTCAATTTATTAATGAAAATACACTTCATATCAAAATGTTGTATACACAAAATTTAGAAATGTTGATTTGATATTAACGCGTAGAAAATGTCCATGTAATTTAGATTATAATATTCCCAATACAATTAATGTATGCATTCATATTGTAAAACAACAAGAAAATATAGGTCTGATAGTTCGAAAACTTAGTGTATATAATGTAGAATACGGTCATGTAAAATCTTTTGTGTTTCACCTACCGCATTGTGTTAAAGTTAAAAAATATTTTGACGCTATAGAAGTAAACTTAAAAATGAACACGGTTTAAAATTACCATTTCTTTTCGGGACTTAAAACTTGACACTTCACTTTCAACGAAAATGATTTCTGAAAGTATTGATGATAGTTTTTACATTACATTAGTTTCAAATGATAGTACAAATGTATATCCTACAAATAGTCCAACACAATTTATTAATCAATTAAAAATATACGATTATCGGAATCCGATTGGTATGTGGGTTAAGTGAAGTGCATATTCCATTAACATGTTATAATGTTACCGAAGGTAAAAATGTTATATGGTATAAATTTAAAAATGCAGAGCCTATGAAAAGTAAAGTTATCGTTGGATATTATCCAACCATTCATCATTTTATAGATGAACTAAACACAGTATCAAGATTTGTAATATTTAGTTTCTCAAATATTGTACATGTTGAATGTGATGAACGTGTAAAGTCAGTTACATTGTCACCTATATTAGCTTTACAATTAGGTTTTTCTGAAAAATCGGACGTTGGGGATTCAAACAACCATACGTAGATATTGGATATCCACATCAAATTTTTATTTATACAGATATTATACAAAATCAATTTTTAGGTGATACAAGAGCGCCATTATTACGTAGCAACAATCTCTGATAATAAATATGTTAAAGTTCAAACAATTACTTTTGAAGATATTCATTATATGCCACTTGCAAAATTTTGTTTTAACACAATCAAAATACTATTAAAAGATCACGCAGAGCGAAATTTGGCTTTTCGATCTTTGACACTGACCGTAACACTACATTTTAAATGCTCTCCTAAACTGGTAAATAATAATAAAAAAGATGAGATCAAGACGTGCTTCTTTTCGTCGTGGACGTGGAATAAAATAGCTTTCAGGACCTGTATATTTAAGGGGACATGGTATAGGTAGTTTCTTCAAAGGGTTATTTCCTTTTGATTTATCATTTCTTAAAGAAGGCGCAAAAACTGTAGAGCGTCAGGCATTACAAACGGGTATACAAGTTGCGGGTGATGTATTGAAAAATCGTCCATTTAAGGAATCTCTTCGCGCACGAGCAAAGAAGGTGGTAATAATTTAAAAACAAAAGTCATTAATAAAGTCGGACAGTTGCTAATTGGTAGCTGTAAGAGACGGTCACGCAAAAGAAAGGCACCTGCAATTGTAAAGTTTGAACTACCAACAAAACGTAAACATATACACGACATATTTTCATAATGGCGCTCCCAAATTCAAATAGTTTTGAATGTTGTACTTATGAATTTGATCTCTTTTCTAAACCTATGACAAACAGTTATTGAAGCAACTACAAATGCTGAATATCGTCCTATTTTTACGATAACCTCAGAAGGACCTATTGAATTTGTTATTCCTGGGGAAACAGGGAAATTTATTCATCCTGCATATCTATATCCTTATGTACGATGTAAAATTACTAAAGCTGATGGTACAACGTTAACTCAAGATGATACTGTTGCACCAGTAAATAATTTCTTACTTTATTTAGACAACTTGATATTTCGTTAAATAATAAATTAATTAGTTCTTCATCAGGATCTTATCCTTATCGTGCATACATTGAAACATTATTAAATTATTCTTATGATACTTGTGAAACACATTCAGCATATGCCATGTGGCATAAAGATACTGCAAAACAATTTAATAAATTAGATAATACAAATGCTCCTATTGAAAAACGTGCTAGTAAGGTGAAAAATAGTAATTCTTTTGAAATATACGGAGATTTTCATACTGTTATTGTAAACCTAGATAGTATGCTTCCCAATAAAGTAAGTTTATGTGTAAAATTACACCGCAATAAAGGTAACTTTTGCTTAATGTCTCCTGAAAATACAAGTTATGAAGTTACACTTGAGGAAGTTATTCTTCATGTAGAACGCATTGTTGTAGCCGCAGATTTACTGTACAATTTAATACACGAATGGTTTCGGAACGGCCAAGTTACCTCTCACAACAGTAGAAACAAGATCTTATACTATTCCTGCACAAGTCTTACAACCTTGATAATCTCTTCCTAGGTAATGTTCCTAAAGTACATGCTTCAATGGGAAATTACATAATAATCCCTTTGAGTTTCGAAGTTTAACGCTAATATAATGCAATTACATGTCGGCTCAAAATCATTTCCTCTCAACCCCCTCTCTCCTGATTTTAATAATGATTTATACCTTCTAAGTTACTATATTCTGATATCAGGTACTTGTATATATTATCAAAATTATTCACGTACTGTTATTCTTGATGAATATTCAGATGGATATGCTCTCTATGCTTTTATTCTGTCTCCAACAGGGACTTGGGACGATAATACATTGGATGTAGTTCGTGATTCCCCTGTAAATTTAAAAGTATCATTTTCAGAAACTTTACTCGAACATGTTACATGCATTATCTATGGACAATTTGATTCTTTAGCACAAGTAGAAAAAAAGATATAGATACTGATAAGGCCTTCTGATTTGTTCACTTGAGTATAATGAGGGCTGTTGTGCACTTCTCTGCTTTCCACGATAATGATGATGAATTTGTTGTGAAGGAGCTAGCAATTGTAAATACTGATGGTCCATTTTTTCAACATTGGATATTTAAACTACCATATCCAATAACTAAGTTATCTGCGCCAATCATAAGTACAAACAAGTATCTAAGTGAGAATGTGTTTGACATTCCTGGCACGAAGGCGGTGTAGAGTATTCTGATCTTAAGAAGATACTTCAATCATATTGTTCAAATACTACAAGTATTTACACATATGGAGTAACTAGAAAGTATTTTCTGCTAGAAATCCTTCAAAGAAATTTTACAAATTTAGCAGAAATAAACTGTCCAAAGTATACTGCATTAAGTTTTCACGTTCACAAGTGTGCACATAATAAACATCGTTTCGGACAATAAAGGGGCAGTGCTTATGAAGCATTACTGTATAGTGAATATATAAAAGTGTATGATTATGTTTTACATGTGAATTACAGTGATAATTACATACCTACTATAATTAAGAAAAATAATAATCTTCATCATGTATAGTGACGGATTGTTAAAAGTGTTACTAGTTAATAAAGTAACTGGTGCAAGTGTTACTGGGATTTACCCCGTTGACAAAGTTCCTGTAATGGTAGAACCACCTGCTGCACTTGTGATTAATCTTGATACACCCGAATCAAATGGTTCGCACTGGGTCGCAGTGTACATCAATTAGAAAAAACAAGGCTACTACTTTGAATCTTGCTATGGATATGCCAAAGGAAATAAAAAATTATCAAAAAATATTAAAATATATTTTACAAATAGTCAACAATATCAGGACGATGATTCTGTGTTGTGCGGATATTTTGTTTTATTCTTTTTGCATCATATTATTCGCATTCAATCATTTCAAAAGTGTTTAAAAAGGTTTAGCAAAAAAATTTGAAAAAGAATGTCGTTTATAAACATGTGAACATTTTTAAAAAAAAATAAAAAATAATTTTCTTTTTTCTTTTATTTTCTATAACATATTTAGAATTTTTTAATTGTTTTATATATAAAAACTTTTTCATTACATTTTTTAAAAAAATTTACAATAT
The DNA here is from genome assembly GCF_964235325.1 of Thermobia domestica. NCBI lineage: Eukaryota > Metazoa > Arthropoda > Insecta > Zygentoma > Lepismatidae > Thermobia > Thermobia domestica. The sequence continues at coordinate 154,244,113 of NC_137464.1, forward strand.
TTTTTTAAAAATTACACCCCTGCATTTTATTTACAATTCCTCACTACAATCTTGATAATGCATTAGTCAATGCTGTTGATCTTTCATATTTTCACCAATAATTCAACTGTTATGCGTTACGGTATGCTCATCCTGATTTCTTTACAATATTTATGTGAAAAGAACAATATTCATTAAATGTGTTTTCACACAATTCATTTAGTGAAGGACAATCCTAAATCAATAACATTATCTAATGCAAATATTCTCTTAATCCAAAGATTTCTCTAAACCTTTACAATAAAAGGTTGAATTATTTGCACATAATTGATTTAAAACTTTGCGTATGAATAATACAGTATATCGAGTTTTGCTATCCCACTTCAAACCGTGTAAATTTAATGTTAAGCAATCAATTTGTTTTTGACAACCTAATGATAATAAATTATATCCTATTGGAGATTTTACCAAGCAATGAAAATTAACTGTATCATCGCATGCGCTTAGACAAAACTCATGAATAATTTATTGGCATTTTAAAAATCTTGAATATCAATAATATATTGATTTATGCATGGTGAAATTCCATTTGTGCACTGAATGAAAAATGGTATAATTCGTACAAGAAATTCTGTATTTTTAAAAGATCACAAGTTTTACGCATAAAGCATATAAATGAGATTACACTATGTTCTTGTTCATACACTTCAGATAGTTTACTAAGAGTTTTATCAACAGATAAATACTTCGCTGTAAATGTTTCAGTATTATGAAGATGAGTACAGTCATGAAGAATATTCAATTTGCATTCCACTCATTCAGTTGGTTTATTATTACGTAAGTATACTTTTATTGTTTTTAATACACAATTTACATTAATATTTTCAGCAGTACATAACACACATTAAACACTACCACGGTTCGAATACATTTTTCAATCCGGAATGTCCGATTTCCGTCTGTCTTTTTTTTATTAAAACGTCAAGTAATTCCGGGTGATAGTCTGTATCATTTAATAATTCCAGATATGTTTCATAAAATTTTTCTCTTGTTAATATTCCAATAATGTATGTATTTGTATACAAGTAAAACACATCTTCAACTCTAGGACTTGCTATAATACTCCAATCTCGGGTTTCCAATGATTTTGGGAGTACATTCAAACAATCTTGAGCATAATCATGATAGGGTCCTTCTCTACAACCCTCACATATTAATGTATCGTTAAAATTCCGTTTTTCAATTGCCTTCTTTATACATTCTCGGTCCTTTTTTGACTATTACAAAAACAGTCTAAACTCCAAAATCTGGATTCTCCTGATAATACAGGTGGACATGAGAGTGGGGTTTCTGGAACTGTTAGCGCTGATGATCCTATTGCGTCAATATCAAATTCTTCATCTGAAGATGATTCGTATATGTCTGTTTGATCATCAGATTGTGATTATGCTTCAATATTGCAATTATCCTTTTTCTCATACGACTGCATGATGTATTTTATATATATATTTTCTCTTATAATCTGTATTTAAAGTATTTTCATATCAACAAGGTAATCACGTGTTCACTTTACGCGGCGTCCAAACTTGTTTTCTATTAGTTGTCCTCATTCTCTGATGTCTACCCACCGCAGCGGCAAAGTTGTTTGCTAATGCGTCGGTAGTATTCTGTGATGTCACGTAGCAGTAAGGTGAATACTCTATATCAGCAACTTTCACTTCCGTACATACTTCCGGGTTCCAAAATCGCACGAAAACTTCAATTAGTGTCCAGACATCACCAACAAAACGAGTGTGCGAATAGCATGCTCTGTATGCAGTATACCCTACCATGGAAAACAAATTTTAATATGTTCACACTGAAACAGTGTTCTGAATTTGCTTTGCAAATGATCGAATTAAAAGGTCCTTCATGAATAAAATTTATTTCCTCCCATATTTAATATGATCACAGCATAGCTGTACTATTTGAATAAAAATTTATTGGATCATAATCAAATTTTAAAAAAGATCCAATTAAAATAATACGAAAAATAAAAAGCTGTGTTCGAGATTAATTTTATTTTTAGTATAGTTGTTCTACGGAGTATGATTTAGCATGCGAACCAATTGAAAATAATTAATACGATCACATCATAGCTGTTCTATTTGAATTAAAAATTTGTTACGTAAACTGAGCTCCCTACGGAATTGTTTAATACGATCACAGCATAGCCGCTCTATTTAAAAAAATATTACGTAAGCCAAGGTGCCTACGGAAGCGATCTATTAAAATTATTACATCACAATTAATTTTAATAACGAGTATGCTATGCATATTTTAACAACGGGTATTTTAATTTTATTACATCACAATTTTAATAACGAGCTTTTAACATAATCACAATCAGAGATTGTTGATCGAGTAAATTACGAAAGAATAAAATATACGATCCGGTTTAAAAATCACGTGATACAGTTCATTCGTCTTACAGGAAAACCCTCACCTACTTTTACATATGGTAATTAACGCTACACACTTTCTAAACCTTGTCAAACTGATAAAACCATTACAAGTAACAAATTCTGCAATTGACGGCTTTCCTTTGTGTACAAAGAGAAAACATGTTACTAAAATCCAAAAGATAATAAACTTTTAAAACATGAGGGAATGAATTATGAGGGAATGAGAGAATGAATTACCTTCCCCTCTAAATTTAGCAAATATTTATTTTTTTTTTTTTTCGTGTGTTCCGTGTTCCATGATAGCTTTTGTAAACATTGTTTTTGTAGGCTTTCCCACTATCCCTACTGCTTGGGGTTGAAATCAATCAACAATGAGGGAGGGAGACACTTCCCCTTTGATTTTAAATGGTGTATTCCATGAAAAGTACTTTAGTGAACTTGATAAATCTCGCTTCTATAACGCACAACACCACTAGTTACTATTATTATTCGTCTCTTTTCAGAAAGCTTCCAAGTTTTTCCTTCCGTGGATCGTTGCACGAATTGTTTGTACTACAATGATGATTATATTCGTCCCTCTACTTGCAATACGATTCTATAGACAAAATCAGATATTATATGGGACATTAGCACTGGTAAATGTAGTTGTTTATGAAGGTAAGTATGGTAACGTTAATAAAATGGCCTATTTGAAAATTGACGTGCCTTTGCTATGGCCTATACTTGTCAGCCTGTAGTTTCGGAGCAACGTTTCTTAGGATGTATTTACTAAGTTCTTCTTCAGAATTAAAATTATCAAAATACGATTATCTTGTAACTGGAAATACTTGAGGTCGTAATTGTTTTATAAGAACGAACGAAGATACAAGTGCATGAAAGACAAAACATCTTATCATTCAATTAGCACAGAATTGAAGTCAAGTCTCTGACTTGCTGACTATTTTATTACCAGTGAATTACCAAAAAAGTATATTCTTACAACAGCACTTCATGGCGTTATGTGAAAACTTATTAATTTAAAATGAATTCTTTGCACTTCATACAAAACAATTTTTTCTTAACATGCTCCATATTCGTATAAAAGCAGAGTCAAATAAATCCACTCTCTTAATTTTTATTTCCTTATGAATAGTTTATTGGTATCTTTCCAACAACCTGCGACAAACTTCATGTATTGTCAATACTTATCTGGAGACAAAAGGGCGTACCTCATTTTCATAATTTTTCTAAGAGACAAATTTAAACCTCTTCTCAATATTTGCTTTCTAAAAGTACTGGAGAGGTTTGAGAAAAGCCTTCGGGTCTCATCCTAAACGAAGGAAAATCCCAACCTACACCTCCTCGCGGGAGAAAGCGGGTAACGTCTTTGGAGGCTAACGTAGGTGGGTACCGACCGACTCCCGGGATAAGGAGTCAGCCTCTACCAAGTTCCAACGGCCTTCTCAGAGCTGGATGAGCGGGTGGGGGTCAGGGCACCTTCTTGTCCTTAGGAGGGGAAACTGTCCTAAAAAGCGGATGAACCACTAAATGATCAACGGCATGGAGATGTGGAAAGGAAATGGGAATACTACCACATTATCTTCTTCCCAGAAGGGACGATGGAGGAGAATAAATAAATATGATGGTTCTTCCTGAGGTAGAAGAAAATTCCTGAGGTAAAATAGTCCCCCGTTTGGATCTCCGGGTGGGGACTGCTCCGGGAAGAATCATCAGAGGAGAAAATAATAATAACTTTAATTTCAGCATAGAAACCTGGAACGTACGGACTCTACGACGTGAGGGAAAACTTGAAAATTTAAAAGTGGAAATGGACAAATGTAAAGTGGACATAGTGGGCTTGAGTGAAGTGAGATGGCCAGGGGAAGATGAGATAGTATCGGGAAATTACAGAATATTCTATTCGGGTGGTGATAAGGGCGAGAATGGTGTCGCGATAGCAATGAAGAACGAAGTAGCAAGAACTGTAACCAAAGTGGAATACTGCAGTGACAGCTTGGTGTTTGTAAAACTACATGCAAAACCAGTGAATATGTGATAATACAAGTGTATATGCCAACAACCGGCCATGATGATAATGAAGTAGAAGTAATGTATGATCAGATTAGTGACATATTGCATCAGGAAGGAAGAGGTAAGGTCAACGCCGTAGTAATGGGAGACTTCAACAACGTAGTAGAAGGAGCTGAGAATAAGGTAGTGGGACCGTTTGGACTAGGTAGAAGATACGAACGGAGTCAAATGCTTATCGATTTCTGTAGACAACATGATCTGGTGGTCATGAACACGTGGTTTAAGAGAAGAAAAACCAAGCTCTACACGTGGAAAAGTCAGGAGATACGAAACGCTACCCAATCGATTACATTCTTGTAAAGCAACGTTTCAGGAATAGTGTACGAGACGTGAAGCGGACATTGTTTCGGATCACAATCTCCTGGTGGCGGAAGTGCAAACCTGGTTAAAGTTGATCAAGAAATATGGGAAGAGAAATCGAAAATGGAACTTGGAGCGACTAAGAAATATCGACGATGATGTGAAAGAAGAAATTGAAGAAAAATTCTTTGCAATGGGCGATGTGGTTGACAATTTAGAGGATAGTTGGGGAAAAGTTAAACAGGTTCTACTTGAAACACTCCACAATAACATTGGCAGGATGGAAAGAGCACCGAGAAAACCATAGATAACTGAAGCAATGCTTAAGAAGAGGAAGAACGTAGAAGGGCGAAAGACACGGACATCAAGCAATACAGAAGGCTGAATAATGAATTGAGAAGAGAGACAGACAAAGCCAAAGAAAAGTACATGGAACAGATATGTGAAGAAATAATGGAACTTCAACGGCGCGGAAGATATGATCTGATGTACCAGAAAGCAGAACAATTAGGAGGGAAAGCTAACAAAAGTATACGAACGTTCGGCATCGAAGATCAAGAAGGTAATGTAACCACTACATAAAAGATCTCTATGATCAGAAGAACCACCCCAAAGATATTGCAATCGAAGAAGAGGAAGAGGTGGATGATGATGAAAAACTACCCAGTATAGTGAAAAGTGAAGTAGTACAAAAGTGAAGAAAAAAACATGCAAAAAGTGCAGCGATCACAGAACCATTAGCCTGATTTCTATACTGGAAAGATCATTGCACACATACTGAATAGGCGGCTGGAAAGTAAGATAGATGAGAGGTTAGAAGATCAATTTGGATTCCGGAAAGGAAAAGGCACCAGAGATGCTATTGGATTGATGAGAATTATATTAGAAAGAATTCTTGATGTAAAGTAAAAGTTGTGTTTGTGTTTCATCGACTGGCGGAAAGCTTTCGACCGAGTCAATTGGACGAAACTTCTGAAAATACTTAAAGAAATCGGAGTCAACTGGAGAGATCGAAGACTCATTCAAAATCTGTACACAGGACAACGAGTGACGCTGCGCTTGAATGAAGGAGAAACCAATAGTGTGGAGATTGGAAGAGGAGTCAGACAAGGATGTAGTTTGTCGCCCCAATTATTCAACATTTACAGTGGGTGTTTAATGAAGGAAGCATTAATGGGAATTGGAGATTTCAAGGTTGGAGGGCAGATCATTAACAAGATCAGGTATGCAGATGATACGGTTATAATAGCTAAAACCGAAGGACTACAGGAGATGATTGACAAAATAGTTGACACTGGAAAACTGTATGGAATGGAAATTAACATCGAAAAGTCGAAAGTCATGAGAATATCCCGTGGAAACACGCCCTTACGGATCAAAGTAGAACAAAGAGAACTTGAAGAGGTCGATAATTTCAAGTATCTGGGAAGTATTTTGACGAGAGACGCTTACTGCGCCAAAGAGATCAGGTCAAGAATTGCCATAGCTAAATAAGCATTCAACAAGAAAAGATCACTCTTAACTAGCAGGCTCAATATTGGACTTAAGAAGAAGTTGGTCAGGTGCTATATATGGAGCATTGGACTGTATGGTTCAGAGGCTTGGACATTACGTAAGTTAGAGAGGAAATTTTTGGAGAGCTTCGAAATGTGATGTTGGAGGAAGATAGAGAAGATAAAATAGACAGAGAGAGCAACAAACGAAGATGTTTTAAAACGGATAGGAGAAAAGAGGACACTTCTAGCCACCATCCTTCATACAAAGACTAATTGTATTGGACACATCTTGGAAAGAAATTGTCTTCTTCACTCCGCCATAGAAGGAAAGATGGAAGGAAAGCGAGGAATAGGAAGGAGAACACAGCTGATCGATGATTTGAAAGATAGAAAATATTGGGAGTTAAAAGAAGAAGCTGAAGATCGACAAAAGTGGAATAAACATTTCCAGTCCAAAATCTAAAATTGAAAAAAAAAATCTAGTCCCAGGACCTGCCAAAAGGCAGAATACTTAATAATAATAATAATAATAATAATAATAATAATAATAATAATAATAATAATAATAATAATAATAATAATAAATAATTCTCATTATTTATTCTATCGTCTTCTTTTAAAATTTAGTTTAATTTCCTTCAGTTCAGGTATATAACTTACAAGATCAAATTAAATTTTTACAGAACACGATAGAATAAATTATGATAAAATCTTTAAACTTGTCTCCTAGAAAAGTTGAAAAAAAAAAAATTAGATACGCCTCTGTATCGAAAGGGACGTTATGTTTCAATTAGGCTTTCTTTGTTTAGATAATTCATTATTAAGTTGATGATATTTCTCAGTGACGTCTAGTTTTTGAAAATCCATTTGATTAAGAGCTTCCAGGAATCCCATGGAATTAAATTAACTCGATATTTTAAGTGAAAATTCACTATGCTATTTTAACCAGATTAAGATTATACCATAACAACTACTTCTAAATTAATTATTTCGTTTTTACCAGGGGCGTAAATAAGAGCCCCGCAGACTAAAGCCATCAGAGAGCCTCCAAATCGTGAAGTGAAACGTAGAGAAGTGGCCCCACTCCATACTGTCTGCGGAGGGGCCCCCAAACCTCTAGTTGCGCCACTGGTTTTTAAGCAGTACAGTCCACATAGAAAAATGTGAAATGCAAGATAAGCTAGTAGTTGGAGAGGAGTCGAATCGAATTCCCATTTTCCACGTATTAGTCTTTCGTCAGTGGACAAGAGATTTCTTAACTAAATCTCAATAACCAGATTAATTCTGATAATTATTTTACCGAGCCAACCAACTCTCTTTGAGACAAATCAACTGCCACGAAAATGGTAGATCGAAGATTCTTTCAATTTCAACATCTAGACCCTAGAAATATTTATTATTCCAACATTGTTTTGTATGTGCAGATAGTCAAGTGCAAATTAATCCATTAATTTTGTTCTTCGTTTCTTTGTAAATTCATGTAACAGAGTTGTTGTCTAAAGTACGTAAGTGATAAAGCAACCATGTCACATGAATGGTCTGGTTTCAATTCTTTCCCAATTCACGACGTGATATTTTTGTTTTTTCAGTACGTTTGTATCTTCCAATGGCCATTTAGGTTACAATCGTCAGCTCTTATGAAGCAACTGAAATGTGTTTATTTGTATAAGTCTAAAGGAAATATATGTACGTGATAACTACGTATTTCAACTTCATATTTAAAAGTTACACTAGTATTGCAGCAATTTTATTGCAGAATACCAGAGGAATTTTTACCGGGAAGGTCACTTTGTCCTGTGAAACACAATTCCAAGAAAGCAAGTCCTCACGTTCAACGGGTTTGTATATCCAGCCTCCTCATTATGAAAAGATTTACGATCATTTCAACACCAATCAACTGACGGATTCAGGCTGCTTTACATTAAGTTATTATGATGTATGACAAAAGTTATTATGACTTTAAGTTATTATGATGTAATATGTGCAAAAAATATATATTTGTGTATTACAAGGCCTGAACTTTCAATTATTCGCACAAACATAGTCATGCGAATGATATTTTGTATAGCATTAAAACCGCGGTTGTATAAATTAGTGCAATTCTGATTGATTGATTGATTGATTTTGAAGTTTGCGTCCCGTTCAGCAGCGAGGCTATATGAGACGTGGACCTACTGATTAACGTGGAATCCAAACCACATGAGCTCCCGCCGGGAATCGAACCCGGGTTAGTGCAATTCTGCACTGATACTTTATATTATTTTCAACAGTTAAAAGTTCAAATGTATTCCGATGACATTACTGTTACTTGTATCTCTACGGTCTATACATCTCTTTCCTCTAGTTGCTCGCTTTCAACAGCTTAGTGGTGTCCAACCTTGCTTCTTCCGTTTAGAGATTTTCACTCTCATTTCCCTTTAGTTACCGTTTCCCCTCCACCAGGCTTTTCAATTTAAAGTCTTAGGAATCCATTTTCAATCTGACATAGATCCCACATATAATTATGTCTGGGACCCATTAAGTCAGGCAATTCGTAAACGCATAGCTGCCAATCTCTTGCGTTGTCTTTCTCTACTTCATAAACTTCTCTACTTAAATAGTTATGTCAGTTCTAAATTATAGTTTACTGTAAGAATCTTCCCCTTAGTAGAATTATATGCACGCCGACTCGATTCCCTTTATAGCTGCGTTTTACATAAAAAATTTTCTTTTGAGTTCATAGAGACACCTTGCATCCTGAAGGCCTTTTGTTGACACCAATTTGTCTGGAATATACCGCATTAGTCTTGTCCACCTGCTTTCAAAAGTACAATTTATGACGACCTATACCGCTTAATGGGTTGGATGTTGGAGCCCCCCTTATTTATTAAGGATTATACTTCATTGGTCTTATTTGTCTACTTATGTCCCTGCTTCCGATCTTACGTTGAAACAACTGTATCAACTTCTCTTAATACGACATATTTCAGTCCATAGGGCTCTCCAACAACAACATAATCCTCTACACCAGGGTTCTCAAACTTGTTGTTACCGCGACCCACATTAAATATTAAAAAGTACTTTGTGGCCCACCTACTTTTATTCAAATACACATTGTCATTCTACGTAATGGTGGTATTTCAATTTTGTTAATCATAATTCTAATTTTCCATATAAAGGTAGCACAGAGCTCACTCTATTCTCAACGCAATGCCCTACCAAGTGACAGATTTTGACTCACCCATCCTGAATAACCACTTACTCTTCACCTCATTAACAAACGCTTTCAATTTTCACTTCCTGAATGGTACGTACTTTACAACATATGTTTCTGCATCAAAATAAAATTTTGACAATTAAAAGGAAAATCTTCTCGCGACCTACCAAAGAAGCGGCCCGCGACTCACCAATGGGTCGCGACCCACACTTTGAGAAACACTGCTCTACACGACTGGACGAAAATCTGGAACAATCTTTCCGCATAGTTGGTTTGTTGTCGCTCATGCATTATTACCTACCAACGAACGGTTATATAAAGTTTACCGTAGTTCTTCACGTCTTTGTTTTCATTGTCAACAAGATACCATTTGTCGTCGCTATACGTCCTGTTCAGATTCTCCCCTCGAAGGGTTCATTTTTGTCAATTTGTGAGCTACATTTGTCGCATCTCGCCACAAGCTGTATTACAAACATGGGTTCTGCTTCTAGTCTTTTCTTGGTTTCCTTTAAAAAAAAATGCACAGTCAATTGGCTTCTTGGTGCTACTATCATTTATATCTCCAAATGTTTACTTCTCGGTACACCTGAGAGTTATGTGAAATTTTTGAAAAGAATTCACTGGAAGCAATTCACACCGAACAAAGAAAGAACATTGCTTGCCAGATATTTGATTGCTTCATTTAGTGAATAACTATTGTCTTATCATACTCATTATGTAATTTGAGTTTTTATTTATTTATATTTAAGGGTATATTTAATATTTATTTCTGATCGATTGTGTTCCAAATAAAAAATAAGTAAAAAATGGTCTGATATGATCGGATATAAATCCTGAGAAGTTGTTATCGTTGGCTCGAGTGTTCTGAAGTGAAACGAAACATTTTAAATGTCCTTAAATATCTATATTCCTGTCTCGGTCAGCTTCGATTAATGTGAATCTGGAGTAGACGTGAATTAAAAGACAACAAAGGAAACGATGTCCCGTTAGAGGTGAACTCGTAAAATTCAGACAATAATAATAATAATAATAATAACTAGAAATTGCATTTTCGTTTGTTTAACACATTTTAGGGTCCAGGTTGAAAATTTCGCACCGTCAGCATTTCACAGAGGTTAAAAGAGAAATAATTTAAATTTGCTTTGATAAGCTATGAAGATCACCTGATCGAATCGATCCAACAATTACATACACTATTTATAACTAATGTGCGAATATGCACTCGTCCAACTTACATTTGTGCGATTTTAATTTTGCTAATTAAGTGTGTAGAATATTAAATAGTAATTTATTTATTTATTTGTGCACATTTCTAAGCATTATTAGCAACTTAGGCCTTAAGCCCATCACATAGCAAGGATGAAATTCCTCGGCGAGAACACTATTCAGGGAAGGAAGAAAGGAATAGGGAAAGAAAGGTCTGGGATGGAAATGTTAGGTGATATCCTAGCATTTGCCTGTTGTGAACGAGAAAAGCTCAGGCAAAATCTCACTCATGATGGTTGGCCTGAGAAAGCTGTTACACCTTTTAGACCGAATGTTCCCACCGGGAATCGAACCCGGGACCGCTCACACCAAAAGTGGGAGCGTTATAGACTACGCTACGACCATTAAATAGTAAAAATACTACCTGAGATCTATAATTACAGCAAATAATGACCAGAACTTAGGAATAAAAATAATGTTAGCTGAAAACAGAGCCTACTTTGCACTAGGTTCCTTATTAAGATCTAACCTTATCTCTATCTACCCTAACCTTATCTATCTAATTATTAAATGCTTCATGATTTTAACTTCCAAAATTTCGAGACATAACGGTTGGAAACCACTGTTGTACAAGACACAAACACCGATACTCCACAAAAGCGGTAAGAAACGACTTGAAGTTTTCAAAGTTTGGATAAAATTGAAAAAAAAAAAAAATGATTGGTCTGTACGAAAGCCAATGAGGAAGTTCTTGAAATATCATGTGATGAAAGAATATTGGATATAATTAAGAAAAGATAAACCGGTTAGGTCATTGTTTAGTAAGGAAACATATCCTGAAGGATTTGGTAGAGTGTATAGTTGAAAGAGAAAGAGAGCGATAGAAGAAAAAAAAACTACAATCGATTGATCGTGTTTTAAAATCAGGTAGTTGCTAGGATAATGGCAAGAAGTCAAGTCAGGAGTTAGTGTATATAGTAAAGCGTCTGAACTTCAACAACTGACCTACCAATTATGGCAGAATACTTGTAATGGATTGGTAGTCATGTTTTGGAAGTAGAGAGGATTATTACTTTTCTTCTTACTCAATTTACAAACAAACAAACAAACAAAAAAAAAAAAACACTTGTGATATACAGTAGAGTACCGATTATCCGAGCTAATCTTGACCGAATCTAACTCGGATAAGCAAAAACTCGGTTAATATGGATGGATACATAGAAAATTTTATACAGTATTTATTATTGTTGTTTATTGATAATTTTTCTTTGTTAGATTATTCATTATTATTGTATTTATTATTTTATTGGACACACAGTACAGTACATATAATTGTACATAGATACATAAGGAACTGCCCATAATACAGTAAATAAAATGCAGATTTGATATTGATACGTACATAAATAAAACACAATATAAACAAGGTACTGTTTAGCATACACGTTAAAGAAAGTGTTTCATAGTCTTCTACTTCATTAAGCTGTCTCGTTTTTGTCCGCTATACTGCACAGCAGGCCCATATTCAGGGGGTCTAGGGGGGACGGGCACCCCTAAATTATTGCTGGCCCCTAAAATTTTCACGGTAGGCTTGCAAATGAATTATAATATGGTGATGAACTATAATATGGTTGGATCGGGACCCCCTAACTTCAGCCCCCCCCCCTACATTTTCAAGCTGGCTACGGGCCTGCTGCACAGACGTATCAACATCATAATGTCAGCTGGTGGCGTGTCCTCTTTCTGCTCGACGTAGAACACTGCCTTCTCAACCGTGCAATAATTAAAACTCGCTAACCCAATTACGGCAATGTCGGGCAGAGTCGTTATCTTTACACCAGCTTTATATTTGCTCTGTTACTGAAACAAAAGCCTGTAGACTGCTTATCGGTGTAGCCGGATTAGTTTTTAAATTTCTGTTTGTTTGATTAAGCTCGGATAACACGGAACCTCGGTTAATGGAAACTCGGGTAATCCGTACTCTACTGTAACTCTATTTTTTATTTTTTTATTTTTTTTATTTTTATTTATTTATTTATTTATTTATTTAGAATTTCACTTCTCTTTTCATTCTATCTTATCAGGAATTGCTGGTTTTGCTATTTATGTAGTGGCCATGTATAATGAAAAGGTAACCCAAGTTGTCATTCCTTTACACCTTCGATATTCTACATCTGTGGCACCAACGCCCCGCACCAGCCGTTCATCATTCTCATTGCGGTCGTTTTCAATTGGAGGACATCATTACCGAAGGGACACAGAAGCGAACTAGTAAGGAACCCATAAGAATGTGCATGCATGTGGCTGGAGAATCTGGTAAACTGTATGTAATATTATTCCTTGTGTTCGGGTGTTAAATAAAAGCAACTAGAAGAAACAAATTGTAATTAATCATAGAATTAAGTAACGTTCCATCATCATCTAAGGTAAATTAAGTGCCATACCATTCATTAGCATAAGACAGTTAGCGTCTGTCAATGGAGGGAGTAGGCTCTTCCAGTATCTACGAGGTGCCCCCAGCAATATTTCTCTAACAGCACCTGCAGTTTTTGGTGCTAATCCAGTTATTGTTTGGTATCTACGAAGAAAAGTTATAATGGATCATTAACATAAATGTCACATGAATACATGAGCATGACCATTTATATGTGCTGCTGAAACATTCTATATCGTCTCCAAGGGGTTATTGTGTTAAATTAGCATTTTCATTTGTCTCAATAAAGAACTTACGAAAATTAATATATATCGATAGATAAAAGAAACTTGTCATCTGAGAATGTTGAAGAATCCAGAATGGCCAGATGCTCCTGAAGAAGAGTCTGAAATCATTGGTGATATGCCAAGCGCCCTCCCCTGAAGGGAAATTATTACTCTTTATGTGTTATTTTAACGGGATGAAAGGACAAAAGTACTTTTTCTCTCAACATATTAGACCAATAATCTGTTCTCAATCTGTTGCTAGTACAAACTAGCTAATATCCCCAATATAACAACGAATAATAGTTTGCGACCCATCCTTATTGTGCAAGAATGAAGAAATGTCAACCCTCCGTGGCCAAGTGCTGGATCTAGAAGGGAGTGCATGCCAAATCAAAGAAAAATATTATTATTTTTATATTATTTCAACAAAACTAAATGACAAAAGTATTTTTTTGTCAGTAAATTAGCCCAGTAATCTTCTCTCACTCTATTGTTAGTACAAACTAGCTACTATCTCCAATTTTTACAGAGGGTAATATTTTGCACACCTTACGAACCTACCATCCTTTTCAGCTAGAATGAAGAGATAAGGTCTAACTCTTCATTCTAGACCTCGTCATCCCAGAGGTCTATGGACCCATCATCCCCAGGCCCGAAAATTGACATAAGATTTTCCAGACTGGCCAGAAATACTCATTTAGAAAAATGAATTCAGAGACATCAAATTGAATTTTACATCAGTTAAAACAAGCTATAGAATGTCCACTATGATTGACCAGTGGCGTAATTTGAGAAGGGCAGCGGGAACAATTGCCCCCCCTCCCTGCCTGTTTGAGAACCATATTTTTAACCCTTTATTGGGCAATGTTGCTCTCAAGCAACATTGCATTTTATTGCGTTATCCGCACGAACTATAACTTCAGTGATCATTTAATTGGCATTATTGCTTTCATACAATTATACATGATTTGCGGGTCGCTTCTTTAGATACTTCTAATCTTCGTGAACAGGGAACAGTCAAATTTAGTATTGTAGAAACTTTATCTCCTACGTTCCGCGAAAGTTCTTTTATTTTTTATTTGTGGTTTCTTGTTCTGTAGGAAAATATTTCAACGAAACTGTTGGTAATTACTGAAAGTATTCTTGGGATATTTTATCATAATAGGGCAATACTGCTCAGTAGCTCCACATAAGACCTATTTTATGGCAATTTTGCTTTGAAATAAACATCCTGTATTTTGTAACTAAAGTACAAAAATACTTTAAAAATTACGAAATTATGATCAGGAAGGCATGGTTCAACCATAAAAGCAAACTAAATATTTTAATGGTAATGCTATCAATGCTTGCCAATTAAAGAGTTAATAAATTGTATACTATTTAAAAAATGTCATTGTTATATCCGAGGACATATCAAGCTTATATATCCAAACTCTTATATCCGTGAACAAATGTTCCCCTGACAAAACCTGAAATGGTCTATTGTGAATGGCGCTTGGATTTACACTCTTACTGTGCTATTCGTTCGAAATAAATGTTCTTTGTCTTGTTTTCGGCTTAAAGTTGGTTATTTTTCTTTAATGTGCAAAAATTTTATGTCAAAACTTACATTGTATTTCAGTTCATTTTTTAAAATTTTCGAACAAAGATTGTATTGTGACCTTGAATTGACCCAATATAGCAAACGAGTTATCTTCAGAAAAAAAAAACAACTTTAGTTCTAAAATTACTACTGGTATCATAATAGAGCAGACATTCTAACTTGCATTCAGTTCATTTTTTTTTCTTGAGATGACTAATTTGGTATATTAAGTCAACTCAGAATTATGAAACACTATCTATTTCAACGCATTTTAAAATGCACTGAAATGCATCGCAAAATCTGTACTAATTTTTCGCAAAAGTAAAGAAAAAGAAATATCTCCTTTACGTCGTAGTACGTCTATACTTGTCGGATGCACCCGTTCCTGTGTGATGAAGGTGTGCGAAGAGTGGGGAAAAAATTGGGTAACAGTGTCTGGGAATTACGTAATCAATACAGTGGTGGATGCACAACACCCATATCCCACGCAACTATACGGCGTACACTGACACGCATGCAGTTCCAGAGAAGATTACACACTCGTCACCCACTCTTCACGACTTGTTACCACAGACTTCGTCGCGCTCGGGCACAGGAACACGCTATTGGACCATGGATGATTGGTGTGTTGGTCCGATAAATCACAGTACCGGTACTACTCCTCTCAAATGGGCATGTGGGTATGTTG
Source organism: Thermobia domestica (assembly GCF_964235325.1). Lineage (NCBI taxonomy): Eukaryota > Metazoa > Arthropoda > Insecta > Zygentoma > Lepismatidae > Thermobia > Thermobia domestica. Next base: position 154,259,774 of record NC_137464.1, read on the forward strand.
CGCCAACAGCACGAAACTATGGATCCCTCTTGCATGGTGCGTACTATGAGGGCGGCTGTATGGTTTGGGGATATTTCTGTCGGCATGAACTGGGACCGTTGGTGTGTATGGACCACAACGAGACATCCGTTGCGTATTTGCAGGTGTTAGAGAATCACGTACACTCTATAATGCAACACTTCTATCCACGCGAAGGCGGCATACCAAGCCAGGACTACACTTGCTTGGCTTAAGGAACATTTCACGGAGCTGTAGCACATGAATTGGCTCCCTATCTCACCGGATCTTAATCCTATAGAACCTTTGTGAGATGTTGCGGAATGAGCTCTTCGCACCATGACTTCTGTACCAACATCTGTGGGCTCGTTGTGAGATGCCATTAGGAATATATGTCATCAGATCCCCGTGGAAATATATTAGCAACTACTAGAATCCATGTCATGTCGTGTTCACGCTGTCCTCTGAGCAAAAGTGGACCAACAAAGCAGTGTTGGGTAAGTTACTTGTAAAAATGTAACGCGTTACAAGTTACTTTACTTTCTCTTAAAATGTAACGCGTTACTAACGCGTTACTTGCCTCAAAAAGGTAACTGTTACTTTACTTCGAAAGTAACGCGTTACTAAAGCGTTACTTTTAGGTCCGAAACTTTGAATATGTTAAAAAAAACTTATTACTTCAGTTTCCCGTACTACTATTACTACTGCTATTATTATTATTATTATTATTATTATTATTATTATTATTATTATTATTATTATTATTATTATTATTATTATTGCACGTTCTGGATCGATTTATGTAAATGCAAGGACAAATTTTTACTTGACAGCTATATGAACATTTTAATGTAATGTAACATTGATTAAAATGCCATACTGCGTTACTCGTAGGGATGGGCAAGAGTGAGTTCGAGCAAGTTTTCTTTGAAACTCGATTCGACTAGGAACAAACATCTTTAAGTTTGACCCGAGAACTCAACTTGAAAAAATTTCCTCCAACTCGACTCGAATTCGGGTCGAGTTTCGAGTCGAGTCGAGCCAAGTCTGGTGTATAGTTTCGAGTACTCTCTTCAAGTATCTTACATAGACAATATAATTATTATCAATGGTACTACTACTACTACTACTACTACTACTACTTATATTATTATTATTATTATTATTATTATTATTATTATTATTATTATTATTATTATTATTATTACAATACTGTGTATAAACATGAAAGATAGGCGGTTTATATCTGAATACTAAAAAAGTAGTTGATTGCCAGCCTCGGTAGTCGTGAAGTCTAGGAGTCAAGGATATGTTCACGAGCTTCTAAATTTGGATTGAGGGTCTAGGTTGAGTATTCGGGCTCGAGCCAAACATTGTTAAAAGTTATAGGGCACTGGCCAAATATCTTCAAAACTGCTCGGCCCGGGTTAAGAATTGTCAACGACTCGAGTAGCTCGGCTCACAGCTCATTCACTATCGACCCAAACCGAGAAGTGAGCCGAGCCAACAGTTTACCCAACCGAGTCGGCTGGAGCCCTTCGCTCAGTTGAGTCGAACCGAACAGATGGCTCATCCCAACCAAGCCAGCTCGAGCCGATGGTTGACCCCAAGCGAGCCGGCTTGAGCCATCGGTTCAGTTAAGCCGAGCCGAGCTAAGCTTGTTATAAAAATCTCTTGTAGTCTCGGTATCGAGACGCGACGAGATGAGAGCAGTGTCCCCTCTCGTGAGCAACACTAAAAGTATTCCATATTACTGTTTATCTTACATTTCTCATGATTTTCGCTTTCCAGTGTAATCAGGCCATGATTCCAAAACGAGTTAAAAGGAGCGAGCCATTTACCAAACTGGACTCGACTTGAAACTCGACGCGAAAAACAGGAAATCGACTCGGAACTCGACTTGGATTCGAGTCGAGTTTTAGCTTGACTCGTGCCCATCCCTATGCGTTAGAAAAATGGTTGCTTATTATTATTCTGCTAAACTAATTATATAATAATAACAATGTTGCTATGTAAAATTAAAAATACAGAATATAAAGAAACATTACACTACAGCTGACAAAATGAGAACACATGAACTGGGGGTGAATCAAAACTTGCCAAAAACTCTAAAATCGATACTTACTTTTTAAAGCTAGTTGTCTCAAACTCTATAATCAACGGGACTTTAGGATATGCAAACTGATCTAAAAGAACTCTAATATTACATACCATCAACATTACATCAATAAAGTAGGCTTGCTCAGTTTATTCATATTAACCCCTTACTGTATGTCGTTAATTATGGCACCCTAGTTGTTGATAAATATTTCTCTCCGGGGCACCACTTTACTTTTAAATTCTGTTCACCATCATCTTCAGCTTTTAAGAAAAAGTATTCTTTCAAATGTTTGAACGATAAAATATCTTCGTTCTCCATCTTTATAAAAACAACACCAATCAAAGTAAAATAGACTACCAGTACCATTGCACTCGTAGTTCACTCACTGAATGTATTGATTTGGAGCTGTCAAAATCTAAGACAAAATCTGCCAGGTGCTTGCAATCAGTACACGTAATTTCCCTGAGGCTGTCCTCATCTTTCAAAAACAGCAAGTGGATCTATATTTTGTTATATAAATAAACAAATCAAATTGTATCTATGAATGTATTTGCAAGCCTACCAACATAAAGTTCGTAAGGCGAAACGGGAAAATGCACATCGAGATTTCCCGTTCAGCCTTACATTAAGATGAAAAGTGATAACAGGTTTTACATGCAAATTTTATTGCTAGAGGTCATAAGGCGAAACAAAAAAAGGCGAACAGTGCAGGAATCGTCGGTCACTGACATCGTTCATGCTCCATTGTTCCATTCTGAGAAATTCACTTACAGGAAAGAAACATTTCTTTCCGAAAAAGATATACATATATTGTAGTTACTCATCCGAAATGTAACGCGAAAAAAGTAACGCAAACTAGGTACGTTACTTAAAAATTTGTAACGCGTTACCGTTACAGTTACTTTGGAAAAAATGTAACGCGTTACTAGGAAACGTTACTTAAAAAGTAACGCGTTACAAGTAACGCGTTACTTGCGTTACGTTACTTCCCAACACTGCAACAAAGTATTAGGTAGGTGGTTCTAATTCAGTGAACACTTAGTGTAGTTGCTCGAATGACCATTGAAGAAAGACCTGTATTTCTCTTTTTCACTTGATATAAGTAGGAGAGACCGGGGCTGGTTGGCAGCAGGGGCTTGTTGACGAACTCCTTCATTAATTAGCATAATAAGCTGTTGCTGCCAGGGCCGGATCTACGGGGGGAAATTCGGGGCATTTGCCCCGGGGCGCAGCTGGTTGAGAGTAAGTAGGGGCGCCATTTCGATGCAAGATTTATGCTAGCAGGTTTGGCTCGGGCCGTATGGACAATGATGGGTTGATTAATAGAGTGAGGAAAGTTTGAGGAACAACTCCGAGAAAACTCACGCACGTAAGTCAAACAAGGACAATAAGCACAATTTCAACATTTACTAACTTTGTTCACTGGAATTAGTTCAATGAATTTACATTTGTCAGACCAAAAATAAATCAAGTGGTCTTATGGAAAGTGCTGGAAAGACTTTTTGCTTTCTTAATTGGTTGGTATTACTTTTTCACCCGTAAATATTAAATTTTGTCAAATGCAATCGATTCTACTTTTATATTTGGTGATAATAAAGTTAGATGAATGTGCTAACTATATTTTATTAGAACATTTTAATATGTAAATGTTTTAAACGATACTATTTCACAATTAAGAAAGGAATATGAAAATTATAGAAAATCAGTTCTAAGACAATACGCTGCATGAATTGAACATTTCATATCTTTGTGTGTTAAGTCTTAGTAGTTGACATTTCGTTGTGCTTTGAATCTGATTGTGAGATAAGTGGATGTACTTGAATTTTATTTAAGGCTTTATTTAACTTGTTCTGTTAATTTCTTACTTGCCGTTTGAGTTAGGCCAATTGATATTAAAATTTACTCCTACTGATTAAAATTTAACTTACCTCGGTGTTCAGATGTTGGAAGAATTTTTGATTGCGTTCGTGAAGTTAGCGAATGTGATCTGGTAAGGGTGCGAGCAAATTTGGAAGGGTAACATCATACAGCCTCGACCACCCACCTACTCAATTCCGAATGGCGATTATTTCCAAACATTTCGACGTACTACACTGCAAAAACTGTGCAAATTCTTAGGAGACTTATTTACGAACATAATCTTTTAAGATATCATGCGCCCACTATAATTAAATCCGTCGTTTTTTTTTCTTTTTTAGAACTTTTGAACTAACATTATCAAAAGTTAAAGAAAATATACGCGTAATCGTGTGAAAAATGCAATATATAATGTTTCTTCTTTTGTTCTTTGCTAAAAATTGGGACAAGCATCCCAATAAGTATTATTAGGACATCATGACGCAGATTTCGATTCCGGAATGGTCTCTAAGACTAAAGTTAGATCAAGCTCTACAGTCATAATTGGGAAACTCCTAATACCACGAAGGTCATACGTGCCTCACGAAACACAGTTTGGAAGCACTATCTTACAAAGTATTATAGTCGCTTTTGATTCTTTTATTTTTTTAAAATAAGCTGAATAAATTTAAAAAATAATTGATTGGGTGCAAAAAAAAAGTGACAATTGTTTTTATGTTGTAGGGTACAGAAACGTTGACGAAATGAGTTCCGCATCTGGAAAAATGAAACACTGGTAATGAAAATAAAATAAAGATGCTAAGAAAGGAAGAAAATAAGGTATATCAAATCGCAATGAAGAAGTGGTTAGATAAAAGGGACAACTCTCACACAACTTCGATGATTCCTCTTCCAAAAATATGAAAAAAATCTGAAAATGACAGTGATTCAGCAGTTCAAAGTATTGCAAAAAATGATGACAGTCTTCTGAGTTGCTTTCTTGCAATGATAGTGACGACTCTTCTGAACCAGAAGAGCACACTGTTTCTCAGTTGCTGCACGTAGTCAAATACCAAAACAAGAAATTATAAGTCAAAGACTCGTGAAAATTGTTGATGTGTGTATAGAAGGTCCTAGTACTTGGCCATGCGAAATATTAGACAAAGAAATGTGCTATTTTGTACAAAATTTCACGGTTTCGTCATTGAATCAAACAATGACTTTTCTTTTACAACCAGAGAAGGAAGGCGATTAATTCGCACATGTGGTACAAAGTTCTTCCAAACGGGGAGAAAACTAAGCGGTCCTGGCTCGTGAATTGTAAAAGTGAAAATGTTCTTGTTTGCTCCTGTAAGTTATTTTCAGACTCCAAACAAATTACATCTTCGTCTTCTGATGCCATAACAAAATTAGTAAGTTCTGGGTTTCGAAGTTCTGAAAGAATATCAAATCATGAAAATTTGGTTTCCCATAAGACGTTTGTTGTGCAAGGGAAGTGTGTACTGAACTCCCTCAATTTAGACAAAGGAGTGGACAAAAAAATTTCAACAATGCATTCGAGCAGAAAAAGAGAAGTGGATGGAGGTTTTATCGATAATTATTGATACGGTGTTGTTTTCATCAGCAAGTTGCTTATCCTTCCGTGGTAGAAAGGAAGGGAACACAAAACTACGTTGCACTTATCATTTTGACCTAGTGAATAGGAGCTTCCTTAACTTCATTCTTCTCTCAAAGTACAATTCTACCTTACGAGAAAAGGTGATCTGTTTTTAAAAAGGCCGGGTTTCGTTCGTTTCACATGACATTCAAAATAAGTTCATCGTCTTAATAGCTAATACAGTAAAGCAAGAAATTCTTCATAAAGTGCGGAAGGCTAATTGATGAAATTATAACCACTTCCTCTGACTCAGAAGTCAAATCAGTTGCCAAAAATGGAAATCAATCAAAGATCTGATATTTGTAGTTAGTATTTTGAAACTTAGTTTTGCATGAAATAAATCGAGCGAACAAAGAAATACAGAATAAGGATTTGACTGCATAGGTTTCTTGATTTCTTATCAGGTCATTTGAACACAATCTCCAGGTTCAGGAATCAAGGATTAGATAGATGGCTGTCGGAAGCCAAGGTTATTGTTAATTTGATAGATGTAGAAGATCAGTTCAAAGAAAAACATATCTCGAAGAAGAGAATATCAGGAGAGAAGGAACAGGATGAAGCGAGACATTTTACTGAAGAGGATCGCCTTAGACTGTCTTTCTTCAGAATTCTTGACCTCTTACGGAAAGAACTCTTTATTAGAATGGATAGGCTCAAAGAAGTAAGCAAGGACTTCAGCTTCCTCAGAAAAGCTCATTGTGTGAAATGGTTTTTGGAGGACTTGAAAAATCGTGCGCGGATCTCGCTTTGAAATACCAAGACGATTTGAATGCTGTAGAATTATGTGTAGAAAATGTTAAAGACCAGGCTGTTGTATTCTTGCCCGACCTCAAGAAGCCAACCTCAAGGGCAGTGGCGTATTTACGATTTTGTTTCGGGGAGGGCTTTGCTAACTTTCGGGGGAGGGGGCTTTGCCTGAAAATGTGAAAACTCTGCAAGATATTTCATATACTTTACTATAGTAAGATTTCGGGGGGCTTAAGCCCGGAAGCCCCCCTAAATACGCCACTGCTCAAGCGACATAGTTGACATGATCACCGAAAATGACTTTCAAAGTGCCTATCCAAACGTCTCAGTGGCTCTTAGAATTTTTCTTACCCTTCCGTGCAGTATGATATCTTGTGGAAGAAATTTCAGCAAACTAAAACTCATTAAAACATACTTATGTCCAATCGTGGGGCAGGAAAGGCTCTCAGATTTGGCAAAATTAGCTGTAGAAAACAAGGTCGCTCAATCAATTTCTTATGCAAAGAATATTGAGAACTGCAGAAAAGAAAGCAAGAAAAGTATTTTTGTGAGCGACGCGACGTTACAAAACGAGAAGGAAATTGTATAGAATATCGTTATTAATAGGTACTATAAATAAGAGTACTTGTTCTTACATTTATGCTACATATGAATTGATGTGAAGCGCGTGTAACCACCTACCTTAAACTTAAGCATATATTACTAGAAGAATTATCTACATAGTAGTGGAAGCAGGGTTGAATTCAGGGGGTAGCCCGGGGGGGAATCTCCCCCCCGAAGAAAATTCATTTCCCCCCGGAGAAACAAAAAAATTCGGTCACAAAATGTAGAAATTACTTCACCCAATTATTTGCTTTCTTTCCGTGTACGTGCAGACGAAGTCCGATCTCTCAATATACATATAAATGACGCTGACCCATTCTATATAAATATTAAACATGTAACATCTAAGATAGAATACCAAATAATCAATAAAACTTGTATTTCTTAACTCTATAACCGAGTTGGGCAGAACATGAAATTGTTAACTGTTGAAGAAAGGTTTGTATTTTAGTAGATACTATACTCTCGCCCTATATTATATATTAGTAGGTAGCACTAGCACAGATTGAGATAGGAAAGGAAAGATAGGGAAGATCTTTCGATCATTCCATATGATCTGTGATGTCAGCAGACTTCAGTTCTTGAAAATGTACAGTTCTTGCATTATTTGAAATAGAGCGCCTAAATCCCATTTCTCCCATCGGAAGAACAGACGTAAATGTTTTTACGATTGTTAAAGTAAACACACTTTTCTTTAATTAAAAATAATTCAGTTAAAGGGTGAGATTCAGAGTGCGTCATTTAGAGGGATCAGGAAGGAACAGTTATCCCTCCTTGGTTAGAGATTTATAGAGAATTTATCAATATGATAGTAGTATATGAGTAAAAGATTGCTATTGAAGGTGATGAAGATCCTGCTCAGTGCCGTGCCATGGGGGAGGGGCAAGCGGGGCGACGGCCCCGGGCGCCGAAGTAATGGGGCTGTAAAATTCGGGAGGGAAACAGAAAAGAAAAGGAGAAAAGAAAAACAGGAATGAAACACGTGCACATATATAAAATGAAAGGAAAAAAGTAATGAAAAGTGCTCAAAATCAAGGAAAAGCAGGGTTTACTTTTTAAAATTTTCTCATGTTTCACGGCTGGTCTGTCGACCTCACTCATATATACGGGTGCCATCGTATACTCTCGCGCCAAGCGCTGATTTTCCACGACACAGCACTAATCCTACTGAAGATTTCGTAAACTAAACTATTGATGCAGTGAAGAAACCAAGGCTAATATGCTTGATTTAGAATCAGAAGTATGAGAAAGGATGATAACTTTTTGTTAAGATATTCCTATGTATGTTTGTTTTAGGACAAAAAATATTTCAGTTAATTTAAATCTTTTTAAAAACTTCTATATTGGTAACAAACAGTAACTACTGAATATAGGAAATAATAATAAAAATAGTTACTGTAAATAGCAGTTAAAGTTTAGTGTAAAATATTTTTGCCAGTCTTTATTTAATGTTTTAGATAAAATTAAACGATTGTTTTTTTTTATAATTATAATCTCTCATTGAATATTTAGAAGCAATTAGTCCAGTGTGCAAATTGAAAAAATTTCCCAGGGGGGATGAATTTCACCCATATGCGCACCCAGTCCTCCCCCATATATATATATATATATATATATATATATATATATATATATATATATACACTAACAAGCACAAAACAGTTGAGATGTGAGATCTTTCATAAATTTTCACTCAAGTAATATTTAGATTAGCTACGCAAAGTAGACCTACTTATCTTTATGTCCACTTAAAAATACTCCAGAGGGGGAAAAAGTTATCCCTGCCAGGGATAAAATTTTTCTTCTCCAGGGCGGGAAAGATTTTTGTCAGGGGGGAAATCCCTGGCATCCCCCCCGCCAATTCGCACCCTGAAGTCTCAATATTAGGTAAGATGTGGATATGAATGGAATTGTTAAATATGCTGCTTTCTTGCAAAAATACAGAAAAACAACCCTTCCCCCCCGAGGAGTTGACATTCCCCCCGGGTGAAAATGTCTGAATTCAACACTGAGTGGAAGGCCCGCAGACAGAGTGAAGCCAAGCATACAACTGAAAAGCCGATATACATAATAGAAGGAATCGTAAAATAAGTCAATGAAGAAGAATTTCCTGAATCAACAGATCAACAGGTTGTCAAGTTCAGGATCCTATTTATAAAAAAATGTTTCTATATAACTTTTTTTTTTTTTTTTTTTTTACTTTGCGTCAAAATCTGTAGAACACTTCACAATAGTTCTCAATAAATGTATGCAACAAAGTTGAATCTTCTACAACTATGTCTTCTGTGGATTTCTTGCGTAGAAAATCTTGAAAATCTTTTTTTCAGTATAACAGAGTATTTTCTTTTCAAAATAAAGAGCTTTAAAAAAAAGTCTCAGAACCTGTTTTAACAAATACTTAATATAAATAAAACGTAAATATTGCATAATGTATCGGTTCGTGTTTCGATTAAACAAGAAAATTTCTTCTACAGTGTACGTTTAATATTTCTCACTTTCTTCTTTTTGCATACGCTTTCAAACTCGTATGTGGACACAAATTTCAGTAAAAGTTAGCTATAAAAGGTAGAAAGATTGCAAATGATTTAAACTTCTTAAAATATATATTTTAACATAAGATTTGTTCCAATCCCTAACATAAGGTATTTAGACTTGGGAGGGGCGTCAAGAAAACGTCTTTGCCCCGGGCGCAATATTTTGTAGATCCGGCCCTGGTTGCTGCTGTTATAAAGAGCGACCTATGTATGGATGCAGCGGCCACCTTCATATGGAAGCGGATTATGGTGTCTATGAGATAAAGATAGTTTTTGTCAGTGTGAAGTATTTTTTTCAGTTCTCCGTTACAACATCACAGAATCGTTACTACTTGGAGTACAGAGGTAAGTAATATAGCATTAGTTAGATCTGAACTTTGTTTTTATGGATATTCATACAATAAAACGTAAATCCCAAACAATTGCTGAGTAATTACGACTTTGTTGCACAACACGGGCTTGGGGTTAGTTGGCGTATAGCATCTGGGTTGGTTGGCAAGTGCGCCAAACAGTGTTGCCACAGTCCTAGCTCTGAAGTGGGCTGAAAAATAGTACCAAATTGAAACAAAAGGGGCTGAATTCATTATTTTATACCAGTGTAATACATGGCTGTATAACACGAAACTAAACGAGATAAGGTTCTAGAACAGTCTTCCCCCCTTTCAAGAGTCCAAACCAAGAAAGTGCTCTTTCTAAAAATTCCTTTTTAAACATCCAAACAGGAGGACCCGAACAACCATGTAAAACAAGACAATGTTTTTTGTTATAAAATATTACTAGTTTTATTATTAGAGTTGCTGTGGCAGTACAATGGATAAAGTGTGATTTATGATTTATTTATTTTTATTTATTTATTTATTTTATTATTATTATTATTATTATTATTTATTTATTTATTTATTTTTTTTTTTTTTTGAAGTTTAAATATTGTTTGCTGCTTTTGATATTTAGGTTACGAGCTATTTTTTGTAATTAAATTTTACTTGGAAGTTAATTTTTACCTTGTGTTTTGTGTTTTAATGCAGCCACGGAAACTTTTCCAACGGTTTCTTGTTGACTTGTAGGAAAACACAGGTTTATTTTGTTTAACATTGGAATTAAAGTTTTTATATTTTTTCATTCTCCAAATGTATATTGTACTAATCATGGTTAGTCATTACACATGGAAGTAGATGAAATTTTTCTCGGACGTAGGAAGTATAACAGAGGCCGCAAAAATTAAATGGGAAAACAGTTATCATCTTCGGTATATACTGTAAGGAAACCAAACGCGCCTTTATTTCGAAGTGACCAATAAACCAAAACAGTACTATGGCCATATATGAAAAAATGTATGAAACGAGGAACAAATCAATCATCTCCGAGTTCGTGTGTAAATAGTACGTTAAAATAAAATATTAAAATATAAATTATTGCACCATAGTCTCGTTTATTTCACGACTGAAGGAGGATAATAGAACGTAAGAAGAATATAAGGTAAGTAAACTGATATTTATAAAAAATGTAAAACCGGTCCAGGGTCCTAGAACCTTCCCTGAAAGATATCACAACACATTATTAATAAATAGTGCTGAATTGGGAAGATTTCACAAAAGGGGTTGAAAATGCCAGCGTGATACCAACGGGCCGATGAATAACAAAAAGGGCTGAATTTGGTACAATTGTACCAAGTGTGGCAACTCTGGCGCCAAACAACCCCGTGTGGAATTTTATTTCATTTTACTTTTATTGTTACATTCTTTGTTTTATTGTTATGTTGTTTACAGTTCTACCAATCTTTTACTTCAATGTTATAGAATAGCATGCACATAAGAAATCGAGATAAGACTGTATGCCGGACTCTAAATTTTCTGAATAGGCCTAATTCTCAGGATCAAGAATATTTTGTATGTGCTCTTTTGTTACAAAAATAGAGGCCTAACTATTGCTTTTTTCTTTCCTTGTGGAAAGTACGAAATAAACTGCATTTCTCGATAATTCAGCTAAAACATATCTTAGTTTCTCTTAGCTACTTTGTGAACAGCGGGAAATAAACTACGTTTCTTGATAGTTCAGTTATTTTAATTACATTTTGAAATAATATGAAGAATTAACCTACACCAAATCATATTAAAACGAATGTGGTTTGATAATCTTGTAGCTTTCAATGTCATGACAACCAAGCTAGAATGAAAGATGTTTTCATATGTCATAATGCTGATCCTTTTAAATGTTGTGAATAAAAGTCATATCAAACTTCAAATAGCCTACTTCATTGCAATATATATAATAGAATTTGGAAAAATAACATTTATTTCTAATAAATCCAATTTTTGTTTGTGTTTTGCTATATTTAAAAAGTATGCCAACTAGCCCCACAATATCAGCCAACCAGCCCCTTACTAGGGGTCGGTTGGCATACTCCGTTTTAAAAGAAAGAAAAAATTATTTCTCGAAAACTGTAAGCAACAAAACAAAAACAAAAATTGAATTTATTAGAGGAAACATTCGCTTGTCCGTACACATCCATTACATTGCAATACAGTGCACCATCTGCTCATAAAAAAATAAACAATGAAAACTTTGCCAACCAGCCCCGGTCTCCCCTACTCTCGGATAGTTGTGGTGTCGAACAGTTTTGAATAACATTTCTGTAAGCACAAGGAACAAAATAAATAAGAAATCCTCCATCAATCACTACAACCGATTTCATTTTCTGCTTTGATCAATTGCAATAATATATGGGGTTGGACACTTTTTCGAATTTTTCATTATGGTAGTCATAAATCCAGTCCATCCTGGCTGCGACTGTAATCCTACAATCCATATAAAGTTGATGGAAAATAGATATTGCGAAATGACCATTGCAGAAAGACCTGTATTTCTCTCTTTCATTCGATATAAGTACTCTCGGATAGCTGTGGTATTAATAAAATACTCAATTGAAATTCTCTTAACTTGTTATTCGACACAGGTACCTGACGTGGCACAATGAATACCTCCCGTGGATGCAAAGTGCCTATGTTATCAAGACTTCATACATTTACGTCAACATTATCAAAAACATGTTGGAGAAATTTATCTCAATGGATAGCTGGGGAGCAAGCGTTAATGATCGATGTTAGGTAGATTGTGGCATCACGGTAAGATGCTCACGCTCCCATTGATGAAATATATTTATGAAGTGTTTTGAACTCTATAATCGATAGGGATGCGCACGAGTCGAGTCGAGTCGAGATTTAAGCGTGTCTCGACTCGTCTCGAGAAAATGTTGTCTCGACTCGAAAATATGTTTTCGTCTCGACTCGACATGTTCTGTCTCGACTTGACTCGAATTCGAGTCGAGACGTCTCGAAATTCGAGTCGAGACAAAATATACGAGTTAAAATATACGTACACATCAGCCAGAACATTATGACTATCTACCTAATTGTCAGTATGTCCACCTTTGGCACGGATAACAAAAGCGAGTCGTCTTGGCATGCACGCAATGATCCTTGGTAGGGCGCTGGAGAGAGTTGGACCAGATGTGCACACACAGGTCAACCAATTACCGTAAATTCCAGGGAGGGGATAATGCGCTCTAACGTCACGTTCAATCACGTCCCAGATGCGTTCAATTGGGTTCAGATCCGACGAGTTGGAGGGCCAGCACATCACTTGGAACTCGCCCCTATGTTCCTCGAATCCCTCCATTACTCCTGGCCTTGTGACATGGTGCATTATCGTGTCAAAAAAATCCACTACCGTTGAGAAACATGGTCGTCATGAAAGGCTGTACGTAGTCTGCAAGCAGTGTGCGATACACCTCGGCGTCATGGTGCCTTGCTCAAGCTCCACTAGACACATGGATCCTCACGTGAATGTTCCCCAGAGCTTAATTAAGCCGCCGCCAGCTTGTCTCCGTCCCGCAGTACTGGTGTCAAGGAGTTATTCCCTTGCGACACGACGGATTCATACCCTCCCATCGTCATGATGAAGAAGGTATCGGGATTCATCAGACAATGCAGTGCTCTGCCACTGCGTCAAGGTCCAGTAGCGATGGACACGTGTTTATTTCAGTCGTAGTTGCCGATGTCGTTTTGTGAACATTCGCACATGGATGGGTCGTCGGTTGCGGAGGCCCATCGTTGAGAGTGTTCGGTGCACTGTGTGTTCAGACACACTTGTACTTTACTCAGCATTAAAGCCTGATAGTGGAGTAGGGTAACGTCACGAGATAGGGGAATCTTGCAAATCATGATACAAACATGCCACTTAGTAATGTAGTAGATATATACCTAAGAATGAAATTTAGATGTAGACCCCAAAAATCAAACCCTTTATTTTCCCCTGTGACGCCATCATACAACATGGCCGACATGGGCATTACAGAAACACAGTAAAGGCACATAAATCGTTGATTACAAACGATATATTCTATATTTTGATGTCATGAACTGAATTATATCTTGATTAAAGTTTTCTACATTGCCATAATAGAGAAAGTATCACTATATAACGAGTATTAAGCAGAGGCGGCTCGCGAGGGAAGTCACACAGGTAAGATTTGGATTTTTCTATTAAAACTCAAAGATGGAAACTTTCCTAATTTACTGATTGTTAAATATAACAATTATTATATTAATTAACTTTTTTTTTACTTAATTTGAAGAGAAAAAAACATTATTTTTTACCGTTGCAACTTCCCTCACAAGCCGCCTCTGGTATCAAGATTATCAAGAGTGTGCAGATTACACGATATTTCTTTCCTCTAACATTAACATACCTCCGTCACTCACAGATCACTAATTTCCATTGGAAGTATTTGTTTGACACTGACCATCGCACACAGACAATGGTGTGCAGGGAAGAGATAATTTAGCACATTTACATGCACGCGAACACAGTGATTTACACCCACAGTGAACAAGCTCTTGGCAGTGTTCAGACATTTGTTTCAGTAAAGACCATAAAGGTAAGTATGAAGCACCAGCTTTCTTCCAGCCCCATTGCTGAGGATCGGGTATATTAGGTTTTAACTTATGCCACTGAGACCAAATATGTCCACCTTGAAACACTGCTCGTTTCAAATGCTGAAGAAGTGCTCCCTCAGTTGGAGGCACACTTTCCAGTGAACGACCTGTCTTGGTGACGAGCATTTTCCGACATTCGTTAACACTATCTGCGTTGCTGCTACGATCATACAAGCACACAGTAAAGCGCTGCACTTCTCTAAAAGAATAAATTGTCTGCAATTTCCGAAGGACACTGTGAAAGCTCCACAAATGCATCAGTGGCATATGAGTTTGCTTGCCAAGCTTCCCAGGCTGTTTTCTTCCCAGGTCCTGCAAAGGCTGATACCGTATCGGAGCCAGTGAATGCGTGCCAGAATGGAATTGCTTTGCAAATCTTGGTTCCAAGCTTTTTTGCATACTAATGGACAGGAAGGTATCTTCGATTCCTTCCAACTTCGTAATCAATCCATAGATGAGACAAGGTTAGTTTGGAAAAGGCATGTAAAGCTAGCATCACCACATCAGAATCAACTGTTCTGACGATAATCGATTTGTGACCAGAATCACTGGCCTGTTTGGCATGTAGAAGTAGTCGCGTATCGGCTTCTTCATGTGTGCAGGGTGCGAGTTTGGAAACATCAACATTAGGCGTGCTCCATATGCCAGTGTCTTTAGTGCAGACCACAGTCTTGCCTTCTGGTGTGTCAATATTTGACAAGAAGTCTACAATGAGTTGGAATAACCCTTGTTTGTTGTCTTCATTATGTAGAAACATGGTCCAATTTTTAGGAATCTGAGTAGAGTCCCCAACTCGTACTCGTGGCGAAATCCCTCGTTTTCGACGCTCTTCACTTTTCAGGCTGCCTGGTAGATAGCGGTCAAAAACAAAGTCCATTCTAGTTTTGTCCGTGAGGATTGATAATATATATGGTTTCACTTTCGTATCAAAGTAATCTCGAAAGGTTTCTGTAGGAGATGGTTTCAACATGTGCATGACAGCAGAACCATCAAGTATCACACATGTGGCCTGGGGAGCATTATGCTGGGAATCTCCGAACTTTTCCAGACACGTAACAACATCTGACTTAGTTCCCTTGCGAATTAAACCATCGTCAGAAAGTGATGGAGGATACTTCAAATTTTCATGAGCAAAGAATTCAGAAAGATCGCCTTGTCGGCTCTGACAAGCAATAAACATTCGGCTGAAAAGAGAAGAATCATTTTTCATGATATTAACCTTGCGGTGTGCGGCAGTGGTCTTTGTGATTTGTTTGCGGTGGAGGGCTAGATTATTTCGATGAATTGGTTCAAAAATTGATTTACTTCACTGCATTAAGCGTTCTTTTTTAAAGCTGTCGTACTGGTCTCTGCCGAGCTTTTCAGCATTGTACACTGATGCAACTGCATCTTCACTCATAATGACGTCAGACACTATGCTTACAAGGTCAGTGCCGTCTTGCGTGAAAGGATTTCTGTCGTCTTCTGAAAATGTACACACTAATCTTTAGACGTCTTTTACAAATCGTTTATTGGCAGACACAGTGTCTTCGTGATGAGTCTCACAATCACCTTCATCAAGTAACAATCTATATCCTTCTTCAAAATTGGAAATGAGATTGGCAATAACTGGACCAGACATCATCCACTTCAAGAGCGCTGAAGGATTGTAAATTATTCCAACTGCTCCATCTTCAGACTTGATGACTTTGTTGCATTGTTCATGTATTTGATCATGACCCATACAAGAATGAGGACGACTTGTCTTAGTACCAACGAAACCTCCTCGCACAAACTCTTCATAAATGGTAGGATGTCTGCAACTGAGCTCCTGTAATGACTTAACAAATATTGGTATCCAACGTGCGTAGTGCGTGTGGTCCAAGGCGAACATCCAGGGACACAACTCTGATAGGGAACTGATGTAGAGTTCAAAATCTGCAGAGCGCAAGCTGTGCAAGAGCCTAAAGAGAAACATTTCAAGTTCCAATGCTGTGTACCAGTATTTAAACTGAACGGATTCATTCTGTCTAATTTTAACCCACTCTTCAATTCTTTGGGGACATTCAGGCGATGCACTCTCTGAGTATGCTTTCTTCAGCATTATGTACAGGGCTGCAGATGTCACTTCGTGAACATATCTCGCTTGCTTCCCGTGGAATCCATGTAATCAATTATCTGCTTTTCCAGCAGTGGTTACGCCTGCTTCCACTAGAAGATTAGTCCACCCACTCTCAGTCAACCAGTTACCCAACATTTCTAAGGTTGCCATTCCAATATGAAGTGGACCCATCATAACTACCATCTTGTTTTCCCCATACTGAAGAGGCTGGGACCACTGAACTTGCTTCGCTATAGCAAAAACGGGTTGATCACAGGTAACCACGGGGATTTGGGAAGGAGTAAGTGATGACACAGTCGGAATGATTATGCCAAAGCAATGACGAATCATGCAGGCGAGTTTATGAAGTCTGGCAACAAGGGTAGTAGAACACATCGACTTGTAGGTTGAATCTTACCACGAAGTTGCTGGGAATGGAAAGCTGCGCAGGTAATATGTTCTTCGAAAATACTGCAGTTCTCTGTCAATAATCTCGATTGCTTTCAACCACATATTTGATCAAATATCTTCCTGTAGCGGTAATTCAACACTATTAACGGTAGAAAGAGGCACATATGATTTCAGCATTGACATCTGAGGAATATTTGTGAACCATGCAGGCAAGTCATCTTTGCATTTGCGGGACCAATTGTTAATTATAACCCCAGTATCGCTGCGAGGATAAGATGGCTGAATTATAGATATCCCTGTGCCGTGAAATGCTTGCGTAGAGGTTGCTGACGACGAGTTGTGATCGATATTGTCTATGGCAGCACAAGTAAAAACGCCTGCTTGAAGGTTATCTTGATGTACTCTCTTCTTAGTTTCACATTGTTCACACAGTGCATTGGTCATGGTGGCCGATACCTCCCGAACTCG
The DNA here is from genome assembly GCF_964235325.1 of Thermobia domestica. NCBI lineage: Eukaryota > Metazoa > Arthropoda > Insecta > Zygentoma > Lepismatidae > Thermobia > Thermobia domestica. The sequence continues at coordinate 154,277,202 of NC_137464.1, forward strand.
ATCATATGATACACTCACACCTACTTGATCCCTCTGTTCCGCGTTTTTGAATGGATCATTAATCCAATGTTCAGGGGCAGGGGATCATAAATAGACTGAATAAAGTAGATGTGAGTAACATTTATGATTTCAAGAAAAATCATCAGTAACATTTATGATTTCACATTTCCTCTTCTTGGACATGGTGATGATTGATAATGGGATGACTTTAAGAAACTAGTTTATGTCTTCTAAACCCAAAAAACAAAGGAAACCATTATTTTAGAATAATGTGTATTGGTACATAGTGAACAGGCAATAAACTAAACAAATATATATTATGTTACGTATATTGGTGCAACAAATGCCCGTTGCAATAGGTAATCTCAATTATTTTACATTTAACATTGGGGTTCATAATATTGTACGGTCACCCAGATATATACCTGGACTTTTGACTATTATAGTTCCATTACTTGAGGTCCAGGTACTTTTGTGAGTGACTGTACAGCACAAAGTCCGCCCAGTTTTAAAGGTTGCAACATATTAAATTGAAGATGACATATTTCCAACAATTTTTCTCTTCTTACCTTTCTTTATTTCTGCAATAATAACGGAGTTGGCCGATTTCAACGGACTTTTGTTTCACCCTGTATAATACTAATTACAACATTCAGTGACAAAAAATGTACCTTTTATTAGCAAATATGAGTAATAGGAGTTCAAAATTTGGTGTGAATCGTTTGTAATCACCGTTTTATAAGACTTTACTGTGAGAAACGGAGTTTCTGTAATGTCCGGGCGGCCATGTTGTATGATGACGTCACAGGGGCAAATAAAGGGTTTGATGTTTGGGGTCTACATCTAAATTTTATCCTTAGGTACTGGTCTACCACGTCACCAAATGGCATGTTTGTATCATGATTTGCAAGATTCTTCGGTTACCCTACCCCACTATGATGTTTGTTCCCCCGCAGTTCGCTGCCTGTCCTGTTTTACCAGTCTGTTCAGCCTACGACGTCCGACATCAGTAAAAAGGTGGGGAGCGCCCAATGATGTTTGATAGTACTTCTTTACCTGTAAAAATTCGAACTGCCTGGTAAGTTTGTGTAGAGTAATTAACAAGCACAGAGCAGTACACACCACACGTTTAGGGAAACTTTGATACATAAAGCATTTCTACAGTCCATACAGGATATTTTGGTGCTTAAGAATGGTACTCTGATTTGAGAAGAGTTTTTTTAAGTTAACTATCATAAAATAACAGACCAACTTTTCAGTCCGGAGTGAAGTCGCCTACTTAAGCCTTCATAAAACCATAACTTCAAACCGATTTTCTCTAACGCAGCTAAGTTGTGTTTTAATCATGAGAGAGCAGGACATATGTTTTCTTACATCATACTCCCTCAACATCTTAAAGATAATTTCATTAATCAGAAAGCTGTCTAGCCTAAAGTCCTAAACATGGAATGATCTATAAACAGACTCTTCATCAAAAAGGCTAATTCTGTTACTTATAGGATTGAGTTGGTTGAATATAAGAAAATTTCTCTCACCAGAGAAGTGAAGTGCCTTCAGCAGAATCTTCGTTTGAGTTAAGTTTCTACAAAAACAGTCATCAAGTTCTCGCACCGAAAACTGAGTCCAGTATTCTTTAAGTTCGCACTCAGTTGAATGCAGTTAGACTGCGGTTTTAAAAAAAAGTATTTGAACCTCGTAAACAAGGACCCTCCTTGCTCACGTTTCAAATAAGGCTCTCACTCTAAAATTCCTACGACTTGCTCCATTACTATGGAAACCAGGTATTGCTAGCAATCTTAAATAAACGTGGAAATGTCAATATCCATAAACAGACACTGTCTCCCGTGAAAATGTTAGATGTTCCCTGCTAAGAAACAGGGTGAATTGATTTAAATCAGTCTGATTTAAATCACAATTTAAATCAGTGTGATTTAAATCACGATTTAAATCAAGATTTAAATCACTTGATTTTTAAAACAAAAATCGTTGATTTATATCGAATTCAGAAATAAATTAATTTAAAGTGCAAATAAGTAAAATCCCGTTTCTGTTCTGTTATTTCGATTATGAAAGTTAATAATCATAATACAATGAGACTCAAATGTACAGTATAGTATGAAAACAAGTGTCATGCAGAGGATGACTAGGGAAAATCCCGTTTTGAACAGGTAACGGAGCAATCCTGCTTTATTCTTTTCGTAACATTGGGTTTGGGTTTTAAAATCGTTAACTATTCCAACGGGGAAATCACCATCGACATTTAAAACGAAAAATCTTTTTTGTGCGTATCTGTTTGTTTGTTCCTAGATAATAGGACGTATTTAGAGGGGTCTTATCCCCTCTCCAATTTTTTTTTGTTAATTTTATAACTTTAGGCGAAATTTATGTATTTCATGCCGCAAGCTAGTTCTGAGTTTTTAAAAATAGGCCCCTGCCAAATATCAGTAGCTATTGAGAAAGAAAGTGTCATTTTGATAAACGTTTCTGTACTTTTTCCTTAATGCTTAACCTTTTAAATTATATCACCTAGTTTTAGGTGATAGGGTAGAATCTTCATTATTCGATTAAAAAAGTACCAATAAGGCTTTTTACTTCGTTTTCTTTAAGACTGGAGGCATGTTAGAACAAGTTATATATGCTTTCACGCCTTTTTGCGTTGAGGCATAGTGTGTGATATAAATTTAAAAAGATATTTTTTGTAATGCGTATTAGTAGTAGTGGTAGTAGTAGTAGTGTTTTTGGCGGGTGACATTTTGCATTCAGAAAACTGAAATTTTGGACACTCTTTCAGTGCACCCCTTAATAATTTTCAGATATTTTCAGATCTCTGCGTGGAAACAGCGAGGTCCAAAGGGCAAAAATGTTTAAAAAAGAAGGATATTTTTAACAAAAATAGCCTTTTTCGTGATTTTCCTGCCTCAGATGGAGACATATGAATGTACCGTTTGAAAGGCGGTTCCATTCTGAAGAAATTATGTACATACTATGCTTCTAGGATAAATAGGGATGTCTCAATCTGAGATCCTGTTTTATACGGAAATCTGGGGTATTTGGGGAATATTGTTTTTCGCGGGCTTACTTTTGCACCTACAAGATTGAAATTTAGCACATTTATTCAGTGCACTCCTCAGTATTTTTCAGATTTGTTTCAGATCACTGCCTTAAAACAGGGGAGGGGTCCACAGAGGCAAAAATTAAAAAAAAAAAGATATTTCTAACAGAAAATTCCTTTTTTCGTTATTTACCCGCCCCAGATACGAGATGGAGACACGTGAAGGGTACCGTTTGAAAATTTGTTTTATTCTGAAGAGAATAATGCACAAATCATGATCCTAGGATAAATAGGGATGTCTAATGAAATTTTTATATTACATCTGGGTCATCTGGGGCATTGTGGGAATGTTCTTAGCTCATTGTTAAATAGTTTCCTCATCCTTACTACTCAAGATAGAAGCTTGAAATTTTGTACACACATTTAGTACACCCCTTAGTATTTCCCAGTTGATTTTGAGATCTGTGCATTAACACAGGAGAGTCCAGAGGGGATCAAAATTTAAAAAAAGAAAAAAGAAAAGAAAAGAAATGCCGATTACTCTCAAAATTTCCCGCTTCAGGGACATGATAGGGAAATGTGAATGTTACCGTTTCAAAAGCTGTTCTATTCTAAAGAGAGTTATGTATGTACCATGATCCTAGGATAAATAGGGATGATGCTGTAGCTGCTTGACTGAAAGTCTATAATTTACCTTTAAAAAAAGCCATAATTTAAAAGGGTTAAAAACATTGTTTGGGATTGATATAGGTTAACGATTGGGGATAATTCAAAATTGAACCCCAATACTTTCACTTAAATGGCGTAATTAGCATTTAATACTAATTCCTAATGCTTTTTCTTCAGTTCACTACTTATATTATACGAGGAGAAAGATTTGATTTAAATCAAAAAAGTCCATTTAAATCAAAAAAATCAACAAAAGTGATTTTTTTTTTAAAAAAAATCATGATTTTTCCCACCCTGCTAAGAAATAACATAAGAGTAATCTATTTCTCTATCTGGGGATTGATTTACCTAGCCTTAACTAGAAACAAGTCGAACTGACTCAAAATAGTTCTTAATTCCAGTCATACACTCAGAAATAACTTATTTCAACAGATATACTGCCTGCTTCAAAGCTTGTCATAGAGAATACTGCTCCAAATTGAGACTATATATCTGATATATAACAGAGAATCCATCTTTCTCGAAGCAAAACCTTTAAGTCAGGGTTGCTACACTTGAGACAATCAATGATGTCAAACACGCGCCTGAATTACGATAGATTTTTCTAAATTATGCCAGATTCTTTACTTATCTTTCCACACTAATTTTAAAGACCAGCCACCACTTACTTTCATTAAGATGAGCTAACTGTATTCATGTACTTCTATTAAAGAATTATCATGACTCTTACACAAACGATAAAAATGATTTAGTAAATGGCACATCATATGTATACATTCAATTTTAGTTTAAAAATATTTGAATGTGACTTAAATTTATATTTGTAAGTTTTTAGTTTATATCCGTATCAAACACCCAGTTTATGATGGATCTACTGCATAAAGTAGGATCCCAAAAAAGGTTATTGGAATTTGTACCATCCTTCAGTCGAACCAGGAACTGAAACATAAAGAGTGACATTTTCTTTTTAAAGATACTTTATTAAGCTGAGTATTGTGAAAATTTATGTTAGTACCTAGGTAGAACTACTAACATTATACAAGCGCAATTCCACAACTTTATATACACATTACCAAATATTGAACCTTCTTGTGTCCATATTGTTAGCGTACGCGTCTTTGTTGTGGGAGACCCAGGTTTGATTTCCGGTGGGAACTCCTGTGGTTCTGATCCCACGTTAATTTGTAAGTTCACGTCTCATATAGCCTCGATGCTAAAACGTATACTAAACTCTAATCGAATACTAAATACAAGTATTTTAAGAAAAATGATGACGCACCAAGATGACGTAAATTTGGCTATCAAATCCATCTTGTGTTTCCAGTTATTCTCCAGTAGTATTTTTTTCTAGACATTCTTTCAGAAGACAGTGATGCAAATTTCGTAACTGCGAATTCCTGTCCGAAGTCATGAAATTTTCCGATTAGACGCAAAATTTCCCACCCAATAAGATAGATACCGTAAATTTACAATATCTAGCAAAAATAAATAAGTTTGAAAAATATCGCTTTAGAGGTGCTATGACGTACAGTTGAATTCATTCTCGGTGCATTATATATAATTATGCATGATAAGATCACAAACAAAATTTTAAAATATTAGGTGCACTTTCTTTTAACAAACATTATATTTTCTTTTATGGTGTGGAAGGGGATATTAAGTTCCGCAAGAAGAAAAAAAATATTGGCTTAACGATTTTTGTGTTGCTTTGCACCGCAATGTTCCTTGCCACAGAAAAGATGCAGTACATTTTGCAATTCCTCTACATTAGCTTGATGTTTCAAGTCTTTTGTGTGTTTCTGAAGTTCACTTTTACCACAAAAGAGCTCAGTGTTAACAGGTCTTACATAGATTTGATTCGATTCTCAACACTGACTGCAACTACACGTTAAATTGTAGATCCGAAAGCCACCCTTTGTTAAACCTCGCTTATTACCGCTCATCTTAATAATACCGCTCGTATATAAGTTCACCGAGAAGCAAATGTTGGATTTCTCCCTTTCATCCTAGCACGAAACAAAACTAAACACAGCTGTAACACGAAGGAGCTATTTGGAAAAGAAGTAAGCTATACTTATGTGGAAAACAACTTTATAGAGATGTGCACCAAATGATAGAAGTATGAAGTATTGTTACCACACGGAAAACTTGATCTATTATAATATTTGCCTCCCTCTGTTCGCTCTTTCGTATCATGTGTATCGGATGGTTTTAATATTTTTTCTGATCATTAAAACATAGCAATGATGCCTGTGTGCGGGGAAAATACCCAAAAAGCACCAGATAACTGTCTTTCTATTTGTTTTGGAAACAACAAACCCATTTCATGTGTGCGAGAGAAAATGCGCAGAGCGAGATCAGGTGTTTAGTCACGGTCAGTTCGCAGCAGGAGTCCATGGTTAAACATTTGGCTCGCTATCTTTTCATATTGATGTGAAAACATACTCGCAAAACCTTACAAGTACAAAAGACTGCAATTCAAAGAAAATTTTAAGACAGATAGTTCAGTTTTCTCTTAGCATCTTTCTTCAGCAAAAGAGTCGGTTCACGTATTCGAATAAGGGAAGGGTTGAAAGGGTGAATTTATAGGGAAGTAACATTGTAAGTAACATAAACAATACATACCGCTTCCGACACTGTACTGAAGCATTTCTTTCAGCGGTATAACACTAGATCTATCCTGACCCTCATCCCACCTCAAGTTGTAAAGTAAAAAGGGACAGAAATATCCAAGATAACTGCACACTTGAGTTTCAGTTCACAATAATAAAACTAGTGGGCAAGTAAACAGTTTTTTGTAAGCTAAATAAAACGGTGATGTTGAGAATGAATGAAATGGTGGAATGAAGTAAGTGGAAGGGAACTAAAGAACCACAAGAAAGCCCACACACACGATGTTTCTATGCCACAAAGCCCACTTGGTACCACCTGGGATCGAATCAGAGTCTTCACACACCAAGCGTGAAAGCTGTGCCACTGAGTCACAGCGGCCCCGGGGCTTGGTCGAGTCGCCTTTACCTTTATAGTTTCTTAGTATTTAAAGTAATGAATGTTACGATTATGAAATAGATTTTCCTTAATGAGCTGCATAAAAACAAAAGCCTTCGAAATGCATTAAACAATTAGCGCGATTTGATTGTGAACTTAATAGTTTCTGTAAATTTAAAACTGATTACAAAATGAACCCGTAATTTTATTAGGTGAATATAAAATATACTCCCAGCACCAAACAAAACTATTTGGAATTATCATGAAAAGAAAGAAAGAAAAAGCAAATAGCGTTGCAAAAAGATTAGTAAGTAAGTGAAATACATTTCGGACGTGAATTTCGGAAAATAAAAATTACTAAACCCATTTCTCCTTCAGCCGTGCGCAGAATCAATGTCTAGCGAATGAACACCATGATAATAGAGAGAAGTCGGTGTTAACTCAATAACAAAAGAAAGCTAAATAAATTCACATTAAAAGTTATATCAGTGTGTAAATACAGAGACGCACAAAGCTCAAAAACTTAATACACTATTACTCCTATGTATCAAGCAATCGTTCAGCTGTCATTTGAGAGGATGGAAATCCCAGGCTCCTGAACAACTATGTTACTAGAGTAAAGTAAGGAGTGTATTTATCTTACAGTGAACTGCTTCGATGCCAAGTGGCCTAACCCCAAAATTGAAATTTTTCAGGAGTGAAAGTTGAAGCTCAATATCTCATGGACAATCCAAGTTTCTTTTATGTTGGGAACCAAAACCGTAACTACTGTATGTAGTTTATTGTTTTATGATTTAGTGTTTAGAAAAATCCTTTTAAAAATACCTATCTATAGAAGTGAAAGGTACCTATCTCTATTAGTTCTTGGCATCCAAGCAGACCATTTATTGTAATATACCATGTAAAATAGTCTCATATGTGATGTACAACAAATGTTACATTGTGGACATTACGGAAGTTAGAGAAGAAATATTTGGAGAGCTTCGAAGTGTGGTGTTGGAAGATGGAGAAGATAAAATGGACAGAGAGAGCAACAAACGGAGATGTTTTAAAACGGATAGGAGAGAAGAGGACACTTCTCGCCACCATTCTTCGTAGAAAGGATAATGGATTGGACACATCTTGCGGTCTTCTTAACACCGCCATAGAAGGAAAGATGGAAAGGAAGCGAGGAATAGGAAGAAGAAGAACACAGCTGATCCAAGATTTGAAAGGTAGGAGGAAATATTGGGAGTTAAAAGAGGAAGCTGAAGATCGAGAAAAGTGGAAGAAACATTTCCAGGCCAAAATCTAAAATTGAGTAAAAAAAATCCTCATTAGTCCCAGGACCTGCCGAAAGGCAGAATACATAATAATAATAATAATAATAATAATAATAATAATAATAATAATAATAATAATAATAATAATAATAATAATAATAATAATAATAATAATAATAATAATAATAATAATAATAATAATATATATTATTATTATTATTATTATTATTATTATTATTATTATTATTATTATTATTATTATTATTATTATTATTATTATTTGTAACTCATGATACGCTGCAACACATTAAAGCCTCAAAGTAGGAAAGCGAATAATCCAGAAGTTATGTAGTCCTATTGCGTTCATGGGAACGGAAACAATAATTATAACTATGCTAAATTACTATAGACTGCCAATTGTTCATTCAGAGAATTTATGAAGTTCTCTTTATCGCAATAGTTTTATACAAACTATATATAGGCTACGGATAATAGTTTTATACAAAGTAGATAATCGATTATTATTATTATATTTGAAGTACAATCAATATCACGACATTAGTTTTAATTAACTTAATTGAGCTGAAAATTAAATCTTGATCTCGAAAGATTAACTATTAAGTTTATGCGTTCTATAATTTTCTAAAGTAATAAATCTTGCAATTGGTTTCAAGGCTGTTTCTGAGTAGAGATGCAAAAAAGCCGGCTTTTTTGAATCGATGGTTTTTTTCACATAAAAAGCCGGCTTTTTTGGGAAAAAAACGAGAATTTTGGAAATTTTGGCTTTTTTCAACTTCATGATTTTTCTATCTAAATAGCTTTCTTATAGTATATTCTATAGTTAGATAAGAATTCCATGACCTGAATGTGATATTTCGCTCTGAAATTCACCATCAAGATGGATGGAGCACATGTTTTACGAATTAAAGCTAACATGAAGAATGTAGTATTTGAGGGTAATTTTAGAGGCTATTTAACTTTGTTTTAACTTTTGAGTTATCGACATCTTTTTTCTTCTCTAGTTTGTCATCCGTGTTTCATTTCTAAGAGCTTTTAGTACTCTAGCTTCTAGCGCAAAAGTTAAACTTTTCTACTATTTATCCGTCTATTACTACTATCGTACTATTTATCGTACTAACCGTTTTTCTATTTATCCGTCAAAGCGTACGTTTTTCAATATATGTCAAACCGTACTTCCACATTTCTGTTATACTGTAGCTGTGAAGTGATTTAGCAATAATTTTCCGGACACAACCTTGAATACCAATTTATACAAATAATCAGTAGCGGATTTAGAAAAGTACTTTAGGAGGGTTTTTTCTGATTGTTTCGTTTCCTAAAAAGTCCTAATTTTATTTGGGAAGTTTATGAGTACAGGCATAACTAATATTTCGTTTCGTTTATATGTTTAGCAATAATCTTCCGGATACAACTTTAAAAATCATTTTATACTGAGAATCAGTGGCGGATTTAGAAAAGTATTTTGGGAAGGGTTTCTTACTAATGTTTAGTTTTTTTAAACATTCGTAATTTTTATTTGACGGGAGCTTAAAGTTTATGAGTAAAGGCATAAATAATAGATATTTCGTTTGTTGCAGACATTTCGTAACTTTGGGGAACGGGCTTCAGTCCGAAAGACCGCCCCCCTAACCTTCGCAAAACCGTCACTGCTGGTAATTAGTAATAATAACGATTTAAAAACAATAAAAAAAAAGTCGCCCAACTCACAGTACACGCACTATTTCTACATTCACAGATGGAATGAAGAAAAGCTTTGACAGAATGGTCGAATGCTGGTTGAATCCCGGACTTCCCGATAGAAGCGCAAAAGCTAATCACTCAGTCATGTTTGTTGTGCAGTTGTATTTAGCTTAACTTAAATATATTCCGTAGTCTTTTTTGGGAAGGGGGAGTTCCGTAATGATATGTTGAATCCCTCTTGTTAAAAATTCAGAAAACTTGAGGATTGGGTAAACTGTGATGGTGGTTCTATAAAACTTAACTGTAGAATTTCAAGAATATACAGAACCAAAAGCTCTAGATGTGCAGTCTTTAAGTGTATCATATAAATCTAAGTATTTCTCTTATGTTTTATTTTAATTTTATTTTGTTTCAAAAAGAGGGTATGGAATATTTTGAAGTAAAAATACTACATACTATTTTGCTAGTTATTTGTGTATTCTTTAAAAAGAAGTGTTTACTTTTAGGGTTGGCTGATTTACACCAACTTTTTTTTTTTAATAACTGGTTTAAACCACAAAAATAAAGAGAATGAAAAATGCGAATCGTGTGAACTTCATGGTAACGTTTCCAGATATCAAACCACCTGCAATAGTTTTATTTCCCTTTCACCTTTTAATCTAGGTGTCCCATGTTCAATTCTCGGTCGAGCCACAATCCTTCTTTCATGCGTAACCCAAGTAGCGGTTCGGATGTCAGTTTAAGCGAAAGTCTTCTCCTTGATAACCTCGGTATTTCGTAAGGATGTTAAGCCTAAATATACGAAACAAACCAAATTGTATATTTCTACATGCCTAAATGCGTGTTGTTTTATAAAGAAGCCAATATTGCTTAAATATATTGATAGAAATTGGCAAAATTTATCGATTGCCTACGTAGCTTCCAACATTAGCTTGGATTGGACTTTCAATGATATCTACGTACCGGTACTAAATTTGTAATTTAATATCTCAGTTCTATTTATCCGTGTAGCGTACTGATTATGGTACGTTGACCTTTAAATTTTACATGCAAAGCAATAACAGGATTTTCCCGTTATTGTCTTACATTTCAAGTAATGACGGGATTTTCCCAATGGCTAGGGCGGGAGATTCTCAACTTAAGAAATTTACTGACCGCACTTCTTTAAGCTTATGGGAGTTCTTCCGGCATAACCCCGCTGTTGTATAATAACATCAAGGCGAAACAAACTTAGGCTATTTCTGTGAATATGTAATATAAATACATAAAGCAAAAAATCTAAGTCAAAAAAGCCTGGTTTAAACCAAAAAAGCCTGGTTTAAACCAAAAAAAAGCCTGGTTTAAACCAAAAAAGCCTGGTTTAAACATCCCCCAAAAAACGGGTTTTTGGCATTTTCAAAAACAACCACGGTTCTTGCCAATTCTGCTTACTTTTGTATATAGGAGGTTAAAAAATTCTTATTATATACATTGGTTAATCCTGTGGAATTCATAATGTAAATATGTTGAAGAAAAATTGTTTGAAATATTTTTTTCGAAATTCATAGTTTATTTTCGATGTTTTATATTATTATCAGCATCAACCAATAATTAAATGATTTTTTGTGTTATAGAGAAGCGATACAAAGTCTGTTTTATCAATTTAAAGCAGTATTTTGAAAAAAGCCCAAAATTTCCGAAGCAAAAAAGCAAAGCAGAAAAAACCGAGTTTTTTTCCAAAAAAGCCGGTTTTTTTCCGAGCCCTTGCATCTCTATTTCTGAGTGAATATTTTCTTCAAAATAATATTAAAAATTATAGAAAGATTTTCGAGACATTCGAGTCGAGTCGAGATTTTCACGAGCAGTCTCGACTCGACTCGTGTCTCGACTCGAAAAATCGAGTCGAGAAATACGTTTGTCTCGACTCGTCTCGATTTTCACAACGTGTGTCTCGACTCGAATTCGAGCGACTCGAATTCGAGTCGAGTCGAGATTCGAGACATGTCTCGACTCGAGTGCATCCCTACGAAAGAGTAACTGTAATCGAAAAGTCATTAGGATTATAAGTAATATTTTTATAAGGGTTATAAGGATCATTAGGATTACAGCAGTGGCCCCGCGTAGCGTAGTCGCTAACGCTCTCGCCTTCGGTGCGAGCGGTCCCGGGTTCGATTCCCGGTGGGGTCACTTGGTCGAAAAAATGTAATACGCTTTTTCAGGCCAGCCACCCTGAATGAGGTTTTCCTGGGTTTTCCTCATTCACACCAGGCAAATGCCGGGGTGGTACCTAACGTACAGGTCCCAGGCCGCCTCCTTCCTTCCCCAATCCTTTCTTCCTTCCCTTTCCCCGGATTGTGTGCTCGCCGAGGGACGTCATCCTTCAAATCGTGACGGGCTAAATTGCCTTAGATGCCGAAAGCCCAGAAATCTAAATCCTAAATCCTAAATCCTAGGATTACAGCAGCAGTGTGTATACATATGATCGTTGTATTATAACAATGTAACAATCATTATCAATCCATTCTCTCGTATTAAATTTAGATGGAGCGATATTTTCACACATTTGTGAATAGTCCAAGAAGAGGCCTTATCATAATGTAAAACAGCTCTCCCAAGCGAGAGAAATGTTTTAAAATTTCTATATTGCCCACCAACCTATGGTTGAGGTGAACAAGAAGTGTTCAGGGATGCACCGGCGGAGGTAGTCCAAGAGTCTGGATCCTCCAGAACTTTTAATTTTTAAGAAAATTAGCAGAATTGCAGGGGGCTAATTCAAAAAATTATTTGCATTTTGTACAGGGCCCTAGGCAATTTTCCATTCCGTGCAATAGCATCATTTGCCGTCCCTTTCTACATAAAGAACAAATCTTAAAAGCCACGATTTTAAGTATGTTACCCTATCATCAACAACGAAGGGAAGCGAAACGCCACTCGCACTCACAAGGGACATGTTTCGGTTCGAACGCGAGAATCAACATAAAACTTGGTATACATATACAGGACTAAGTACTGACCACTGTATGGTATGTCATTCCCGTGTAAAACATGTTTCTCGCCGACAGCGCCACCTATCCTTTGAAACACTAGCAGTCAGATTCCATGTTATAGGTGGTGAGTGAAGATCAGCTAGGTGCGTCAGTGCGTGGTAGTAAGCTCGAATTAGTGTTAGGTGTGGTAGTCAGTGTGGAAAAAAATGGGGAGGGCTGCTGGCATTAACCCCCTTCATGTAGTTGAACTGTTAAAAGACGAACTAAAGCGCAGATTTAAGAATCAAACGTCAGCTGGAGTGGACGATGAGTCATTTGCGACATTAAAAAAAAAGTTAATTATCAATGAGTACGAAAATAAATTAGACATGATACACACATCGACACTCGACAGAGATGATAAAGAAAATGTCACGGCGCAAAAAGATATCTATGATAGCAGTTCAGAGCGGGAAGAAGACAGCAGTCCAGAGTGGGAACAAGGCATTAGTCAAAGCGAATACAACGTATCTTCAGCATGAAAACTGAAAAGAACAGATATTTTATCGCAGTTAACGGACGAGGAAGTCCGGATATCATGAAGGAGAATACAACTCGTACAGGAACTTTCTGACACAACACAAGAAAATTATTTCTTTGAGTAACTGCAAACTTATTTTGGATTATGAACATGCGCTGTCTACGAACTCGGCTTCATTTAAAAGTAATGGAGAAATGAAACTCCAAACAATGAAGTGCGAAATCATCAGATTATTTGACGAGGCGCGAGAGCATGGAACATCAGTGCATTACTAGTATTTACAGTGCTGGGCTCTCCAAGCGATAAAAGAAGTTGGCTTATCGCATTTCAAAACGGAGCCGACTTTCATTGAAAATCTTCAGAAACAAGCAGGCATTATTTCACGAACGATTACGATCTTTATCAAATAATCTGATTATTTCACATTTCACTGTTTGGAGTTTCATTTCCCGATTCTCGGTTCCCGCTCTGGACTGCTGTCTCCATCCCGCTCTGAACTGCTATCATAAATATCTTTCTGTGCCGTGACATTTTCTTTATCATCTCTGTCGAGTGTCGATGTGTGTATCATGTCTAATTTATTTTCGTACTCATTGATACTTAACTTTTTTTAAGATATTGCAAATGACTCATCGTCCGCTCCAACTGACGTTTGATTCTTAAATCTGCGCCTTAGTTTGTCTTTTAACAGTTCAACTACATGAAGGGGGTTAATGCCAGCAGCCCGCCCAATTTTTCCACACTGACTACCACACCTAATACTAATTCGAGCTTACTACCACGCACCGACGCACCTGACTGATCTTCACTCACCACCTATAACGTGGAATCTGACTGCTAGTGTTTCGAAGGATAGGTGGCGCTGTCGGAGGAAAATGAGTTTTACACGGGAATGACACACCATACAGTGGTCAGTACTTAGTCCCGTATATGTCTACTAAGTTTTATGTTGATCCTCGCGTTCGAACCGAAACATGTCCCTTGTCAGAATGGCCTAAAGACCACAAATACAATCTCATTTTGTCTGTTTTTTCTTTAATTAATATTATATTAGTGATAGATAAAACAAACACACCAGCAGAGGAAAGATGGTAATTCTTACTATAGACTTCAATATCGAGCTTCAATATCAATATATCAGTTTGCAATTCCAGTGCAACTACGCTTTTTATCTCTATTTCTTGATTTTCCTTCCATATCTGTTAAAAATTTTTAAAAATATTGCACCTTCAATGATATGGAACTTGTTTGTGTTAAAGACATGACTAATTTTCATATCAAAACTCTGATAATTAGCTACATGGAACAGGTGTTGGCTACTGTTCGAGAATTGATAAATATCTTGTATAAAAATCAAGCAATTCATGTTGGGATTTGTTTGACCATTAGCTGTAGCGCTGTCGATGTGATCTTAAATTAATGCAACCTAAACATGAATGTAGTATTCAACTAGGTCAGCTTAGTAAATTTGACACCATCATCATGAAGTCTGTTTCCAACAAGCAATATTTATTTTAAATAGTATAGTTGTGTCAGATTATGTCACCCCTCGAAATTTGCCGCCCCTGCAAATGCACGAATTGCATATTTGGCAGAGCAGGCTCAGATTTTGTAGGCTACTCCGAAAAATCTTCGGATCCAAAAGAGAAATATTGGGCGCGCCACTGCTTGTTTGCATTGTGTTACACTTGGATTGAAGGCAAGTTAAATATCTTTTAAGTCATGTCACTTTTGTTACTTGTTCTGTATTAAACAAGTTCAGCTAAAATTAATAAAGAACTATTTGAGATCAACTATCTCAAGAATGATTAAATGGACTGGCTTTGATGGTCACTGTAAATGACATACCCAATGAAATGGATACGGATGCAATAAGAGATTTTGCAAATTCAAAGCCTGAAAAGTGTCTTTATAGCATGAGCGTCTCAGTAATAAAGAAAACGAGCAATTAAACTAATTACCAGAATTGTATCTCTAGAAAATACTATGTAAATGTGCTTTTACTGAAGCATAAGAACACACCTCGTTGTCAAAAATCAAACCTGTGTTAACATTAGATTTAAAACTTATAAGTTTTACTCTGTTTCGACTTTTATGTTTGAATTGTAGTCAAAATACATTTTTATTGATACACACCCTAAGAAGATCCTGTATCCGATATTATATATATATATATATATATATAGGCCCGTATCCACGGGGAGTCTAGGGGGCCGGCCCCCTAAAATTTTCACTGTAGCCTTGCAAATGAACTATAATATGGTGACGAACTACAATATGGTTGGATCCTGTCCCCCTAAGTTTAGCCGGGCCCCCCTACGGGCCTAAATATATATATATATATATATATATATATATATATATATATATATATATATATATATATATATATATATATATATATATATATATATATATATACAGGGTGACCGCGTGACTATGTTACAAAATTTAAGGGATGATTCCTGACACGGAAACAAGAAAAAAAGTTCAAATAAACTTTTGTCCAACGTACATAATTTCGGAGCTACAAGGTGCCGAAAGCGTGGGAAAATGACATTCAAAGCTCTATAGCTCGACTATGGTGAATGATAGAGCTAATGCGGCATGGTCACGTCAAAGACACCGAAGCTGCTGTATTCAAAAATGCTTAGGTCGAGATCGTGCAATTCGTGCACAAGAGATTCCCCAAAGGAGCGTAGGGATTCCCGGATAATCTGTCAAGAAAGATGGGTCGAAAAGGATACGGATGAATAGCTGTCCCAAATGCTAGCAATAATGAGTCTGTACTAAGTCGATATCTCGCACAAGCACAAAATGGCGAACAGTTTTATACGTGCCATGTGTGGTTGCATAACGCGCACTAAATAATAGTGGGAAAATATGAATGGAAAATGTGAATAAATTGGTACAAATGGTAAATACATTATAGTACATTGTCCTGTTAATTGCACGTATAGACGCGTTTAATAAAGGGAATAATCATGAAACGTACTAAAATGTTGTACAAACATCACACTAACATTGTTTTCTTCCATGTAGTTTTGTCATTGAAAGCAAGTAAAACTAAGTGGAAAAACCGGGGGTATGGGTGCTTTCTTCCAGGCTGAAATCTTATTTTATTTGATGATACGAGCCGAGGATACTTTTTACGAGAGGGGGATTTTTCCGCCATCCCATGTTAATGTGACCACTGCCAGAGAACAACAGTAAAATATCCGTTTCTTGTCATTAGCCGTAATGTGCGTTACCCGAACATTGAAAAAGAACAAGGAAAACAATTTATCAGGACGTTTGTTTTAGTCGCTGCTTCCGATGTTTTGCAAGACTGGTTCCGAGATTTTGTCTAGAATGCTTAACATGTCGTCATATTGTTATCGTTTAGAAGATATTTTGTTTTCACAGACGGTGTTATCACCTGAAGTACGCCACAGTTTGCAGGTTCGATCACAAGCATTTGTTCTTCCTTCTGTCGTAGAAAACAATCAAAGGTAAGGAAAGTATAAGAGAACCCTACTAGAAGGCGTTGTGGAAGGTGGAAGGTCATTCTTCATGTGGTTTGTTCTTGCGTACGAGTTCCTTAGTGCAGTTTGTGCTTTGCTTGTTCGAATGTGAGATCAAATGGAGTATTCGATAGCAGAACTTGCGGACATGATATTTATATACGGTCAAGCAAATGGCAACAGTCGAGAAGCTGATGGGTTGTATCGACCGAAGTATCCACAAAGAAGATATCCAGCCCATACTATGTTTGCCAGACTTTTTCAACGCTTACGAGACACGGGGAATTTACAACCTCAATACTACGACCAAGGAAGACGAAGAACCACAAGGACTCCGGACTTTGAAGAACAAGTGCTTGATCCAACAGTAAGTATCCGGAAAGTAGCACGTGAAACGGGAGTAGCACAAGATACTGTTTGGAAAGTAGTACACGAGCAACAGTTACACCCCTATCATCCGCAGAGGGTTCAGGTCTTACGTCCAACTGACTTTCAACCTCGCGTTCGGTTTTGTGAGTGGTTTCTCCAACGCTCTGTAATTGATCCGCAGTTTGCTTCCTACGTGCTTTTCACCGACGAAGCTTGTTTTACGAAAGACGGGATATGTAATAGTCACAATAGTCATGTATGTGCAGACGAAAATCCTTATGCAATTGTGGAAAGAGTCCATCAAGACCGATTCGCCATAAATATGTGGGCGGGTATTATCAGTGATCAGATAATAGGTCCATATTTACTACCACCACGATTAACTGCACCAGTGTATACGAGATTCCTGCGAGACATACTTCCAGAGTTATTAGAGGATGTCCCTCTCGGTGTTCGTCAACGGATGTGGTTTCAACATGATGGCGCCCCAGTCCACTTTTCAGCTAGTGCTCGAGAGTATTTGAATCAAACGTTTCGTGAGAGATGGATTGGAAGAGGCGGTCCTTGTAATTGGCCTGCACGTTACCCAGATTTGTATCCACTTGATTTTTTCTTGTGGGGTCATGTCAAAACACTTGTCTATGAAACGCCTATAGACAACGCAGAAGAACTATTAGCACGAATACTCGCTGCCTGTGATACTATAAGAACAGATCCTGGGTTGTTACAGCGGATGCGTCAGAACTTACTGCGACGCTGTAACGCCTGTGTTGAAGTAGAGGGACGCCATGTCCATCGCCTATTCTGGATAATTGGGAGAATTGTCTCGTTTACAGGTAATTGATGATGTTCTTGGCTGCATTCAATCCTGCTGTAAAATGTTGATTGAAGACATTATTCCCATTCTTGTGACTTTTGTTTTTAGGAAACAACCTCTTTTGCATTATGGTTGTTTCGCTCAGTTTTGTTTATTTGTTTTCAATGACAACAATACATGGAAGAAAGACTTTAATAGTGTGATCCTTTTACAACATTTTAGTACGTTTCATGACTATTACATTTTATTAAAAGCGTCTGTTCAGTGATAGGACAGCGTAATATCATATATTTAACATTTGTACAAAAATTATTCACATTTTCCTTTCATGTTTCCCACTCTTGTTTAGTGCGCGTTATGCAACCACACATGGCACGTATAAAACTGGTCGCCATTTTGTGCTTGTGCGAGATATCGACTTAGTACAGACGCATTATTGCTAGCATTTGGGACAGCTATTCATCCGTATCATTTTCGACCCATCTTTCTTGACAGATTATCCGGGAATCCCTACGCTCCTTTGGGGAATCCCTTGTGCACGAATTGCACGATCTCGACCTAAGCATTTTTGAATACAGCAGCTTCGGTGTCTTTGACGTGACCATGCCGCATTAGCTCTATCATTCACCATAGTCGAGCTATAGAGCTTTGAATGTCATTTTCCCACGCTTTCGGCACCTTGTAGCTCCGAAATTATGTACGTTGGACAAAAGTTTATTTGAACTTTTTTTCTTGTTTCCGTGTCAGGAATCATCCCTTAAATTTTGTAACATAGTCACGCGGTCACCCTGTATATATATATATATATATTAGTTGTGTCTTATACTTATTTAATAAAAAAAATGTTATTAATTATTAAAATTGGAACTTTGTTCAGTATTTATCCACAATCAATTAGTTGTAATTCCGCCATTTTTCGTTAATATTCACACGGAGACTACATATATTGAAGAAATTTGCAATTGTAACAATTATTTGAAGGATTTTTGTCCATCACAACTTTTTAGTCTTTTATTATCATTTAGGTGAGGGCGCCTAAATATTGTTTGCTTACATTTTAGAAATGTCTAGAACCGGCCCTGATCACTATAAATATTTCGTGATGTAAATTGATGAACGAAAGCTATTGCATGGGAAAACCGGGCATATTTCATAAACGTTTGCGTTAACACAACGCAAAATTTGCGATTCACGGAGCGATAATGGACATAATAATTATAATGACTGTATTTTTGCGTTACGTTGCTATACTCAGATGTTTTTTGCGACTATTAGTACGAAATGACAAAAAACGTCAGTAACAGAGGCGACTCCTGAATTAAGTGACATTGGTAAAAATTAACATTTCACGCATGTATTCCACGGGAGGTTAACTGCGCAAATGTGTGATGGGATTTAATTTACGGTGGAAAACATTAATGGTCTCAAAGCAAAAGTTCAAACAAAACACACCAATCACTTCTTATTCATTGTTATGCATATTATTATTATTATTATTATTATTATTATTATTATTATTATTATTATTATCATTTACTAGTCTACTACTACTACTACTACTACTACTACTACTACTACTACTACTACTACTACTACTAATAATAATAATAATAATAATAATAATAATAATAATAATAATATACAAGGTCAGTGGTAGCCTATGCCTTCAAACAAGTATACGCCCACCTTCACAAGTTAGTTGGATACAAGATCTGTTCATTTAATTATTAGACTGATGCTGTATAAACCATACATAGATATGGTCTTGGGCTTACTCGTTCGATTCCAGCTCACGCAAAATGAGCTTTGTGATGAACAACCACTGTGTGCTTGGGTTTTCTTGGGTTGTTTCCCTTGGTATCGAAGCATAATCATGCAACATTAAATTAAAATTATACACACACACACACATATATATATATATTTAAATATATATATATATATATATATATATATATATATATATATACTTGTGTGTGTGTATATAGATAGATAGAGAGATACACGAGGGTCACTACGAATGTTTTGAGATACGCATTGTTGTGGCACAGTATTTGAATTCCAACAATTGCGTTCGGTAGTGGTATCCAGAGCGAAGAAGCGAAGAAAGTTTCAACTCGCTCGCTTATCGGCGTGGCAGTATCGCCTTCACTTGTTTGTTGATGTGAGCAGTATTTGGCTGTCTAGAATGGAGCTCGAAAGGGAACATTTTCGGGCAATGATCCTTTACGTTTTCAAAAGTGGTTTGAACGAGACATAAAGCCTTGACCGTTTGCAGGAGGCATTTGAGGACCTTGCTCCTTCCCGTGCTACAATTTTTCGGTGGTTTGGTGAATTGAGAAGAGGCCAGACATCGCTTAAAGATGAAGAGAGAGCTGGGCGTCCGGCAACAGCTGTGTCAGATGAAAACCTTGCCGCTGTGGAACAAATGATTCGAGAAAATCCTCGAACAACTTTCAAGGACATTGAATCTACAGTGAACATTGGATCGCCAGCAGTAACAAAAATTCTTCATGATCATCTTCGGCTCAGGAAGGTTTCATCTCGTTGGGTGCCTCACACTTTGACTGAACAGCAGAAACGAATGCGTGTGGAATGGTGTGAAGAGATGCTTGCAAGATTTGATGGAGGCAATCCTCGACGTGTCTCTGACATTGTTACTGGTGATGAGACTTGGATCTATCAATTTGACCCTGAAAATAAACGCCAGTCTACAGTTTGGATCTTTCCAGACGAAAATCCACCCACGAAAGTGAAGCGACTGCGAAGTGTGGAGAAAATAGTCGCAACTTTCTTCTCTAAATCTGGCCATGTTGCAACTGTTCAACTTGAAGAACAAAGGACTGTTACTGCTCAGTGGTACATCACTGTTTGCCTAACAAAATTGTTCCGGAAGCTTCGGGAACGGCGTCCAAGAACTGAATTGCGTGGGATCCTGCTTCATCATGACAATGCGTCCGCACACACGGCCAACAACACAATTCAGTTTTTAGAATCTACGGAGATCAAACCTATGACTTATCCACCGTATAGCCCTGACCTGGCCCCGTGTGATTTTTTCCTGTTTCCCAGGATCAAAGATCGCATGCGTGGGAAGAGATTTTGCAGCCCTGAAGAAGCTGTAGTGGCTTACGAGAATGAACTTTCAACACTTGAAGAAAAGTATTGGCAACACTGCTCCCAAAAGTGGTATTCGAGGATGCAAAAGTGTGTACAGTATAATGGTGAATACTTTGAGAAAATGTAAGTGTTAAATTGATTTTAAATATGTAAGTTATTTCACATCTCAAAACTTTCGTAGTGACCCTCGTATGTAACCAAGAAAGTTCTGTCGTTTTTTCATCAACCATCTTCGAACATCGATATGTCATCTAAAACGTACCTGGAACATCAAAATAGTTCCCATCAGTATCGACGACCTTCTACCAACCTTCTGGAAGGTCATGAATTCCATCGCAGTAGAACTTGGTGGTAGGTGAAGCGAAAAAGGTATCAAGTTCATTTTGCACCTCTATTAGGGATTTGATCTGGCGTCCTCTAAGGTGATTGCCCAAGGAATGGAACAGGTGATAATCGGGCGGTGTAATATCCTGGAAGTATGGCGGATACAATAGTGTTTCCCATCCAAGGAGTAGAATGCTGTCCCGGGTCCTCCCAGCCACGTGGGGCTTAGCGTTGTCCTGTAACAGGAGGACTCCTTTCCGGTGCAGAAGTGTTGGCTCCAGAGTATTGAGTTTTTCTTGAACACGGCTCAACTGCTGACAGTACACAGTTGCATTGACGCTCTGACCAGCTGCACGATACTGCGAGCAGTTCACCAAACGTACAGGACAACCTCCGAGCAGTGCCGGTTTCGTCTGTTCTCGAACCGGTTCATGAAATGCTAAACAATGATGATGGCACAGTGGAACTTCGTACAAAACCCACTTCTCATCACATGTCAATATCCTGTCTAAAAATGGCTTCTTTCTCAGACGAGATAGCAAAGAAACACAGGTGTCTGCTCGCGTTGTCTTCTGACTCGGAGTCAAGTCATGGGGGACCCATCGACCCAGCTTGTAGTATTTTCCTAGTTGATGGAGGTGCTGCTGAATGGTTTCTCCACTCTCACTGAACTGTAGTCCCAGTGCATCACATGTCTGTTCACTGTTCGCCACAATTACTGCCTGAAGATCTTCGTTTTGTACGTGTGTTGATCTTCCGGCACTTGGTGCGTCTTCGAGTGTTTCGTCACCGTCCGTAAACTAGTTAAACCACTGCTGCATTGTCTATGTAGTCACGACACCCTCATCAAAGGCTTGGCATATCTTCCGTCCCGCTGCAGCGACGTTTGACCCCAGTTTGAACTTGTATAGCATACATGCCTTTATGACGCTCTGTTGAGGTCTCATGTTCACTCTGTCCTTACGCAAGTTCACGGAATAACTGAACTGCCACAACCAGGTAGTATGTTGGATATACCCACACCAACAACTGGCCTTCGCCTTATCTTCATTCGCATTCAACTCGCAATATTTGTAAAAGTTCTTCCTCATTCTGCTTTTCTCACAAATAGCATTTTGGATGTAACAGTATATTCTTAGCATAGAAAGGACGCAGCTGCGGTGATTCAGTGATAGAGTGCGTGGGGTCACTGGTTTGATTCCAGCTCTCGCCAAGTAAACTTTGTGGTTGACAAGCACGATGTACATGGGTTTTCTGATTTCTTCCTAGTTCCCTCATCCCAGCATTATCAATATCATCCATCTCATAATCACTGTCTAACGTTGTACATCTAAATAATAATAATAATAATAATAATAATAATAATAATAATAATAATAATAATAATAATAATAATAATAATAATAATAATAATATTTAAATAAAAAGTATTGGCTAGTCAAAGTGTTTTGTCAACAATAGAAGGAAACAATAGAACTTCGTTTAAATTTTGAACTTTGTTTGTTTGTAGTAGTAATTTAAAAATCTGTTACTATAAATACATCAGATTAAATTGATTATACGTAAAAATTGAAGATGGCCGTGAGGTGAGTTGATAATATACAGTATATATATGTTTTATAAACATTTTGGTTAATTCATTTGCAAAATTTAGGATAAAGTGTTCAGTTTTTGTAGAAAAAACGCATGAGGGCTTTCCAATAGCTAATATTTTTCATAAATAATATATTCATAGTGTATATCTTCGACGAGGTTTGAATTTACAGTAATCCTCTTGCAAAACAATAGGCCTATGTAAGATTGAAAATTTAAATGTGTATTGGCGTAGAATATTTCATAAGAGTTTGTCTGTATGTTATAAATTTACATTACTATTGATGATGAGTATGGTTTCAAATTCACAAATTCAAAATTTTTTAAATATTTACTAAAACATTGGAACTGGCTGACCAACATGTTGTAGATGTAACTCCATCAAAAGTAAGAAGTCAGATGAATTCGTTGCTACTCAGTCACTAATTTTTACTTTTAGTTTGCTTACCATTTCCGAACTACGTGAAGGCTGGTTATTATTGACTTAAGCTCCGTACTTATATTCCCAGTCCCCTGCGTTGTTTCAATGTCAACACTTCGGGCACACAACAGCATGTCGTGTAATGCGAGTGGTGTTTTTTATGCGAATTGTAACCAGAGCAGTCATGGTGTGGAACCTTGTACAGTGACCAAGCCCTTTTATGCCAACTGCAAGGGCGAGCATTCTGTTTGGTTGTCGAGATCTCTGCTGCCAATGCTAAGCGTAATTTGAAAGAAAACAACCTCTTCTCGCATTCTGTGCCCTTTGCTACTGTTGCAGCTATCTCTTGTACTGTACACGGAGAAAAATGCATAATCCAGTCGGCATGTAAATGCTGTTTTTACCAGGTTACGCGCGTCACTACATTAAGTAATGTTGTTTCATCCGTAGTACCAACTAAACCACCATCCAGCGAAAATTTTGTATTGTTGGACCACCATTTCAAATCTAGAATTAACGCCATACCCATTCCGACGGTAGTAATATACGTATATAATGTTGTTACCACCTTTCTACTACTGTCCCCTCTTGGTTCTTTCTAAATCTGTGACCCCCTACCTTACGAGAGTAATAAGATGTCATATCATTCTGTGAAAAGGAAAGAAAGGAAAGATATTTTTAACACGAAATCCAGCTGCCGAACTCCAGACTTGGCATGGTGTTCCCACCTGCTGTACTTTTATACATGAAATCACATTACTTAAAGAGCGCATCCGCGTAAATACGATGTATCCACACGGAAATCCTAGTCCTTTTTTTCTCAGTGTAAGTTTGTGGCAACGCAGACGTCCGACGTTTCCACACAGATCATATTCCCGACAAAAGTCCAGAAATTCATCCCCCAGTCGTGTTAGCTAGCGAGCCCCAAAAATCCCACGTGTTTCTGTTAGTGTTGTTACAGGTGGCCTTCGGTAAACTCCACCTCTTTGCAGCTCACCTTATATGGCCGGCCTAAAACTTAGCCAGTATATACGGCAACTTGATGATACGACCGTTTCCCCGAAGAGAACAAAAAATCTCTCCATCTGTTCATAAGCCACCTTCTATTTCTTTCAAGTTTGATATGATGGAAGACAACCTGATGGATACTGAGTGGAAGGTAGTTGGCCCACATGGAAAGGTTCGAGTCACACATTAATTTATGATGTTTTATTTTTTACTATTGTTATATTTTTCTCTATTGTTATTATTATTAGTATTTATTGTTATTGTTATGTATTTGTTATTCTCATATATTTATAATTTTATGTTTTAGATTTTTACTTCTCTTTTGCAGCAGTATTTTTCTTATATTTTGATATGTTTATTTTAAAGTTTTATTTAAATAACTTGTGTTCCTCGTGACGGGAACAAATAACCTCGGTGTTGACGTCTCTATTAAATCAAGGAATCAATCAACTACTCGCCTGCCTTCGTTCTCTCAGGTTTCACACTTTATAGGGACCAAAATTGAGCTGCTTGTTTTTGAGGCTTGACACGCAATAAATTGAACATTGTGTTGCTGGTACATACAGTAGTAACTAACTCTCCATTTTCTTTAAGTTATTGTGAAAATTAGATTACTTTAAAAATTATGAGTGAAGCCACTATAATTTGCTACAGCAAATTAATCAAACGTGATTAAATTTTTAAAATGTTGAAATGGTTAAAGAATCATTTAAGACATCATAATTGCCTTTCTTGCTTTATCCGTGGTTATGCTTCAACGTGCGTCAATAGAATTTGAGAAAGTTGAGATAAAATAAATTGGAAGTCTAAGGAAAGCACGCTTTAGGTATATATAGGGAACAGCATGACGGTCAATACAGCGTTCAGTTAGTAGAACATGGACAAGCGAATAGCAAATATATGGGCAAGTGTCACTATGCCTAATCAAAGTTGAAGGACTCAATACATTGATGTACTGTGTTGGAATGGAGCCTCACAGTCTTCCTACGGAAAGGCAGGCTCAAATAATGTGAAATTTCTGCACGTGCAAAGCATGCCCCGAAAACGCAGGAAATCTTGGAAGGTGGACCGCGCAATGTGATCACAGCACTGTGTTCACATGACTATGCCAAAATGAACACTGTCTTCCACAGTATTAGGTAGACGCTGGAGCATAATGAATGTGAAGTCGTCTTAGTCGATACTTTGACAGCGTCCTGTGAACTTTGTGCTAGGCATACATGGCTTTATATTGACTCCCACTGATTCAGAACAACAAACACCTCAAGCTATGTACAAAGCGTGTATGAACACCGTTGCTGACATGTTGAGCGGCAGCCAAGTTGCACAGTGACGGCTGCATATCTATTAGATGCTATCGTAATGAGCGTAATCTGCTACTGTAGTGTTGAGTATTAAGGCAGCCAAAAGACAGGAGTGGTGCTGTGAGTCGGCACCATTGGGTGCTAAATACGATATCAGCTCTTGCCCATTCAGAGCAACCTCACCAGTGATCAATGCATTAGGAAAGTTCCTTGATACAACTTCGTATGTTATTTCAACAGAATCATGCCCGATCACATCTATCCCACAATATAGAATCATTCTTAAAGGAATGACCTGCATGTCGCCTGATGTGTTTCTCATCGAAGATGAGTGTGGTATTATTGATTGACTTTTGTTTATCACAGACCAACAAGTAGCATCGATGTCTTGTTAACTCGAGCTTTTAAGCAAGGCTACTGGAATGGCAAATCTTTAACCAAATTACACTTATAC
Source organism: Thermobia domestica (assembly GCF_964235325.1). NCBI lineage: Eukaryota > Metazoa > Arthropoda > Insecta > Zygentoma > Lepismatidae > Thermobia > Thermobia domestica. The sequence goes on from NC_137464.1 coordinate 154,303,273, forward strand.
TACCAGTGATTAGAAGACGTATGGTAAACAATTGAAAAATACAAAGCGAACATGGCCAACTGAAGTTTTCGGAAAAAATCGGAAAACCAGGTTGTGATTCACTGTCACCTTCTCCTGGTCGAAAAAGGCTAATCAGTATCCAGTTTCAGTCCGAATACGAAATCCAGCCACTCACAGCAGCCCGAATACAGAAACTGATCCCAATATGTCCTTACACATTCGAAAGGTCCTTTCACCAATGTAGATGGAGTACCGAAGTTACATGGCAGCATTTACTGATGAGGTAGCCAAAAAAGTCTGATCTTCTCTCCCAAAAAAGTCTGAATCTCCACTTGCACCTCCCAAGAAATTAAATCTGGCGTCGTCACTATGACTCTCCTCGCGAAATAAGTTCCTCTCAGTTCCGACCCCTAGGTTGAGAAACCCTGTGTTAGAACATTTGATATGGAAGGATTGTTTCAATAAGGTTTATATTGCTCCTAAAAAAGCGTATTTAAAAATTAAATGTCTATTTCTATGGTTTTCTTGCACCAAACTCTACGCATATTACAGAATTATTGTAACACTTAACTTTTGTAGATATTAAGAAAAGTGGGCGTACCTTTATTAATATACTCATTTTTTTTTTAGTTTTTTACTGGCGAAGAGACGTTATTGTAGAAGTACTCTTGCTAGCAAATTATCCTTTATCTCTTCGTTTGTTATTAATATCTGACCGAACGTAGTGTGTATATCAATACTTTTTTTTTTTTTTTTTGACATAGAGGACTCATCATTCTTCGTAAGTTATGCGGTATGGATTCAAATTTAATATAAAACGCAGGTCCCCTTTCATCCAGCCTGCGCATGAGTTTGTTTGTTTTATGCGTTAACTGGAAATTTAACGTCCAGTTTTAGCACCGAAGCTATATGACTAGCGAACTTAGTTTAATGGAGTTTGAATTCCCTGAGCTTATACTTCAAAGCAAACCCGCGATTCCTGTACATAGTTTGAGATTGGAAACTTATTTCTTATTCCCAAAATACAAACCAAAATTGTTTGAGAATGGATCACGAAAGCTCAGCTTAAAGCACATGAATATAACAGAAACACATGTTTGAAACAAAATATAACAGTATACGTCTCAAGTAGTTCTGGTGGTTTTTTAATGTGTGTTATTTTATTATGGTAAAAAAAGCTAGAAACAAAAACTAACATTGTTGATACAAATTTATCAAGTTTTATTGGAAGCAGTCAGTGTGCGAATTGAAAAATTTTCCCAGGGGGGGGGGTGAATTTCACCCATATGCGCACCCAGTCCTCCCCCCATATATATATATACATATATATATATATATATATATATATATATATATATATATATATATATATATATATATATATATACTAACAAGTACAAAACAGTTGAGATGTGAGATCTTTCATAAATTTTCACTCAAGTAATATTTAGGTTAGCTACGCAAAGTAGACCTACTTATCTTTATGTCCACTTAAAAATACTCCAGAGGGGGAAGAAGTTATCCCTGCCAGGGATAAAATTTTCCTTCTCAGGGTGGGAAAGATTTTTGTCAGGGGGGGAAATCCCTGGCATCCCCCCCGCCAATTCGCACCCTGGAAGCAGTTATACCTAAGTATTGTTCCACTGCACTCCATGTGTCATACGGAGAGTCTCCATCTTGTATTCGATCTTTCTTCACGTCTTCTGCGGCATCTGAGGGGTTATAAAAATAATAATAGTATTTTGAATATGACCCTTCAGTTCTTGTAGATCATCTATCATTACACAAGGAAACATTGTCTTTGATGTACTCCCAAAGGAAGAAGTGCAGTGGAATAATGCGAACATTGATTTCCATGGATTATTCATGAAACAGTCAGTTATCGACTCTTCAGATCCATTTCACACTTAGGGATGCGCACGAGTCGAGACATGTCTCGAATCTCGAGTCGAGATTCGAGTCCAGACACACACTGAAAAATTCGAGACGAGTCGAGACAAACGTATTTCTCGACTCGAATGTCTCGAAAATATTTCTATAATTTTTAATATTATTTTGAAGAAAGTACTTACTCAGAAACACTCGGCACGAGAATTTCGGAAACTGCAGGAGTTGTCGGCCTGAAACAAGGAGATGCGTTGTCGCCATTATTATTTAACTTTGTGCTGGAATACGCCATAAGGAAAATCAAAGATAGCAACCAGGGCCTAGAGTTGAACGGCATTCACCAGGTTATGGCATATGCTGATGATGTAAATTTAATAGGGGATGATAGGAGAACAGTAGAAATAAATGCAGAGATCTTATTAAACGCTTGCAGGGACATGGGTTTAGAAGTAAATGCAGAGAAAACTAAATACATGGAAGTGCGTCGGGACCGTAATACGGCAAATTGTGGAGGCGTTAAAAATATTAAATAATACTTTTGATAAAGTGGATACTTTCAAATATTTAGGATCAATATTAACAGACGAAAATCATATTCACGAAGAAATTAAATGTCGACTAAAAGCAGGGAATTCGTGTTACTATTCGGTTCAAAATCTCTTGTCGTCGCGAATTCTGTCGAGGAATTTGAAGCTTAAAATATATAAAACGATAATCATGCCTGTTGTTCTGTATGGTTGTGAAACATGGTCGCTTACTCTGAGGGAAGAACATGGACTGAAAGTATTTGAGAACAGGATCCTGAGAAGAATATTCGGACCCAAGAGGAACGAGAATGGGGAATGGCGGAAGCTTCATAACGAGGAACTACATAGTTTATACGGTTTACCCAACATTGTTAGGGTCGTCAAGTCTAGGAGGCTTAGGTGGGCAGGTCATGTAGCTAGAATGGAAGAAAGTAGAAACGCTTTCAAAGTCTTGACTGGTAGACCCATAGGAAAACGACCATTAGGAAGACCTAGGCGCAGATGGGAGGACAATATTAAGATGGATCTCGCAGAGATAGGGATACAAAGTAGAAACTGGATGCAATTAGCTAAGGATAGAAGTCAGTGGAGAGCTTTTGTGAACGCGGCACTGAACCTCCGGGTTCCATAGGCCATAGAGTTAGTTAGTTAGTTAGTTAGCAGGAGTTGTCAGGTGTTCGAGGAGTACTGTGGTGAGTGTCTTCAACAAGTGTCGAAACCAAGGGGAAACGACATCCAAACGCCCAGGTGTTGGGCGCCCCCCACCTCATTACATATGTCGGATGTCGTAGGCTGGGCAGACTGGTAAAGCAGAACAGCAGCAAACTCGTCGGAACTAACATCAAACTTTAATGCTGGGCAAAGTACAAGTGTGTCTGAACTAGTGTTGTAAAATTTCCGGAAATTTTGAGCTTGTTGATAAAAAACCGTTTTTTCGATTTCTTTATGGAAAAATTGAAAAAATAAAAAAATGTTAGTATTAGGTTAATTTTGCTAGTAGTAATATATTTTTTCAAACGCGTGAAAAATATAAGTTCAAAAATTTCAATATTGTGAATATTAAAAAATAGCACTCGGAAATCAAACTATTCTAGTAAAATACTAGATTTATGCGTATATGGTTGTGCCCGAAGAAAAGTTTATATGTTTGTCTCCAGTCCTTTTGGCAATGAGATCTTGAACCCCCAAGTTCTAGAAACGTGCCGTTTTCATTGGTCGATTCCAAATTTTGTGTAAATTTTCCAGTTCTAATTAATATTTTTTTTTTTAAAAAAAAAAAGCATGGACATTAGTTCTTTATTACATTTTTAGTGGTACACTGGAAGTACTGAAATTTTTGAAAAAGTAAAGCTTCATACCCTACGAGTTATATATTCCAACATCACATAGTTGTATATAGGGATTGTATATCTCTCAGGTGTTTCATGGCCAAATGATAAGAAAACGAAGGATAACCATTTCTCCAGTCTAAGATGAATCTTCATTGTTTGGAGAGTTTTTTTTTAATTTTTTTTTTTTTTTTGCCCAATGAACTCCGTACATCACTGACATAATTAATTGTGTGTGTAATTTATTTACTTATTACATAATGAATGCAAAATAAAGAAAACTGGTCATATATGAATTCGAAATTCCAACCACAAGTGGGCTCAAATCTTGCAAACGCTGCGAGATATTGAAAAAAAATCGAAAAAATACCCTTTATGATACCCTTTGTCTATTTTTATGAAGGCGTCCTTCACTTGTATCTATAAAGAGACACGTACAAATATGAGGAATGACAAGGAGATTCATGCTCATATATGAATGATGAGTTGTGTAGAGACCGCAGATTCAGCTAGTTGAAAATTAATAGTCTGCGCTTATTTCTCTTATGCCGTTTATTCGTGGATGTGCATTAATTACAGAACTTTTATAGTTACATACAAGCCTAATAACATAAAGTGTTTCTATTGCATCAAATAGGTCTCTTGAATGAAACTGAGCTCTTAATATGATCTTTGATCTGGTGAAGTTTTGTTAATTTTAACCAAGTTACTTCTTAAGAGAAAGAACAGTAAGCAAACTTCACTAATACTCATGCACGAAAGCATATAATTACTATTATTTAATATTTTAATATAGACACTTATATAAACTTTAGGTACAAAATCCTGTATGTAAATAAATATGTTTTCTAGTGCGACGGTGCAACTTGAGGGAAGGGGAGAGGGGAAAATGACAGATATTAGTGTCGAATCCATAATTTTCGAGGTCGCTGAAATGAACAATGACACTTCCGATGCCGTTTAAATCAAAATTCAGCCCCACAACTTGGAGGAGGGAAAAGATATATAAAAATATTGAAAATGACCGATGTTAGTGTCGAATCGTCTTTTCGGGGTCGCTCAGATGAACAGTGACACTACCGGCCGTTTAAATCCAAATTCAGACCCGCAACTTGGGGGAAGGGAGAGGATATATATCTATATATATCGATTTTTCTGGTGGTATTCAACGTTACTGTATACCGTCACCTTTTAATGGTAGCGGGATATTTCCTTTTCTGTTTTAAAAATAGGTTGACAAGAAACTTATTTAAGAAACAGAAACCGAAAAAATACCAAATAGTAAATGTACAAGTTTATTGAAAATCAGAGTTTTTTCGTTTTCCTTTTTATTTCTGGAGAAAGAGCTGTAAATCTTTGTTCCTTCTTGAAGCCAGTTACTAGTATTCAGGGATCTTTCGCTCGCTGGTATGTGTTCATGCTTCCCTTTGTTCGTTCCTCTTTCGTACGATAATATAAACCATAAAGGCTCTGAACCGACCAGATTTATTTTCTGAAAAAACTGACGTATGACAACAAAATAATTCCAACAAATTTGTCTGTCACTAATTCAATGGTCATTAGAGATGGAAAGTTGAGGGTTGAATCCCTGAGATAAATAAAGCAATGAGTAAGAAGTGGACGCTGATCAAACGTCAGACTTTATCTCTCTTTCTTTCACACATACACACATATTATATATAAAATTTCCATTCAATTATGTATACAAGCTGGTTACGAGTCTTTTGTTTTGGCCACGGGTGCAGTTCATAATACCCTTTCCTCCTACCAATTTTACAATGGACTACCGAAGGACCACACAGATGTTATCGAAACTATTGTGCTATTGTTTATTTGTGTTTTGGCAGAAACTTCTTTGGATATCGAAGCCCGCTCACTTTTGTTACTTACGGACACGTTGAGAGAAGCAATTCAGTAAACCAAGCTTTCTGTTTAAAATCTTAGTTTTTTTCCGCATTGAGAAGCAACTTAACTCGTCGCGCTCTCGAGTTTGTGCTCAATTACAGGTGGAAAGGATTGAAGTTCCGACTACAGCGGCTCAAGAGATCCTGTGAATCTGAACATTTTGCAAGCGGCTTCGGTTTCGGGAAGACTAAAACGTCGTGGGATGGATTTTTAGCAATGAAGTATCTTTCGTTTAGTTGGTTGTGTGATTTGTTGTGTGGTTTGGCAGACAAAAAAGCTGTAAATATTTTTGAATTATGAAAATTTTAATTCAATCTTAAACGTACGTATAAGTGTGTAGTGTAGAGGAACGTCGAGTAGTTATCTCCAGATATGACAAAAAATATAGTCGCTTTTTAAAAAATTGCCAAGGACCACGTGGGTGCTAAGTTGCTGTCTGGAATAGGCCATAAAACGTAGATATTTGAACAGGGACGAACGCAGGGGTTGGTATTTTAGGGTCCGGACCCCCCGAAATGCTTATTTTTGTACAAATTTAGTCTAATTCTAGGGACGTTTACAAATTTTAACATAATTTATCCCCAAATTGGATTTAACCCCCAAATACCTTTGACTCTTCCGAAATAAATAGGGGGCGGGGTGGCTTAGCGGTAGAGCGTTCACCTCCGGTGCTTGAGGTCTCTGGTTCGATCCCAGCTCGCGTCATGTGAACTTTGTTGTGGACAAATACCGTTCTCGTTGGTTTTCTCGGGGTTCTCCCGTTTCCTCCCACTTTCTTCATTCCATCGTTTCATTCATTTCTGATTATCATCTTCTTCTTTAGCCTAACCGGCATAAACGTGGGACGTAAAACTTACAGATTTCATTTCATTTTTCCTTCCGGAAACAATTCCTGGGACGTGCTTATAGATCTATTTTAATTCTTTTATGAAAATGCTGTTCTACTCAAAAGTGTAGGGTTTGAAGAAGTCTGAACCTTGGGAGCTAATTGTGCTATATATTGTGCTTATTATTATTATTATTATTATTATTATTATTATTATTATTATTATTATTATTATTATTATTATTATTATTACCTTGAAAGGCATGCAACCAACTTTCCAATTTTTTAATCATTATGAACGTGAGGTCCAGCGTACCGGCACCTTTATTATTTAAAAAACACTATATATATATATATATATATATATAGAGAGAGAGAGAGAGAGATGGTCGAAAATTGCCGTCGAATCCATACTTTTCGGTGTCCCTGAGATGAACAGAAGATGCCGTTTAAATCCACAAATTCACTACCATTAGTACTCCTAAGGGGGGGACGGGAACATGTAAAGGTAATTGTAAATTACCGACATTAGTGTCGAATTCATAGTTTTGGAGCTTGATAAGTTCATTGGTGGCAGTTTTGGTGCCCTTTATGTCCAAAATGAAACGTATTCTCCCCGTGCAACCTATTCGGCTAGACTATAATAATAACGAACGGAAGTTTCACATATTCAACCCTTTAATATATTTCTCGCTGCTTAAATTTACTCACTTGTGCGGTACATGTGTGTATGTGTAAATAAGATCATATCTCTTTTTGAGTTATTCGAAAAACATACAAATAATAAAGGGGAAGGATTTTTACCAGAAATCAGAAAACAAAAAGTAAAATTAAAACCTGGTGCTTTAAGTATTTTTCCTGCTGCAAACATGTTACAGCAAGTAAAATTACTAGCATCAGACGAAGAAATAGTTTTTAAATTGTATTTTCCGATGTTTGCTAATATTTCTAAACAAATTATTTTTTATTAATGGGTTCAAAATTTTTGGAAGTTTTACCGATCTCGATAAAATTTTCAACATAGATGATGTTCGGAATGGTTTTTATTATTTCACTTTGAAGGTGAAGCTTGAGGGAAGGGGAGAGGGGAAAATGACATATATATATTAGTGTCGAATCGATAGTTTTCGGGGTCCCTGAGATGAACAGTGACACTTCCGTCTGTTTAAATCCAAATTCAGTCCCATTAATACTCTAAGGGGGAATAGTGACATGTAAAGGTAATTGAAAATTACAGATATTTATGTCAAATTCATAGTTTTGGGGCTCCATAAGTTCATTGGTGACAGTTTTGGACACCTTTGTGCCCGAAGTGAAACGTATTTTCCCCGTGTGAAAAACGGGTATTCTGCTAGTCTGTAATAATAACGAGCGGATGTTTCACATATTCAACCCTTTAATATATTTCTCGCTGCTCAAATTTCTCACGTGTGCGGTATATGCGTGTATGTGTAAATAAGATCATATCTCTTTTTGAGTTATTCGCAAAACAAACAAATAATAAAGGGGAAGGATTTTTACCAGAAATCAGAAAACAAAAAGGTAAAATTAAAACCTGGTGCTTTAAGTATTTTTCCTGCTGCAAACATGTTACAGCAAGTAAAATTACTAGCATCAGACGAAGAAATAGTTTTTAAATTATATTTTCCGGTTTTTGGTAATATTTTCGAACAAATTATTTTTTTATTAATGGGTTCAAAATTTTTGAAAATTTTACCGACCTCGATAAAATTTTCAACATAGATGAGGTTCGGGATGGATTTTATCATTTCAGTTTAAAGTGTAATTTGAGGTAAGGGGAGAGGAGAAAATGACAGATATTAGTGTCGAATCCATAGCTTTCAGGGTCGCTGAAATTAACAGTGACACTTTCGGCCGTTTAAATTCAAATTCAGTCCCATTAGTACTCTAAGGGGGATGATGACATGTAAAGATAATTGAAAATTACCGATGTTAATGTTGAATTCATAGTTTGGAGTTCCATAAGTCCGTTGGTGCAGTTTTGGTGCCCGTTGTGTTCAAAATGAAATTTATTCTCCCCGTGCGAAGAACGGGTATTCTGCTAGTCTGTAATAATAACGGACGGAAGTTTCACATACTCAACCCTTTAATATATTTCTCACTGCTCAAATTTCTCACGTGTGCGGTATATGCGTGTATGTGTAAATAAGATCCTCTCTCTTTTTGAGTTATTCGAAAAATATACAAAGAATAAAGAGGGATTTTTACCAGAAATCAGAAAACTAATAAGTAGAATTAAAACTGTTGCTTTAAGTATTTTTCCGTTAGCGAAATACATTGTATATACAATAGGACGTCGATAATCCGAACGTCAAAAATCCGAACGCAGTCCCTAGAAGCTTTCTTAACACTAGCGATATAAACAATACTGTGTCCGTCGACGTTGTGTGAAGTCAGTGTTTTTACAAAAGTACGTTCATATGTAATTGTTTGTCATACATATTTTTATTTTAATTTTCTCTTAGGCCTATAAGTTTTAAGTGTGACGTACAAGATCAGTGTAATTTAGAGTACGAGCATTCATTAAATGAATGCTTCAGAAACATTAAATGTAAGTAGCCTTACGTGCGGTACTGTAGTTACTGTATGTACTGAATAACCACTGTATCGATAGAAGAACATACCGTACAGTATATGTAAGCCTAAATGGCATTTTCTTGGTCATTTTCGAAAATCCGAACAATTTGAAAATTCGAACTACCTGTGGTCCTAATTAGTTCGGATTTTCGACTTCCTACTGTATATGCTGCAGACATGTTACAGCAAGTAAGATTATTAGCATGGGGCCAAGAAATAGTTTTTAAACTATATTTTCTTGTTTTAGCCAATATTTCCGAACAAATGATTTTTCTAATGGATTCAAAATTTCCGGAAATTTTACGTAGAACAAAGGAAGATATCTTTATAAAATATATGTTTAATTTAACATATTACCTAAAATGATTCTGGCCCCGTTATTTTAACACTTCCCTGCCATCAAGGGGAAACTTCATAAGATTGCTCAAGATAATTTTAATGCGTCTATACTAATTAAGCTAACTAGGATTATATTTCAGTTTCTTTTGTAGCCATAACACCATTCCATCACGGTGCTAACTTTGAAGTATTTGATTGAGTTGTGCACAAAATTTCCCTTTTCTAATTCAAGAAACATAAGTACTCAATTATCTTAACTCTAAACTAGTAAATACAAAATAATTTTAATTTTGAAAGCATAATTTAATAGGGGATGATAGGAGAACAATAGAAATAAATGCAGAGATCTTATTAAACGCTTACAGGGACATGGGTTTAGAAGTAAATGCAGAGAAAACTAAATACATGGAAGTGCATCGGGACCGTAATATAGCAAATATGGATGCGTTAAAATATTAAATAATACTTTTGATAAAGTGGGTAGTTTCAAATATCTAGGATCAGCATTAACAGAGGAAAATCATATTCACTAAGAAATTAAATGTCGACTAAAAACAGGGAATTCGTGTTAATATTCGGTTCAAAATCTCTTGTCATTGCGAATTCTGTGCAATAATCATGCCTTTTGTTCTGTATGGTTGCGAAACATGGTCGCTTACTTTGAGGAAAGAACGCAGACAAAGTATTTGAGAACAAGATCCTGAGACGAATATTCGGACCCAAGAGGAAAGGGAATGGGGAATGGCGGAAACTTCATAACGAGAAACTACATAATTTATAAGGTTTACCCAACATTGTTAGGGTCGTCAAGTCTAGGAGGCTTAGGTGGGCAGGTCATGTAGCTAGAATGGAAGAAAGTAGAAACGCTTTGAAAGTCTTGACTGGAAGACCAATCGGAAAACGACCATTAGGAAGACCTAGGCGCAGATGGGAGGACAATATTAAGATGGATCTCGCAGAGATAGGAATACAAAGTAGAAACTGGATGCAAGGATAGAAGTCAGTGGAGAACTTTTGTGAACGCGGCATTGAACCTCCGGATTCCATAGGCCATAGAATTAGTTAGTTAGTTAATATAATAAAATATTCGATAATTTCAATTTTATCCAAATTTTCCGGTTTTTTCCAAGCTCGGGAAGACCGTAGAAAAGTGTTTTTTAACCCAAAATTTTCGTTTTCCTCAGGCTTTCAAAACACTAATCTGAACACACAGTGCACCGAACACTCCTAACAATGGGCCTCCGCAGCCGACGACCCATTCATGTTCGAATGTTAACACCATGACATCGGCAACTACGACTGAAATGAACACGTGACCATCGCCACTGGACCTTGGCACAGTGACAGAGCGTTGCATTGTCTAATGTATCCCAACTCCTTGACATCTGTACTACGGGACGGAGACAAGATGGCTGCGGCTTAATTATTATCTGGGGAACATTCACGTAAGTATCCATGAGTCTAGTGGAGCTCGAGCAATGCACCATAACGGCCGAGACGTATCGCACACTGCTTGCAGACTATGTACACCCCTTCATGACGTCCATGTTTCCTAACGGTAGTGGCATTTTTCGAAAGATAATGCACCATGTCACCAGGCCAGGAGTGTGATTGAGTGGTTCGAGGAACGCAGGAGCGAGTTCCAAGTGATGTGCTGATTCCCCAACTCGCCGGATCTGAACCCAATCGAACAATCTGGTATGTGATTGAACGTGACGTCAGGGCGCATCGCCCCCTCCCCGGAATTTACGGAAATTAGGTGACCTGTGTGTGCATATGTGGTGTCAACTCTCTCCAGCGACCTACCAAGGATAATTGCGTGCATGCCAAGACGCGTCGCCGTTGTTATTCGTGCAAAGGTCGACATATTGACAATTAGGTAGGTAGTCACAATGGTCTGGCTGATGTGTGCGTATATTTTAACTGGTATATTTTGTCTCGACTCGAATTCGAGTCGAGTCGAGACAGAGACTGTCGAGTAGAGACTCGAGTCGAAACAGAAACATATTTTCCAGTCGAGACACGAGTTGAGACAACATTTTCTCGATATGAGTCGAGACAGGCTTAAATCTCGACTCGTGCGCATCCCTACTCACACTACAGTGGCGTTTCACCTCACTTACTGTCGATAAAAACATTTCCTTACACAGGGTGTCTACTAAAATTTCAAAATGAAGTTTCGTGACTTTTTCGTGACCTTTTCTTTCCCAAACCATAAAATTTAGTCAAATTCTCAAGAGTGAATTTTGGTGGGAATTGGGCTGAAGTTTCATGCATGCGATAGAAGCGTGCTTGGCTTGCGATTTGGTAGCGTCTAAAGCTGACCATGAACATTTTTTGTGGTGAATTTTGACGGTTTATAGAACAAAATCTTCCAGTCTATACTTATATTTGTACAGATTTTTAAAAAATCGTGGCCCAAAAGGTAAATTTCGTGACTTTTTCTTGACTTTCATGACCGTTTTCTGATTTCGTGACTTTTTCATGACTTTAGTGGCTTTCGTGACCGATAGACACCCTGTTACACGCCTTGATAGTACTATTTGTGAAACACACAGAAGGATGCTTGTGAAACACACGACGAAAGTTTCATTGTCTTTGTACAACCATTTTTATCTATTCACATTACTACACACATTTTGCTTTTCCCTTAAAAAAACATTTCTTTTAAGTTGCACTAGCACCGCCAGCACCAAATTCACAAATATTGTTCTGCTTTTGCAACACTTAACTAACCAAAAAGGTTCATTTTTGAAGTGTGTAATGACTATTGAAAAGCTTTTCGTTAGAATTTGAACACCTTGTATTATACTGGGTTTTTAGAATAGTAATGAAATTACTTTAAATTGCATGAAAGTTACTATTTATTTACTTTATTTCCAGATTGTTTCCAGCTTAGGTAATAAACCTAAACATTTAAGGAATCCTTCAACTGACGAAAGAATCTGTCTTGACCCGTGTGGGTTACGTGTTCTGCTTAGGCAGCTTTGGTAAGCTCCTTATCAAGTAGAATAAAACAAATATATTTCTTCTATTGGCCTCTTAATTAAAGAACCATTATTTGCATGTTTATATAACAGAGAAATATGTCATTAGAGAAATTAGTATCTTAAAAGTATAATGTCCATATTAGCATATCGAAAACATGAATATAACATTTCAATTAAAATAATTATCCACAGCAGAATTTACTTTTAGTTTAATGTCTCTTTCCAGCATTGAATCAATATGAGACACGTACCGACAGTTCGATGGGGTTCGAGTATGTATAGAGCTGCGTGGCTATTTGGTTAGCGTACGCACTTTCGGTGCGGAAGATGCGATAGTAGACTGACTGTCCGTGAAACCGCGGGGGAATTAAATGTTTCCATCGGCTCCAAATTTGACCAAATCATACACGAATACCTGGACGTGTATTGGCAAAATTTGTACCGTAGATTGTCATATAGAACCAGAAGGATATTTATATCACCCGAGAAAACAGTTACCAATATCACAATTCTGGCCAGTACAGGATGAATTATGGGTTCATCGGTATGGAAAACCGAGCTAATGTCATCTCATTGGAAGTCACCTGAATCTCCAAAACCCGAAAGGGCCAGGCAAGCCCGATCCTACTGAAAGTTCTACTTTTTTTTAATGTCTGAGATCGTACATCACAAATTTCTTCCATGTGGCCAAACTGTCAATAAGGAGGTTTACGCGACTGTATTACAATGGTTACATGATTCCGCTCGTCGTAAGCGGCAGGACAAAGGGGCATCTGAATAGTACCATTAATATCATGACAATACTTTGTGTTTCACTTAAGGGATTGTAATCGACGTTTTGCCCAAATCGTCCCCATCGAACACAATTTCTCCTATTCGTTGGATCTAGCTCCGTGTGACTATTTCCTTTTCCCTAAGCTGAGATTTGCATTTAAAAGGAAACTATTTGACAACATTCAGGACATCCAGAATAATACGACAAGGGAACTCCAGGGTATTACACAGTTTCATCAGATCATTTGCTGAAAGAATATTCATTGAATATGGAATTAGGAATCTTGTTTTCAAAACTAGATATATTCGTAAGATCATTACAACAAATAGTGATCATTAAATAAAAAGTATTGTTACCTTGTACATCAAGCGCCATGCCCTTCCATACAACCATCACCTTATTCATAAACAAAGTCCAATTCTAGAAAAGAAATGCATAATAAATTAAAATTATCTGAATGTTGAAACAGTGGATGGAAGTCTTAAATCAGATCCTTAGCTAGGGAGGGGCAATAGCGCCCTAAATTATTTTTGCCCCCTTTGAAATAGAACTTGTTGAAAGCTTTTCAAAATGTTTCAAAACAAGATACAAAGTTATTACAGTTTTATTTATGAACTTAAATTTTAATTAGTACATTTTACTTATTTCTGCGAAAAATGATATGTTTCTTGCTAGAGTAGCAAATATCTCACAGGAACCGTAGTGATCTTGGGAGTTTTATACAATAATATTTGTCGGCACAGTGCATCCATCGTATAAGAAACAACAGCTCTGTTGCAGATTTCATAAATACTAAATAAATAGCTTTGTGGTGTTCGTTGATGTCTTTGACATTGTCCTTCCAGTATTCACCTCTGCCTTCCTCTAAGAAATTCAACTGGCTACAAGCCTGTCTTAAATATTTGGAGCATTTGCTTGTCACTTTCATTTATGTACAGCAAGAAAAATAGTTCCAAATATCAACTCAAAAATTACTTTTATACACGAAAATCTTAAGTAATCTTCCCGCCAACTTGTTTTGTTGATGTGCACAATATAAACATCTTGATGTACATGATGTTTCATGTAAAACAATTATTATTGACGCACATTACATAGCTTTAATAGCTGCAGTAAATATATATATTAAATACTGAACTCGAGAAGTAAGCAAATCTAATATATTTTTGTATATATTACGAAGAACCCAATCCCCCGGTTTCTAAAATCTAGAGGGGGTAGTTGTACTCCCGTTGCGAGCGCAAATATTCGTAGGAGGAATACGCTTAGTTTTTCTATATTTTCCGTGCAGTGTACTAGCTCAACTACAACACAGGTGTCGTAACTAAAAGAAACTTTTGTCCGATAAACAAAGATTTTAATTTCCCTTTGAAATTTTGAAACTAATACTTATCTACAATTAATTTATATAATTTGGTCATCTAGAATTTTCTTCCAACTACCATATTTGAATACAAAAGTTTTTCGGAAAATATAGTATTTAAGAATTGATAAGACTTTGATATAATTTGATTTGAGATTATGGCGGATTAGTGAGTTCAATGAGCGATTCGTGTGTTGAGTCTTGGTTACTGCCAGAGATTTCGCACAATATTAACTACTAAATGTAAATTATTGATGATGTTCGTTTTCATTTGATTCTTAGCCTGAAATTATGAATATACAAAATAATTCATCGAAATGTTAATAAATCTTCATAATTAATATATGAAGAGTTTCTCAAACATTAGCATCAAGTGTATTTTCTTGTCAAGTGTATTTTCTTGTGTATTTGTATTTTCTTGAATAGCAAAATACGTATCTGTTACATAGTCATCGGAAAAAACAATCCCAGACCCAATAATTGAAGCCATGAATTTCATAACCGCACAAGTCCAGCTGAAGAGATATTGAGAATCTCAATAAAAACTGAATATTTGTTGGAAATGTAAACTTGGAAACCATACTTTTTTTATACTTAGTGACATTTGTTACTCAGAAAAGTGTACGTATGAAATAAGTCTGATTTGCAAGTTCATGTTTCAAACAACTATTCAGTTTTTATTGAATTTCTCCATATCTCTTCAGCTGGACTTGCGCGGTTATGGAAGACACGGCTTCAATTCAATTCCTTCCAAAAATATAATGATAATACCATTGATTAATAGTTAATATAGTTGAAATATCTAATATTATTAAGATGTGTAGGTTCTTTCAAGCGTTTTGTCTTTACAGGCAGATTCTCATTCGTCAGATCTACCAATCAAAGATCTTTGTTTGGATCCATAAAATAAAATTAAAAAAATCTTAAGATGAAGGCGGATGGAAGAAGAAGTTGGATGTGTTTTTTTAAAGAAGCAATGGATCTAAACTACAAAGTACAAAGTGCAATAAATACAAAACCTGCAGAGAGAACTGGTGATTGAAAAGGAAACTGTGTACATATAGTTCTTAATCACGTCTTCAAGAAACACTTCGGTTGGATGATTAAGAGATTAATACACAGCTTAAGTTAAAATTATTGGAAGAATTTAGCAAGATACATTTAAGAATGTGGTTTGATGAATCAGACATCTTCGACATGATCATGAAGAATATAGTGGACATATCCGTGAAGTAGATTTAACAATTCATCGCTTTTAGAACACACTCATCTTATGTACTTCCAAAGTACCTCTTTTTAAATCTTAGTTCTCTTTAAGAAGAGGTCCATAACTTTTGTGGTCCATTAATCGGGAGAAGATTGTGATGGAGCTAAATTTTGGAGAAGAAACATTCAACATAAAACTATTATTCTCAAAAACAGTTGTTCCTGTAATTTCAAAGGAATGTATCAGGTTTCAAATATCGTCAAACTTTCCAATAAATATTGGTGAAAAGTAAAATAATCGTCTAAATAACCAGAAAAATGCAGAAAAAACGATATTGAAAGAATATATGATTGATATAATCTTTGTGAGCACAATATTTTTCTTGGTTCTTCTATGAATATACGTTGTTGAAGATGGAAAAATGGGAAAATGTCTGCCCAGTTAACCATAAATTACGTAAACAGCAAGATTCGAGATGAAATGGAAAAGGTCATAACACACTAACGTCAAGACACAACATTTTGTACAAAATATTTTATGATTAGTTGAATGTGGACAGTGTACACAAAAAGACTCAAAAATTATTAAGATTTAAATTGAGAAGAAATAAAGAAATTCAAGTTTTAACTAGTAATCAGGGTTCTTCCAAGAAAGAGTCTAAACTTCAGTGTTCCTCTCTCAGTGACTGTAAAGACATTGAACAACTCCCACCGTTTATTTCAAGGAAGAAACTGTAATGTTTTAGCGCTTATGATTGATTATTCAACGTTCTTTAAGCACTTCGAGACTTTGTTACTCACTCTTGATGGCGCATCTGAGATTATTACACTTAATATTACCGTGCAGTAAGCAGCAGATACCTGTTACTACATCTTCATAGAGCAGAAACATCCTAAACCTGCAATGAACTGTTGGTGTTCTGATTATCGATTCTGCACCAAGCTTCTACGTTGTAACTGCTGTCCATACCTGCTTTAAGTCCAATGGATATTAGTAAGTATAATGTTACAGCTAAATATTAAGTAATTGTAGCATCTTTCTCTTTCTTTTCAGAACAACAAACAAGCGTTTTCAAAAGTTGAACATTATATATATCCATTTGATTGTGGCTTGGGAAACTCACTGAACAAGTTAAAATTACCACAGTTCCGAACTCTCACTAAATTCCTTCAAAATGACTTTTCCCGAAATCAAGACTTAGTTAAATTAATTAGTCTTACCCGAAAAGTACGAATTCATCTCATTTAGTGGAAAGTATTAGACAACCAAAACAAAGAATTAAGGAGAAACGAATTTTAAGTTATTACTCTCTCTTGCTCACATCTTTCATTCATCAGTAGAAGTTTCCCTAACATCTGTCCACAATAGCATAGGCCAACGCCATCACTTCTCTGGTTTACCGATTTCTGTGTGATCACCTGTCTTGCCAGGTTACTTAGATAAGATAGTGTTCGCAATGTTGTGAGTCAGATAATGTTCGCTATGTTGTTTTTACCTAGCGTTCACCCCTCCTCCTGCGGGCGGCCATACTCCTGGTGCAGTTTCACTCGATGGATGTCGTCGCCATACAATGCTGGTATTTCTCTGTGTAAATTGGTGACAGGGCATGTTGTTGGTAATAAACACCTTTGATTTTGACTTTTGTTTCGACCTTTGGTCTATAGCAAAAGAAAGTAACACTCAAAAAATTTTTGAGAAAGTTTGTTTGCATTGACGCACACAGTTATATCAGTCTTTTTAACGAATGCCTCTGTAGGTGATGACCGACCTTTTCCACAATCCTCTGGGTAAATTTAAGTTTCCTGTATTGTCACCAAAATTTTCCAGCTTTAACAGATAGCTGGCGCTCGTGCAGACTCCTTGCTCTTTCGTTCCGTAATGTTAACGCATGCACACTGTACTACTCACTGTGATTGGGCCATATGTAATGTTTGATCATAACATTCTGAGGTTATGGAATCCCACAGAAAACCATACTTAGGATCAATTTTACCACAGATCTTGTGAATTCCACTGATGTTTTTGGACGCAATTTCATTGATGATGTGAGTTGTACAGGAGGATGCTGCGCATAACGTTTAATTAAACTACTGACAGTGATCCGTCGCATTACAAAACCATTGTTTTGACACTGTTCTATGAGGGAAATGCTAATTTTCATGGGAAAGAGTTATGACATAAGCGATTTTCAAAAGCTCTAAAGCAATTTTCCTCATCGGCATTTTCGAAATTGCAAGACCTTCATTCTGCTGTACAAGTGTGAGATTGATTCACGTGTCGAATTCCGTTCAAAACAATTACAATAAAATACATTATGATAAACACTAACCGTTGATTTCTTATATTGTACAGAATGATCAGAAAATCCTACTACCCCTATGTATTACATAGATGTTAATAAATTGTTTCTTACTGTTGCATGTGCTGATATGCATCTAAATTATGGCTGAAGAGTCCACTTACACCATAGGGGAACGGGTCATAATGAGTATATGGGCTCATGAACGCGCCAAACAGGAAAATCAATGAGAGATGTTCAGTATTATTTTTTTATTGTAAGGTATTTTATTATTGAGTGGTAGTCAGCACGCAAAATCGTCACACGGGCGAATGCTAGATGACTACAGCTCTTCCTTCAAAGGTAAAAAATGTTCTTCTCGGATGAATGTGCAATATATCGCACTGCAAAAGCCAGAAACGTTTATTTCTGGAGTAAAGAAAGCACACTTTTTGTGAAGACCTTGAACACAACCCATCACATGTCATGATCTGGGCTGCAATGTCTGCAACCCACATGGTAGGTTCATATTTCTTTGACGGTGCTGTGAATCACATTGCGTATCTCACCATGTTGCATGATTGGTTTATTCCATATCTGCAAGATCGGGGATTACACGGTCGTCTATAGTTACAGCAGGATGGAGCACCAGTCCATTAGGCTATTTCCGCTAGAGAATATGCCAATGAGGTATTTCCAAATAAATGGATTCGACGCACCATTCTATCCATTTGCGTGCACCTTTGGAGTGACCACCACGAAGTCCCGGTCTGTAATCTTGCGACAATGCATTATGGAAGTTCATTAAACAAAAGGTTGCTGCCACACGTTACGAGACAGTTGACGAACTTAAGAATGCTGTTCGATATACAATGCGACCATCTATTAATATGTGGGTACGCGATAGGGGGTAAAGAGACTTTGTGATCACTCTGTGGATATTAAGAATATTTAATTCCAGATTAGGTACTAAAAATAAATTAGTTAACTGTCACACACAACATAAAACAATTGAAATATACAACGTCGTAACATGGAATACAGTGAACAAAACTTTAACATCCTTTATTCTTTTTAGGTTTCAGGAATCTTTGATTGCAAAGAAGCAGACTGCTGTTAAATCATCTTAATCTTGGCAATTACCTTGAAATTCTACGTAAAGAAGACCAAGATATACCTTTTCCCTCTCAAGAAGGTAAGCTTTCCCTTGGTTTTTGTTTAATTATAGACATTTTTTCTACTCCCATTAAATGTCAAATATTGGCTTCGACTACAAGGGGTACAATTATTACGCATGTTTTTAAAATTATATTCTCAAGGATCTCAGTGCTGCATAAACACAGAGTGGCCCAAAAGTAGGTATACAGTACCGTACTGATCAGTTCATTGTTTTTTTTTTTTTTTTTTTTATCATTTCTTATTGTTATCTATAAGGTAGACTTAGTTTCTTTATTATTTGTTCTTAGTGCCTTTTTTCTTTTGCCTTAAGCTCT
Source organism: Thermobia domestica (assembly GCF_964235325.1). Taxonomy (NCBI): domain Eukaryota; kingdom Metazoa; phylum Arthropoda; class Insecta; order Zygentoma; family Lepismatidae; genus Thermobia; species Thermobia domestica. Next base: position 154,322,789 of record NC_137464.1, read on the forward strand.
GAGCAGCCGAAGCAAATAAACCCATAAAGTAGAATGTTATACTTGATCAATACAGCTGTGTATACCTACTTTTAGGCCAGCCTATATATTTCTGTTAGGGGTTTGGTAATTTGTCATGGTCTCTTCTAACCAAAGGGCCAACTCGCATGTATTTCATAAAACGTGGTGTCTGGTTCGATTAATGGAATGCATAGAGTTCTGCTGTTTGCTCACCATAGTAAAGAAATTGGGATTATTTGATTAAGAGGTAATGAACTCCACTCCACCCTATAGGAATGACAATGACGAAGTGATGCGAAGGGCTGACCACACACCAACTAAAATCCGTCTAGTTGACCATAATACTTCGTCAGTTGAAACGTTAGTAATTATAATCCATTTAGCTATATTATTAATTGGTTGTGTTGGGGGTTTAGCGTCTCTGCCAGCATCGAGGATATATGAAAGGTGGACCTACAGCTTAACGTGGATTTCGAACCGCACGAGTTCCCACCGGGAATCCTACCCAGGTCTCGCGCATGGAAGATGTGTGTGCTAACCATGTAACTATGAGAAGCTCAGTCACGTTATTAACATTAGTGATTATAGGTAATTGACCTATAGGAGTTTGCAATGAATTTAGCCACTTATCAAAAAATACAAGAAACATTAAAAAAATAGCACAGAAAATACAAAAGTGTTATTTATATTTGATTGCTACCATCGGAATGTCGACTTTTATGTCTGGGAGGAAATCTCTCTATAATGCAACCAATGAATGAATCGAGATCACGTGTACTTACGTTATAAACTCAGTGCATGTTCAGGGAACAGACTGTCAGTCACACCAGAGGAGATGTGTTGTTTAACAGGGTCACGTGAAAATGTATCATAGAGAAAAACGCAATTGTAAGTGCTTATCCTTTTCGAGTTTAAACTGAAACGTTCTACCCATCTAGCCTGAAAACTATCCACAGTGATATTTTCGTGCCGGTGACTCAGAATTGAAAAATGAGCTCTGCAACAACCGATCAATGGATATTTTGATGAGTTCCTCAGCAATATCCTGAAAGTATTCATGTCATTGCAGACGAATTCGACACATATCGTACTACTATCGTTCGGCGGAATCCAGCAATTTATTAAGTTGAAAAAGTTGGACTCATGGGTGCCACATGAATTGAGAGTGAACGACAATGATCCTCATCTGTAGATGTGCAGTTCTCTGAGTGTATTTAACAACCGAGAAGATTTCTTGCATCGGATTGTCAATTGGATGAAAAATGGATCTGCTACGACAATCATACACGCTCAAGACTGGATAGATCGTGATTAACATCCAAACTGACTTCTCCACCCGCAGCTTTTGTTGCTGGAATGGCGATTCATGGTAAGACCTCATTATCATGTTTTTCTCCACCGAGGCAAGACCATCACTGAGAAACGTTACACTGAACTCCACGAAATTCACCGAAAACTTGTACACGAGCACCCAGCAATGGCTAACAGAGATGACTAACGTATCCTCTTGTATCACGAAAATGAACTTCCAGATATCGCTCGAAGAACGGTACAGACTCTAGGTGAATTGCAGTATGAAGCCCTTCATCACCCACCATGTTCTAGTGAAGTTTCTCCTACCGACATCTCAATCACTTCTTGGCAAGGAACGTCCCTGATGGGGTACAACGTGAACTTGAAGCTTTGCATCGTGGACTCCAGACTTGTTTCGTCATGAATGTGTTGCTGTAGCTGGAAACAATCCTAATCAGGTTTAATTTTTTCGCCTTTGAAAGCTGCACGTCAGTTGGATGCTTCTATCGTACCAACCCAACATTTACATAATGCATGTAAGTATGTGTCTCGTGACATCTATCAACAATGAAGTATTTACATGATTTTTTTTGCATCATCTTCAAAACAGGTACATTGCTGTTGCTTCGATATTTGAGTGGCTAAATATGATATATAACAAAAAATATTCCAAAAAATTAACTCGCTGGGAATTTTTGGATAATAGTAAAATATGCTCACATGTTTTAATAGGTTTAGTTATGGAGGAAACAAGAATGATTATAGAGTTTATAGTTTTAGTGATATTAAATTTTGCTTTATATTTTTAGTTCTAGTTATTTTCCACGCAATTGTGAGAATAGCATCTCGGTGGTATCATACTCTCTTCTGACTGGAAGTGTCGTGCTTTAATCTTGGGCGAAGTGTGTGCAAGTTTATTACATTATACCCGCGAATTCTTCTGTTTTTCTATTCTCCTACCATTTTGTTTCTAAACTTACACACTTGCATCTATCAACAAAAAATTTTTATTCCATTTTCTTTCCGGAACATAGCTCGTTTTACGGAAAACATCTAGGATAATATATTAAATGAATTATTATCATCTTATCGGTATTCAGTCAATGATTTGTGTGCAACAGTCCATGGTTGCCTGCAAGCCTCTTCAGTGTTTCAAAGCTGTTGAAACTGGCATCTTCTTTAATCTGGTGTGTATACTGTAGTCTAATCCTTCTCGTAGCAATTTTCAACTAGTCCATCATGCCATAAGATATACCAGATAGCCCTACTTTTCACAACACTTTTAACGGGAAAAGTTCTTTTTTCCCCAATTATTTTCATTACATTGATCCTCAATGGAATTTTTACAAAAAAGAAAAGAAAAAAAGAAAAGTAGTCAGTTCACAGATGTCAATGCGGTAAACACCAATATCACGGATAAAATTGTCTCCTCGATCAGGGTTAGAGTAAATCGAAAATTTACCTTTCACGTAATCAATAGTATTTATACAGTGTACATTAATTGAACTTACCTTTTTATACTCGTTGGTTTCTTTGCCTTCCTCTAGTGTGTATGTGGAGGGGGGTATCTGGATCATATCTATGTAGTATCCAGCATAAATCAGCCAACATATCACTGAATGCACAGTTCTCTGGGAGCGCATCGAGATGGTAGTAAAGGAAGTGCATGTTCAGTGTAATGTTGCAGTCAATGATCCTATAAACATGAATGAGGTCGTCCACAAAGTCCCTGTAATTTTTAGCTCTCCTTTTTCCCAACAACAATGTTGTCACCTTACGAAAACAACGCCGCGCATGCGTCAGAGTTTAGAGTGAACTCAAAGTGTGTGTTCCGGCTGTATTTAACGGTTCAGCGTCATCGTTATCACTACTTGATGGTGGTATATATGGAGAGCAGAAACTGGCAATCCTTCGCCATGAGTCACAGAACGAATTACAGATGGGATGTCAGAGTATTGAATATTCCTTTTCCTCTTGGTACTGACTCCCTTCCTCAAGGGAGGTACCATAAAAAAATAGCAACCTAATGTTTGATTTGTGAGTTCACGCGAAATAGCAGGCACACCAAACTCCATGCAGACTTTTTTTTTTTACATGCATCCATGCGTTCAGTGTAGACGAACATGCATCACGTGTGGAGCCCACGATTTATCTTGATCTCCGCTGCTTTAGCCAATGATCGCCTTTAGAATCACAAATAGCACCTGCACAAATGCAATAAAAGTTATCAGGTTTGTTGCAGCAGGCAATTTTGACAGCGTAGAAACGCACAATAACACAGTTCTTCTATTTCAATACTTCACCTCATATTCCTTCACTGCCAACCGCCATGACGCTCGTTCCAGTAACAAGTGAGCACAAGAGCACGCAGTCGTGACCAATGACAATTAAAATACCATCTGGTTTCTATTTCTACATTCGACAATACTCACGTGACAGGATGGTGCGCACAAGGGTCGTGGTGTAAAGCAGTGTTCCCAAATTGTACTAGAAGCGTACAGCTCACTCAGTTACGGCAGAGAAACCGTTGTCGCAATGCCTTTGCATGTAAGTCTTATGATGTCACTGTACAACGTAAACACTTTACTTACTCGTAATCCTGAGCTAGGAGACAATTTATACCATGATATTCTTGTTTCGAGCATCGAAATTTATAAAGTACGGCTACTTTCGTTTCTGTAAAAAATAAAAAGTGAAAATTTATGGACCAGTGTCTTGGTTTGTTACTTTCTCCATCCTAGGAATTTTCAAAATATGTCGGTCGGTAGCACCGGATTTTAAAGGGTGTTATGCATTTCTTCTTTCTTTGGCCATTCGTCCAGATCTCTCTACAATATAAAAATATACTCTGAACAAAAGTAGTTAAAAAGCGCTTGCAAATAAATACTGAATATCAATATTACAGGAAATAAGTATATTGCATTTGCAGTTGAAGGTAACTTTAGCTTGGTTTGTTCTACTAACAATCTCTTCTTGAATCTTCCATCCAGTGTTATATTACAACCAAGTGCATTCTCTAACTTCTCTGCACCAATAAAATATCTTGCATTTGTTTTGTTCTTAGCTGCTACCATTACCCTTGTTTCAGAGCAATTGGATCTTCATGTTATATTTTTGACTATTTGATCCATTATATTAAGCTCGGCTTCGAACTCTTGGTCATTTTCAGGTAACTCTTCCTCTTTTGAATCCAAATTGATTATCTGTTTCCTTCGATTCTCTGTAGAACGATTACCTTTGGTATTTTCGACGCATGAATTACTAACATCGGAATTCTATATATGTTCACATTTGATAGCCAACGTTTCTTTTTTTTTATCTTTTTTAATTTTTTTAAATACTTCAGTAAGGCACTTTTTAAGTTGTGGTGTCTTCCGGGACATGAAGTGTGTTATCCATGTGGATTTTCTGAACAAAGGGAGCACAATTAATGCCCAGTATTACTCCCCATTGTTGAGTGGTGCTGAACGACAGTCCATTCGCAAGAAAAGACCTGGAATGTTGTCTGGAAATGTCATTCTTTTTCATGAGAATGCCCACCCTCACAGGCCAATGTGACAACAACAACTCTGGGCGAAATGCGCTGGGAAGTTCTGCCCCATTCCCCCTACAGTCCAGATTTAGCCCCAGTGATTATCATTTGTTTGCATCCCTTAAAGACCATCTGGGAGGGAGAGGAAATTCACGACAGATGAAGCACTGCAGAACGATGTGCTCCAGTGTTTATGACAACCAGGTTCTTTCTACGTCAAAGGAATCAGGGAGCTACCACAACGATAGCAACGGGCCTCGACGCGCACGGAGAATACTTTGAAAAGCTGACATATTTTGGTGCTTCTTCTGCTATCTGTTTCTTCTGAAGAAATAAAAGTCCCGGTCAACCTTCAACGACCCTTGTAATTGATCTGGCCTACTTAAAACTGTACTTATTATCCTTGAGTTCTTTAAAAATAACAGTATTTCAGAACCTATGTTAGTAAATAGGTAATAATCATAAGAGCTAGGTCTAGTGAATATAGTGGTTGTCTATGCATTGGAACTACAAATCTTTTAAAATATTCAGTTATTTACTATCCCAGTATGAAAAAGATTCGTTTGTTAAAAAAAATAAACTTACGTTTTAATCTCGCTTTTCTTTCAATGCTTCTTAATTTTCCTCAGAATGTTTCAATTACAGTATAATCTTCATTAGTTCTTTGGCTATTCTGATGATTCTTTGTATTTGGTAACCTTAAAGTTAATAAAATAATAATTATTATAATAGCAAGCTTGTTTACTTTTGTGTTTACATTTACACTATATATTATGTATAGTTTGAATTAAGAATATATTCCTATGGTTTCTATTTGTTTCCTATTACAAAAGTAATTATTATTCTCAATGCTTGGCGCGCTAAATTTAATTCTTTTCAAATTTTCAGATCAGTAATGGTATGCAGAATTGATTTTAGGGTACGTAGCTTTGATTAAATGGGGTGGTCGGATCAATGGGTGGGTGGGGATAGTATACCATCAATCTTCAGACACTTCAAAGGGTCAAAGATGAAGATTGATGGTAGCTGGATTGACAGACAGGGGAACAGGCAGTGGAAGGAGGGCGTTTGGGCCGCTGGGCAGACGGTCGAATGTAGTTACGTCTTTTTTTTTAAATCTGCGCTTTACATATTGATCTTTTTTTTTTAATTGGGTGGCATTAGATTGGGTGCGTGGGATGTCTTACAGAGGCAATGCCACTAAAGTCTAGAGACATCCCAATTAAGAGGCAGACCGGTATTACTCTGACACACACACATCTACACATGGACATATACACGTACGACACCACTTCCAAACACGCATACACATGTACATACGTATAAATATGTTAAACTACACGCATCCCATCTACACCATTAACACCCCCACACCCATATACATAAACATACACACACACACACACACACACACACACACACACATAGATAGATAGATAGATAGATAGATAGATAGATAGATAGATAGATAGATAGATAGATAGACATACATTTTGGCGCGAGAGACCCGAGTTCGATTCCCGGCGAGAGCATATATAGTTCGAATTCCATGTTAAGTTGCAGGTTCACGTTTCATATAGCCTCAATGCTGAAAGGCGCGATAAACTCAAAATATCTAACAGACATACACACTTGATCCGCGACACCCAAATTCATTATGTCATTCCTAGACAAGTACATTCACTGACAAAAATCAAAAATCGTAGAAGATACTTGTTAACTGAATCTTAAGGACATCCAAATAAAGTATCCTGATTTTTTAATGAGTGTACCTTACAGTTTCTTGCCAATAATTTTCGAACATAAATATCATTTCATCGTGTCTACAAATAGTTATTACTCTTTACAAATCTACTTCTGATAGTTTTCCACTCGATTCCTGACATTCCTAAAACTGTACAACGACACAGTTTAATTTACATAACAGAGAGAAATGATGTAAATTATTCTTTACTTCCACCCACCAAATCCCACAAACCATAATTTAAGTCGTAACCTACTTTGGGTCTAATCGGAAACATAATGACAGCCATAATTCCAGTCTTCACCAAACTTTCTCTGCTATTCCTGTCATTATGTTTCTAATGTGCATTTGTCCCCCCTTCTTTTTCTATTGTACACTTCATCTTCTCTATAATTGTTTTCTTCATTCCCTCCCTACGATTTTCACTGCTAGTCTTCTTTCGTTTCACTTTCTTCGAAAATTCTTTTTCCATAATTTATTTTCCAGCCCTTTTTATCCTTAAGTTTTCATCATACTTTTCTTTTAATAATAATTATTGATTTCTACAGCTGTTTATCAAATTTTCTTCCCACTCTTCGTTCATTGTCAATATTGTGTTCTTTTCTAGCTATTCGTCTCCTTTACTTTGACATTTACCATAAATTAAAAGTCGTATTGGAAATAAAACATTGACGATATGATCAAATGCACATTGATACACTTCAATATTATACAGGTAGAGCTTATTTCTAATTTTTTACAACTGGTATGTTTTTATTTTTTTATTTTTTAATTTATTACCAGTACGCCGTACCGATTCATACCGACCCAGTTCGATTAATGCCTCAATCATCTCATATCATAATTCTGACTCCATATGTTTCTACACATCTACTTTTTTACTACGCATATTGACAAATTTTTCATGAACAAACGGTCATCACAAGGTTTCTTATCTTTTATCCTTTTTAATAACTGATAATATATGAAATATGGATTCATAGCTTAACAAGGAATCGGAGTCACATGATCTCCCACCGATAGTAGAACCAGGGTCTCTCGCATCAAACACACAAAAATATTGTTCATACACAAACACGTTTTTCAAGGTTTTTTTAGTTTAACGTCCCACGATTATGCAGCGAGGCTAAGGGAGACGATTATGATAATGGTGGAATGTCTAAAGTAAGAGAAAACAAAAAAAAAACGAGAAAACCCATGCACACGGTGTTTGTCCACCACAGAATTTACTTGTCGGGATTTGGAATTGAATCAGGGACCCCATGCACCAGAGGGGAGCGCTCTACCACTCTATTTTTAAAACATACATTTACACAAATATACTACACTGACATTTCCAACTACGCGCACTCTAGCTCTTTAGATCGTAAGTAAGAGGGAATACCCAATCCAACCACAATTGCAACACAATATGCACGGGTTTTGTGGTTACGAAACGCACGTCACTAACCAAGTGGTGTCACATCTGTGGGAAGTTGGAATTATCATTGGTGCCGCTTTGTAAGTGTTCCTGCTCTTAGCACCAAAGATTATTGTGATTTATGACTACGAGGAATGAAGAGAGTACATAAAATTTTAATTTTTGTTGGAGAAAACTGAAGCCTTAAATCACAAGTTTGCAAGTGTTTCCCGGTTCAAAAGTTAACATTTCAATTGAAGATTCTTTCGGTGCCTGTATGAGCACCGAGGCCCAACTGTGGCTGACTCCCGTTCTATTCCACAATCTTATGAAATTAGCTGGCAGGTACTCCATGGCAAATGTGCTCAGTGGTCTTTTGACTATCTTCATTAATAGCCTGTCGATTGTTTCATCTTTTTCTCATTTCAGCACGACCAGGTAGTTGTAGGTACGCGGTTTGTTCAAAAAGTATCTGACTTCCATTCATTATGTGTTCAGGATAGTCCTCTCAAATGCGTTTACTTTCTTTAATTCTGTCCTTCCATCTGTTCAGTTTCGCCTCTATCTTCTTCAAAGTTCATATATTCAGTTTTCTTCCTACTGATTTTTAATTTTCTATTTCCCAAGGTCTTCTCCACTTTTCCAGTTTCTTTCTCTTGGTCTTCTCTCTCGGTTACACAAGATAATATCGTCTACAAACAGCATACACCACTGTGATGAGTCTGTAATACTCTCAAATAGGACATCCCTAACTAGATTGGATATATATGAACTCAATGAAGATCCTTGATGTAATTTGGCTCTGACAGGTACCCAGTCCGTGTAGGTTTCACTGCTCTTGACCCTTGTTCTAGCCTCTTCACATATATCTTGGCGAGGCAAACATATTTTCCTAGTACACCTCTACTTCTCATGCATCTTCAGATCTGTTGACGTAGTACTCTGTCCAGGTACTCTGTCGTAGTACCTGACGTAGAACTTTCTCCAGGTCGATAAATACAACATATATTTCCTTCTTCTTTTCTTGGTATTTTTCCGTCATTTGTCTAATTCCAAAAATCGCATCTGTTGTTACCCCGACCTGGCATGAATCCGAAATTCCAATTGTTCTTCCTCTATTGATGTCCTCTTGCAAAGCCATCTCTCAATTAATTTTTCTCAAATCTGTATTGTGTGAGACATTAGCTTAATCTCTGCATTATTATTGCAATCTTGAATATCACCATTCTCTAAAATATTAGTATTATTATACTATATCTCCATTCTTTGGCAAATACCTCTTGCATCAAATTTAACAATAGATCTATTCCTTTTTCGCCGAAGCATTTCCATAATTCCACAGGTGTTTCATCCGGGCCAGTTGCTTTGTCTTTTTTTAATTTTGCTTACCACTAATATTTCTTCTTTTTTTTAATATTGTTTGTAATTATTTGCTTTGATACCCGTTCTCCAAGATAACTTTCATTTTTTTTTCATTTAAGAGCTTTCTATAGTAATTTCCAATTACACATCGACTTAATTCACCACTCAATACAATTCCTATCTCATCTTTACTTTGTTGATTTGCTCCATTATACGGTAGTTTATATCCAATTCCTACGTTCTTTGCTTTATTTCCTTCCCATTTTGTTTTCTAAACACAGTGCTTTTATCTTCATGCCATTAAATCTACAACTTCATTTCTTTTCGGTCATTGATCTCACATTTAAGGTTTCAAATCATGTCTGGACTAGCTTCTTCAACTGAATTCTCCCGTTACTCAGTAACTTCCACTCATTTTCCACAACGGGCAGGCGAGGCCGTTTTCCAATCCAAGATTAAAGCGTACCATAATGTTTTAGTTTTGCAAGAGTTGTTGTTTATTTATTTATACAGTTGAATGCCCTTCCTGACGCTGACCGTCACTATTTATCCGGACTTCAGACCGGCACTGAATTTTACTAGCTTGCACTCCCAGTGTTTGATTTTAGTACTCTCCATAAATTAATCCATTTAACGATGGCTTTCACGACTTCATAGACCTTCCGCTGTCTTAGCGCACAACACTCCTTTGCTCCTCTTTCGACACCTCCACGGTTGCTGCTCGGTTTTCATAATTTATCATCCCTTGCTGGACACGTAGCGCCATTTAGCGAATGAAACGCAGGCGAATCATTTTCAAACACCAGTAACTACATTTCTGGTTCGTCTCCGTATTTCTAAATACCATAGTTTTGTGCAATACCTTCTGCCTTGTTATTTATTCACTGCTCCTTATAAAGTTGTTTATGCAAAAAAAAAAAAAAAAAAAAAAAAGTTTGATACCTTTTGAAGAAACTACGTATTCAATTAACATAGTGCAATTTTTCAAAGGAGAAAAGCACCCTAAAGTCGTGATTTACTTAAAACATTACCTTAAATGCTTATTGAGGCGTAACTAGTTATTCCTAACAAAAACAATTTCAGACATTCTCTTTATTCCTTGTTGTCATGCATCACAATAATCGCAGAACATTACGAGTAGGAGGACACACAATGCAGTATCAAGAAGGAACCACTTCACAAAGATTGACGCCACTCATGACATTGGCGCGGGAACTCCAAGCTAACAATGTCTAGTGGCACATTCCGTAACTACAAAACGTATCCATATTGTGTTGTAATTCCGGTTACTTTTGTGTACCCTCTCCTATTGTTATATGAACAATTACACTTCCACGACACCATACCTCACCTGTCTCTCCATATGTTATGTATGTTTCTTCATAGCTTATGGCATTTTCATTAGCGCCCTAACACTTGGTCTGATGCCTACATTTTCATCCGACCCGATGTCCTATGGCCCAGATGTCTCTCCTGAAGTTTTCGTGCTCCTTTGTCTGTCTTCTCCCTATCTAGCCATTCTTTCAGCCACCCCATTGAAGCTGGTGGTTGAAAAGTCTTAAGTTGGCCTTATTTCTGATAAGAAGAGTCATTCTTTTCTTTCTGAAAAGAACAGAAGAACATAGTGAAGACTCAAGATGTAGAAAGCCCTTCTACCAAGAAGTTATGCTAGAAGGTATTCAGGATACGTAATTTAATGGCTGCTAAATGAAGCTGAAGAAACTAATTTTTATCTGTACTGATTGTGAGATGATGATTAAACGAGAGGGAAAAGGGAAATATCAGTGAAGGAAGACTTGTATCCGTCAATTGAATGAACAAGAAGAACAGAAGACAGAATTTAATGTTGGATATTTCTATTTGCTTGTCAAAGACATTAGCTGTGGTAACATATATGCTTGTGTTTTGTGAATAAATGTAAATCTTTGCCTTCAATTCAATGAGTTTTTTTTTTTTTTTTTTTTTTTTGTCAATAGGTTTCTCATATATATATTTACAGTGTATATCTTCTATCTTCTATGTATTTATCTATTCTATTCTATATACAACTACATGAACTGACATAAATGAAAGAGGTACTTCTGGTTTACGTGGAAAGTTGAAATTTGGCATAATTGCAGCTTTCTGGGACTAACCCACAGAAAAATTGCCAAAAGTGAATATACTTAATTTTTAGTGGATATAAAGGGGAGATGAAGAAATTCCCCATGTTATTTAAAAGGGCCCTTTTTGGACATATGATCTCTTATTTTAGGTACATGAAATTAGAATACAAACTTGAAATTCGGTATGCTTGTACGTTTTCGTTAGCGTAAGCTAAGTAAATGAGTAAAAATAAAAATTCCAACTTTAGAGTGGTTTTATGGGAAACTGAAAAATCTTTCCCATGTTATTTATAGAGTAAGTCTTCTACACCCCAAAATGTTTAGGCACTTCTGGCTAGATTAGAATGATGAAATTTGGCATCATTGTAGCCTTTTGCGACTAACCCACAGAAAAATTGCCAAAAGTGAATATTTTTAGTTTTTAAGGGGTCTAAAAGGGGATGAAGAAATTCCCATGTTATTTAAATGGGCGTTTTCTTGGAATACAAAATGTTATCTTTTATATAGTTGAAATAGAAAAAGAAAATGAAATTCGGTAGAACTGTGGGTTTAAGAGATGCGATGCCGTAGGCTGAGCAAAGGAGGGGTGTACGGGGTAGCCCCGAACTGGGCAAATTTAGGAAATTTGAGAGCAAATGCACAAAATTCTCTGTTGATGCAAAGGCTGATACATAACAGAGGCAAAGCCATAGGCCGAGCAAACGCGGGGGTCTTGGGGCGGAGCCCCCAGCTAGCCAAAGGCTAGTCTATATTATAAAATTGAAAGATACTATGTTTGTGACTCTTAATCTCTTGAACCGCCCGAACGATCTCGATAAAATTTTCAACATAGATCAGATTTGGGACTAGAAAGTTTCTTATAATTTCGGTCCAATGTCAAAACCGCGAATGTGCAAATTTTGCTTTTTTCACCTAAGTGCAGTTTTATGTTATTTGATTCACACAAATTCCAACACCAAAGTCTCATTTATGAAATATGAGTACATTAGAAGTTATCATCAATTCCTAAAACATGTAGGGCCTACCTAAGTCTATATACTGATTTTTCGGGGTAAGTTGAATATTAAAATTCTTATAACTCAAAGTCAAATTTAGCACATTTGCGGTTTTAACATTGGATCGACAATATATAGTCAGTTTTCTAATGGTCACATTTTTCACCCCGTGTGCAATTTAATGGTAGAGTATTGTGGATGATATGATTTTGTTCCTTATAAGGTAGGGAATGAGAAAAGTGACGGTGGACATGTCAAACCCGCGAATGGGAGGGGGAGGAGGTGGGGGTAATAATGAGTCAACGCTCGCTTAACCTCTTATAACTTCGCTCCTAATCATTCGATTTTCATTTTCATTTTTTAAAAAGAAAGGTCTAAGTACATTCTACACATTATGTTATTAGCACCTTTTACGTAAATGTAGCCGTTTTGGTTAAACTTTCAAAAATAGGATATTTGCTAAGAAAAAATATTTCATTTGACAAAATTATCATTTTTGTATTACTTATTTATGTCAAATAGCTAAATTTATAAAAGGAACCTGAAATACGAATAAATTTTTATTTTCAAAATCGTGTTATATAAACCAAGGAAAAGAACCGTATATCAGTACAAAATCTAATATTTCACTCAAGAGAAAAAATTGTTTTAATTATCATTACATCTATTCCTACAATTTGTTATATTATGCGATCCATATTAATATTAATTCTGTAGATGTTAATAAGTATTTTGGAAATATGTTTTAATTATCATGGAATAAGTAGTCCAGTCATGTGTTTTCTTATTATATTCATTTAATGAAAAGTAAAGGATACGCTTCTTCTGGTGTGAATTCACACGTTAGTCATCGGGATACTTCCAGAATCTAAAGATGTCCTCCTTACTTCTTCAATCTTCATAACATTAGTTCTTAATACTTTAATATACACTACACTGCACCATGACACCACATTCAGAACGCTAAAAGGGAACAAAGGAAACACACAAACACATCCTGATTTTCGTTCCTTCACACCACGGGGATTTTACGCTGTTCAACAGATCGGCAGCAGACCGAAAGGCGGACGGACTGGTTCACGGAAGAATAGAAAAAGAAGTCACATAACAAAGGCTTTCCCTTAATTGAGTTATGACAGTGCTCAGTTCCTTCTTACTTCACGAGAGTTTATTATCTATCCTTTGCATTATCCTAGTAACAGATTCCAGATAGTCCGCTTCGAGGTACCTATCTCATAACCAGGGCCCGGATCTTGTTGACCTAAAATTTTCTAAAAAGTGACCTATAAAATGACACTAAAATTCCTCTAAAATGACCCTAAAATATGTTTTTTTAAACGTTTATTTCGTTAAACATTGTCATTTTTGAATATCTATTAGATTTTAATTACCATTTCTGATATTCTCAAAAGTTTTGTTTCAGTTAGTTGCAGTCTATGGATCAGTCCATTGTACGGCATTGTAAGTACTGAAAGCGTCAATTCACTCCCGATTTGAAACTAGGAAACACACTTAAACAATAGAAGTTCGCAAGTGTGAGTGTGTGCATGAGAATAATAGATAAAAACCCCGTTTAAAATCTTTGTACGTCTTCTAATCCATTGTTAGTTATTCACGTAATCACATCCTATGTGGTAAATGATCTAAAACCATCTGTTTGGCCACCGACCAACCCCTATCCCTAGTCAACCAGCTACAGCTTAGTGTTCATTAGCTTCTTAGGAATGCAGTTTTCCACCCCAATAATCAGGAACCATGAAAAGAGATAACTTCATATTTTTCAAATCCGTGAACAGCGCTCATTTTAAGATTTCCTTATGTACAAGAAAAAGACTAAAAAGACCATAAGTGACCTGAAAGTCACTTTAAGATATTAAAAAATGACCTGAATCTTCAAAACGGGAAAAAGTGACCAAAAGTTGACCCTAAAACAATATACTTTTAGAACCTTGAGTTGAAGGATAACATTTTTATTTGAAGTTGCCTTGTCATATGCGTAACAGAAAAAAGTTGACTTGTCAACAAGATCCGGGCCCTGCTCATAACTATGATTGGAATTCATTGCTGAGAGAAGCTCTTTAGGTCCACAAGGAATATCACATATTACTGGCTCGTATTGCCCTTTTCTATTAAAGTCCAATCCCAGTCAGTCACTGTAAGTAGTTTAGGATTCGCAATATGTGCTTTACGCCATATAAGGTCTTGAAAATGTGTTCTTTTTATGGCCGGACCCAGAGTATCTTGTGTTGAAGGCATGCATGATCCATCGACTTGCTTTCTAGTGAAAAACCACCATCGCTATTCTTCCAGAGATGTTATCTTCGTGATTCTTAAGTATACAGAACGTATAAATGCTTCCAGAACTTGGAACGTTTCTTCTGTTCCCAGTGATGACAAAGGGTCAAGTAGGCATTAGCGTCCATAAATGTATTAACGAAACTTCTTTTCGTTTTCCCATAAAATGAATCGGTGGTATCAGTCCCTGAGAGAGAATGCAATCCAATTAAAGCACCAGCTCGTTTGTGATCTAACTAGAGATGCAAAAAAGCCGGCTTTTTTGAATCGATGTTTTTTTGCACATAAAAAGCCGGTTTTTTGGGGGAAAAAACGAGAATTTTGGAAATTTTGGCTTTTTTCATTTTCATGATTTTTCTATTTAAATAGCTTTCTTATAGTATACTCTAAAGTTAAATAAGATTTCATGACCTAAATGCTATATTTCGCTCTGGAATTCACCATCGTGATGGATGGAACACGTTTTATGAATTAAAGTAAACATAAAGTACGTAGTATTTGAGGGCAACTGTAGAAGATATTTAACTTTATTTTAACTTCTGAGTTATCGATAATTTTTCTTTTCTACATAATTTCTTTTTAGTCATCTGTGTTTCATTTTCTAGAGATTAGTAGGCCTACTCTAGCTTCTAGCACATAAGTTAAATTTTTGTTTTTCAATATATCCGTCAGAGCGTACGTTTGTCAGTATATCTGTCAAAGCGTACTTTCGCATTCTTGTTATACTGTAGCTGTGCAATGATTTAGCAATAATCTTCGGGGTACAAACTTGGATACCATTTTATACAAATAATCAGTAGCGGATTCAGAAGAGTGTTTTGGGAGGTGTTTCTCTGCTTAATGTTTGTTTTTTCTAAAATTTCCTAATTTTTATTTGGGAGTTCATGAGTACAAGCATAACTAATATTTCGTTTTGTTTGTATATTCAGCAATAATCTTCCGGATTTAACCTTGAAGAACACTTTATACTGATAATCAATAACGGATTTAGAAAAGTATTTTGGGAGAGGTTTTTCTTATTAATGTTTAGTTTTTCTAAAAATACCTAATTTTTATTTGAGAAGAGCTTGAAGTTTATGAGAAAAGGCATACCAAATATTTCGTTTGTTTTAGAAATTTTGTAGTTTCGGGGTACAAGCTTCACCCGTAAAATATCTCCACCCTAACTCCCTTCGCAAATCCGTCACTGCTGGTAATTAGTAATAACAACGATTTAAAAACGATAATAAAGGAAGTCGGCCAGAACTCACAGTACACGCATTATCTCTACATTCAAGGGTACAATTAAGAAAAACTTTTGTCAAAATGGTTGAATGCGGGGTTGAATCTCGGACTTCCCGATAGAAGCACAAAAGCTAACCACTCACTCATGGTTGTTGTGCAGTTGTGCTTAACTTAAATATATTCTCTCTCTCTCACTATGGCTTATGGAATCGGAAGGTTCAATGCCGCGTTCACAAAAACTCTCCACTGACTTCAATCCTCAGCCAACTGCATCCGGTTTTTACTTTGTATTCTTATTTCTGCGAGATCCATTTTAATTTATAACTTTGAAAGCGTATCTACCTTCTTCCATTCTGGCTGCCCTCCTCGACTTGATAACCGTAACGATGTTTGGTAAACCGTATAAATTATGCAGTTCATCGTTATGAAGTTTCCCCCATTCCCGTTCCTCTTGGATCCAAATATTCGTCTCAGGATTTTATTTTCAAATACTTTCAGTCTGCGTTCTTCCCTCAAGCGACCATGTTTCATAGCCATAAACACAACAGGCATGATTATCGTTTTATATATTTTAAGCTTTAAATTCCTCGACAGAATTCGCGATGACAAAATACTTTGAACTGAATATTAACACAAATTTCCTGATTTCAGTCGACATTTACTTTCTTTGTGGATATGATTTTGGTCTGGTGATATTCATCCCAGATATTTGAAAGTATCCACTTTGTCGAAAGTATTATTTGATATTTTAACGCATCCATAATTTGCCATATTACGATCCCGGTGAACTTCCATATATTTAGTTTTCTCTGCATTTACTTCTAAACTAATGTCGCTCCAAGCGTTTAATAAGGACTCTGCATTTCTTTCTATTGTTCTCCTATCATCCCCTATTAAATTTACATCATCAGCATACGCCGTAAACTGGTGAATACAATTCAGCTCTAGGGCCTGGTTGCTATCTTTAATTTTCCTTATAACGGAACAAAGCTGAACAATAATGGCGATAACGCATCTTTTTGTTTCAGACCATTCTCGACGTGGAAGCTCATGGACAAGAATTTTTCTGCTCGGACTTCACTTTGGAATTCATTTAAACACATTTTAATTAATCTAACTAGCTTTTTCGGTATTCCGAATTCTGTAAGAATGTTGTACATTGTTTCCCTCCTAGCCGAGTTGTAAGCCTTTTTGAAACCAATAAACAGCTGATGTACTGGGTAATATATTCCCATTTCTTTTCGAGAATTTATCGAATAGTAAATTCTGGTCGATAGTTGATCGATTTTCCTAAATCCACACTGATAATCTCCAATAATTTCACCTACATATGGAATCAATCTTGTTAATAGAATGTTAAGAGAAATGCCTCGATAATTATTACATCCAGTTTTGTCGCCATTCTTGTGAATTGGATAGTGGTTGATTCTTTCCACTCTTCTTAAATGTATTCCATAGTTTTTCCCTTTTTTTTAAAAAAAAAGTTTCGTAATAATATGTTGAATTCCTGTCGTTAAAAATTCAGAAACCTTCAGGACTGGGTAAACCGTGATGGTGGTTATAAATCTAGGAAACCGCGCGATCAGATCAACAGTCTACTTCGTATATAATCTATAACAGAAAATGTGGTACTTTCCCGATTCTCAACAAGCTTAAGAAACAGTGCATTATAGAATTCGGAATTTTACCGATTTTACAGATTCCAAGCACCTGATAGGTGGTAACATTATTACGTATGTGATCAATGAATGAAAAATTTATTCGACATATTCATACAATGTATATGAAAGTTAAAACTTAAAAATTTCAAGAATGCACAGAACCACCCGAAACCAAGTTCTTGATGTGCAGCTTTTAAGCTTATTATATAAATGTATTTCTCTCATGTTTTATTTTTTGTTTCAAAAAGACGGTGTGTGATATTTTGAAGTAAAAATACTACATACAATTTTGCTAATTTGTCTTTTTTTAAGTACTTATTTTTTATTGGTTAATCCTTTGGAATTCATAATGTACTCGTAAATATGTTAGGAATTTTTAAAAAAATCTTTTCGAAATTCATGGTTTATTTTAGAGGTTCTATATTATTATCTACATCAACCACTAATCAAATGAGTTCTTGTGCTGTAGAGAAGCGAACCATAGTCTGCTTTATCAATTTAAAGCAAAATTTTGAAAAAAGCCCAAAATTTCCCAAGAAAAAAAGCGAAGCAGAAAAAAACCGAGTTTTTTCTCAAAAAAGCCGTTTTTTTTCCGAGCCCTTGCATCTCTAGATCTAACGCTTGATATACGAACAGAAATCTCACATGTTTTAGCTCCTGAGACAACAAAACAGGTATCCTGTGGAAGTTGAGTGTAGAAATTCGTCGTCAGCGCTAGGACATCAGTAGCAGGAGAAAATATGTTTAAAGTTCTGCTCCATTTAAACTTGCGAAGATTGCATGTAATATGATTTTCATATCAGCCTCTTCTTGTGTTGTTACTAGAGGTTCAACATAAATCTGGCTACTTTTAACTCAAGGTGAGGGAAAAAGATATTCAGTCGTAGTTGTTGATGAAAGTTCAGAAGTCTACAAACTGAAAGCAGGAAAGAAGACGAGAACAATTTCTGATTTGACAAATCAGTTCTGTAAAAATATCTTTTTCAGAATATGGCAAGTTTTCTGAGATTCATATCATATTTGGCATACCTAGATAATTCTCTTAAATATGCATTAAGAGATCGAAAACAACAAGGTAGTGTTCCTGTAATGCACAAGATAGAATCCAACAGATATAAAAATATTCTTTTGGAAAAACTTTTTTCTCATGATAAAAACAAAGACAGACTAACGGAGGTTTTCAGTAATCCCCTAGTGAAAACCAGCTTGTATAATGGGGAAAATATTATATTATCATACCGAAGTCAGACTCTTGCTCTAATTACAACACAAGGAGAGGCTGTTACGAAAATCATATTACATGCTGCCTCCACTACTTCACGCACAGTGACTAATCGGAGACTACTTTCCGAACATACATCATAGTCTTGAACATAGTACAATTCAAAAATGCCAAAAAGTTTAAATGGAGCAGAACTTTAAATATATTTTCTCCTGATGCTGATGTTCTAGCGCTGGCGACGAATTTCTACACTCAACTTCCACAGGATACCTGTTTTGTTGTCTCAGGAGCTAAAACATGTGAGATTTCTGTTCGTATGGCAATGGCGGCCAGTAGATTGTAGCTTCGTTTGTTATAGTACGAGCGATCGGAGACCGAAGATATAAAGTGGGATCATTGACTAATCAGCGTAACTTTAGATGCAAATGTTATGTGACATGTGAAATTAAATAAAAATCTGTTTACGTAAAAAGAAAAAAAAAGAAAAAAAATAATGTGGAACATTAGTCACCTTATTTAATTAGTAATTTAATTCTTTTCGCTTTGATTGGAGCAAATATGTCTAACACATAATGGTTTAACTCTGGTATTCTTGCTGCCAGGTATTATTTTCTATGGAAAGCATAACCAATGGTGATAACCTTTCTTGGGACATCCAATTGCTTGAAAATGTCAATTCTTTTCAATGTGGAACAAAGCCCTTCTTATTTTGCTGACGCCATAGGTACAGTTAATATTAATTTCAAAAGCTTTGTAGATTTACTAAATATATTTCTAGATTATTGCGAAAAATCCATTCTAGCAAAGCCAGTCCCTGACAATGATGCAAATTCCTCTGCACCGTAGAATGAAGATAGTTCGTGGCAGAGATTAGTGTTATAAAAGAATGTAAATTGAACACACTTTATTCACAGTTTATCTAGGAAAATTTAAAACAAATTGTGGAAATATATCTAGTGCAAACATTACTGCCATAAGATGTCCTGTGAATTTAAACCGGATTTTTTTCGAACATTCTCCTGAATTACCCTTTGCTTCCCTAACAGCACAAGATGTGCTAGAGATGTGCTATTTAGGTGTCCCAGCTACTTTTTAAGTACCCGACACTTGGTACATATGGTATTCATGTGCTAAGTATGCATTTCAGCTACCTAAAGTTTTAGCTGCTTGTTACACCTATTTCATATGTGCGACAATGTACCACAAATGTAGCATTTATATACCTGGCTCAGTTTCGCACTGTGATAATCATTTGTTATTATGTCGTCACTTGGGACATATCTTTCATGTTTAAGGTTCTTCCTTTAGGTGCATACTTTTTCAGATACTTATGACATAATTGATATCTGCAGCGGCTGCACGAATGACAGTCAGCTGTTTGCATTTGCTCATGCACAGTAACCAGTGAAGCCATATCTAGCATAATTCATACGCATTTAGCATCTTGGCCAAATCTAGCATAATTTCATTCTTCCCTCTGGAGAACAGAAATAGAACGAAAATTTATATGGTTCAATGACCATCGGGAATTATCCCTTTTTAGATGAAGCGATGGTTAGCATTTCCACTGTTGTATTGTTGGATTCACATAAATGTTCAAAAATTAGCAAAACGTGACTCTGCACAAGATGTTTACTTACCTATAGTTTTATATTAACTGAAACCTGAATGTGTGGTTATCTGGGATGTTTCTGTTCCTTCTCACTTTACAACTTGTGAGGGGAGAGGGTATGAGAGTCAGGGGACCACTAGTAATACACCGTTAAAAAATGCATTAGTGCTGTTTTGTATATATTTCTTAAAATGTTATCCATTCATTAAATATAAATTTTCCCTTCCTCCCTTGATTCTCTTTCCAATACAGAGAACCGATTCTTTAAATGAAGAAAGACCCCCTGAACCCTCCCCGAAAATGCTAAAAGCAATGATGGGTGCAAATGACAAATTTGTAGATGAATCAAATAATACAGATACATGGAAAGATGATGGTGAAGTTTGTTTGAAGACAATATGCTTGATGCAGCGCATTTCATCACATGTAAATAGATTTGAAGTGTTCATATTTGTGTACGTGTACGTGTGTATGTGCGTGTTTCTGGGTACTTATATACGTGTGTCTTTGTAATTGTCATATTAATATCCACTGGATTAAGTGAAAATAAAAAATGGATTTGATGGCTGCCATTTCACGTCATCTCGGTAAGTCATTATTTTTCCATATTTAGTAATACTGTATTAAATTAGATTATAGTATAGCGTCGCTTTCAGGAGCAAAGCTCTACAAGACGTAACTTACAGTTTAACGTCGGATTTGAAACACGAGCTCCTACCGGGAATCAAACCCCGTTCACGAAAGACGCATACGCTAACCACATAGCAACAGGGAACTCAACATTTAGCAATATGTATATTAAGTTGTAAAATTGCATTTGTATAACTTTAACTAATATAATCTTCACAATGTGAAGCCTTCGCTAGGCACGTTATGTTGTTTAAAAACAAAGTCCATCTCTTATGTTTCAGTCTCGGAGTAGGCCTAGACTGAGGGATGATAGAAACTCGAATTGGATATTTTTATTACATTTTGTACAGTAATCTCCGTGTTTGATAAGAATGGTACCCCCTGGCTCACGAAAATGTATACGTAATATAGCAAACCACCAGACGTAATATGCCAACCATGGAGATGTTCCCCGAGAAAATTTTCTTCGGGCGTCCACACTGTAAAAAAATTTTGTTGAGGTTTCCGGAAAAATGCGGGCAGCTCCGGAAACTGTATTTTCGGAATTTAGGAAACTGTATTTTTCCGACTCGCTAAGAAACCTGTAGGTTTCCGAAAACGATCGGAAAGTTTTTCTGACTTGGGTCGAAAAAGTTTCCGAACATACTCCCAACAGTTTTCGGAAACACGTGTTTCTTAGCGAATTGGAAAAACGTAGTTTTCGAAATTTTTCGGAAACGTCTCTGCCTCCGAAGCTGCCCGCATTTTCCCGGAAAGGTTCCACAGTAAAGTCTTCCCGATTTCTTTCGGAAACATCCTTAAAATAAAATCTTTTCTTACGGAGTGTGCTTGATTTTAAATTTTATACGTCATGGAGACCTCCTGAATATAATGATCCATCAAAAATGCTAATACAATATATATATATATATATATATATATATATATATATATATATATATATATATATATATATAAATGTTTTTTAATTGTCTTCAATGTTGAGTTGATTTTAAGTTTAACGTTCCTTCAGTAGCGAGGCTATGAGACGGGGCCTATTGATTAACGTGGAACCCGAACATGAGCTCCCGCCGGGAATCGAAGCTCATGTTCGGGTTCCACGTTAATCAATAGGCCCCGTCTCATAGCCTCGCTACTGAAGGAACGTTAAACTTAAAATCAAAGGCGCGTACTTACCAAAGGCGCGTACGCTAACCGTTTAGCCACGGAGCTCTTGATTGTCTTCAATTCTGCAAATCAAACGTATATGTTTCCCTAGAACATTGAAACTTTTACGCTGATTAAAAGAAGAAAATAGAAATTGTCGGCTATACGTGCATCTTCACTTTTTTATTCAGTTTAAATAGTTCATTGTCTGCGAGGGAGCTGGATTTGTAGAATTAAAGACAATTAAGAAGAGGATGATATAAAATACGTTGTATTAGCACCTTTGATGGACCATAACCAAATTTAGAATTACTCCGTGCTGTATAAAATTAAAAATCAAGCATCATTTCGTAAAAAATGATGGTGAGATAATACAAAACGGGAAAATACCGCAGGAAAGCAAAAAGCAGAGGATAGAACTTAAATCATTTATTTGTTACAAAATCAGTGTTCTCTTTAACGTAGTCTTATATCCTTGAAAAACAAATGATGTTTCATAGTGAAACCTTAAGACCAAAACCATAGCATATGTTTACCATCATTCAACTACAGCATATACATTACCGTCATTCAACCCATTCTACCTCCAAATTTTAAACTAGAACAAGGAAGACATTGCAAAACCACCCTCAGGAATTGTAACTATCATTCTACTTATAGAGGTTTCTGTAATTCCTGAATCTATAAAACTCCAAGCTTTCGACTCTCCCCTGGGGTCTAGGTCACGGAGGTTAAAAAAAAAAAGAACAGAAACATCAAGAAATAAAAAGGAATGGACTTACCAAAGGGAAGAACTGTGTGCAAAACACGTTATCAGCAATCTGAAGATAATGTTGAAGCAAACTAAAATACGGTGGAGTCAGTTTGTGCGCCTTTTTCCTTTTTGTTGGGAAGTTGCCAATTCATTTTATTAAGGTTGCCAATGCTGTGAAAATTTTGTGATTACCGCCTCCCATTCGTCACTCAGCTATCCCTTTCTAGATTTATTTTTTTTTAATGGATAAGTAAATTTTTAAAAATCAGTCTCTCTACTTCATTTCTAGCTCCAAATAAACTCTTTGAATCTTCTATCCTCTGCTGCATTTCTTTCAAATGTTTCGACAAACTTGACACCGGATTTTCCGCTTTCGAATCTCTAATGTGTTCCTTTACTCATACCTTTAAATTTCTTTTCGTTTTGCCTATATAACTCTCTTAGCAACTGCATTTTATTTCGTAAATACTCGATTTTTCATTGAAATCCGTGTAATAACTCTTAAATTGGGTGATGTTCTTTTCTAAAATTTTAGGTGGCTTTAAAGCTGTACGAAAACCGCATTGTGTGAATATCCTATTTAATACACTTGTCAATCTGGGAAAAATAGGCAATAAAATCTTTTTTTTATCCTTTATGTGGGTTTCAGGTTTATCGGAACTTAAATTCCTTTTAACGCGATTATACCAATTATCTAATAATAAAGCTGGGTACCCGTTCAGACTACTCTGTTTCACCAGGTATTCATTCTCTGTTTGTTAATCTGTTTTTAAGGAAGTAAGACGTATGGCTCGCAGAAAAGATTCTTCCAAATATTTGCTTTGGTACCTGCTGAATGTCAGATATAGTGAATGTACTGTGTACCTGCTTTTGGCTTGTGGTGGATACTGGTAACGAATTTGTTGTTATGTTCTTACATTAAGGTCTAGGTACGTAAGACGGCCGTCCTTTTGTGTGTGTGTGTGTTTCACACAGCTTTTCCCCTTTTTATGTCCGTTCCTTTTTATTACTTGATGTTTCTATTTTTTTTCTTCCTGCTTTTTACGTCAGTGACCAAGACTTCAGGGGAGAGTCGACAGCATGGAATTTTAAAGATTCAGGAACTATAGAAACCTGTAAGTAAAATAAAAGAAGGATACACACATACCATTAACAACAGAACAACACAGAGAACTTATGGGTTAATCTTGTATATTACATGTTCATGTTTACATACCAACTTCCCATCAGACAACCTTAACCTACTGAGGTAGAGCGTAACCTCCAATGCATGGGGTCCCTGGATTTGATCCCAGCTTGCGCTGTGTGGACAAACACCTTGCTCGTGGGTTATCTCGGGGTTCCCCCGTTTCCTCCCACTTTCTTCATTCCACCATTTCATTCATTTCTCATCATCACCGTCTCCTTTAGCCTAACCGGCATAAGCGTGGGACGTAAAACTTAACCCTATATTGCGCAATTTATTTATGTTTTCGAAAAAAAATATTTAGATGTTTTTCTTACTGCATTCGCGTATCTAAAACGAACTAATAACAAATTTTGACTCACATATTTAAAATATGACGTCAGGAGGATTGTGTATTTGAATTAACATTGCGCAATTATGAACCTTATTTGTTTAATTTTTCATTGATATAGAATACAAAATTTCGTCTAGGCGTTACAAACTTTCTTAACACATATAGTATTCTGCATATGTTCATAACGCTTTAGTCAACAATACGTACTATAAGGTATGCTGAAACACGGTACATTTAATCTGAACTTGCTAACATATCTTTCATGGTTACATTGAAGTCACACCTATTGTGTATGAATTAAAGGAAACATTTTTTGGAGTGAAACACAATACCGTAAGACATGTTATCAGCAACTTGGCGAATTCTACAGGAAGAACTTCAATGCAATCTTGTTATACGAATAATGGACATGAACCCATTAC
Source organism: Thermobia domestica (assembly GCF_964235325.1). Taxonomy (NCBI): domain Eukaryota; kingdom Metazoa; phylum Arthropoda; class Insecta; order Zygentoma; family Lepismatidae; genus Thermobia; species Thermobia domestica. Next base: position 154,347,705 of record NC_137464.1, read on the forward strand.
GGTTCCTATAAATATTTCTAATCCTAACCTAGTTAGTTCCAAAGGTTTATTGGGGTCCTTCTGGTTATAATATAAATTGCTTTCATGAACGATTACCTCCAGAATATCAACACTAAAACATTCGAAAATATTTAATTTGGAGATTTTACTTCATTTGGAGAAGACAAATGCGATTTCTATTGTGGTACCTGAAAAGATGGATCATTTCTTGTTATCCTATTTCATTAGGGCTGACGACTGGCAGCAACTGTAGAATGACTGGAATTGGCATTTACTGTTTCATCTGTAAAAAATGCAAACGATTCAATCTGAAAGTATCGATCTCAATGAAATCAAAGCAAAATAGTCGAGTACATTAGTTTTGAACATATCATCAGATCCTTTTGAAGTTTCAGATTTATGACGCCGTTTTTCATTATCTGAATCTAGAACTCCTTCTAAATCATCATCGCTTACCTGAAGTTGCTCATCCTCATTGTCGTCTGGCGGTATGTATGACTGAGCGAGTCGTTTTTCCGAAAATATATTCTTGCTCATTTCAAAAAGTAATATAAAGTTTTCACAGTCTTCAAAAATCTCTAGCGAGCAATAAATCAGTAAATAATACAAAAGAGTAACAGAAAGGAAAGAGAGAAAGAGGGGAAGGTTTAAAAAATCGAAATCAGTAGATGTCGGAAATGATGTGTTACGTTTAGTTTTTTTTTTTTTTTTGTGTGTGTGTGTTCAACTTTGGAATATTTTCATTCATGAGTTGGCAACATTGAAAGCATACACTGTATGCAACAATGCTTTCCATGAGCCGACAATGAATTTTCAGATCTAAGATAACAAAATTCAAAGAAAACAAGGTAAGAAACAAACATTTCAAACTTTCCATTAGGTCTATCGAAGAATTCTTTGATTCTTAGTAAAAGAGGTTCGTAGTTGTTCAATGTTAATCAGAATATACAAATATATTTCGGACGATAAAATACAAAACGAAATTAGTATAAGTTACAAGCACTTAAACAAGAGACACTTACCTTCTAGAAAAATATTTTTTCAAGGAAAAATTTCCCTGTTTTCAACTCCTCTTGCTTCAAAAATAAACAAAGCAGTGCATCCACGCACGTTGTATCCCCGCTTGCAACAGAAACTGCTAAAAAAAAAAAAGAAAGAAAAAAAGAAAAAAAACTCTACTTCCGCAACAGACGTAATTATAAGTGTTCATAACAGATGGTACGGCATAAAGGAAACCACCTAAAACAGGAGTGGCACCAAATATGGTATGACATTCAAAGTGTCACGCTCAAAATGGTTTGTTAATTTGGATTAACACGGCGCAATATAGGGTTAAAGGTCTCATTTTCATTTAATTTTTGAAGAGTTTGGGTTTGATGAGTTATGAAGTTTTGCACTTTCGCCGTATGTTTACCTAAGCGGTCGACTCAAAGTAAAATTTTGCCCTCGTTTGTCTCACACACATTGACTACCATAATCACTTCCTCACTATTTACACCCGTAATGGTAAAACATATGACAGAAAAAGGATCTGTAGAAGCCCACAAACACACTTTGCGTAACGTTTCCTTGTGCTTAAAAAAATATCCTATCTATCCCTATCATTTACCACTTTATGTATAATCAATAAAGAATGTATACCCACCGCGGGTAATGTCCCTAAGAAGCTCATTACGTAGTAAGTACTGGAAGATCGACCAAACGTTGTACTAAATAATTAAATATTACTACACTGATGTCCTGCGTTCTAATATGGCCCCTTGCACATTATTTTTTTTTTTTTTAAAAAAAAATGAGAAGTTTTTAGACTCCGTAATATGTCACAGTCTTACCATTAGTCCGCCAGATTTAATGACCAATTGCGTCTTCCATTGACAAAGCAGAATGCGCGAAAATACTGATCGATTGCTTCTCATTGACATGACGCACGTTAGCTAAACTTAGGCTCTGTTCTGTTGGTATTATTTGTTGCTAAAAAAAAAAAAAAAATCCGTAACAAATGTACCATGGCGCCAAGTATCCCTTTTGCCTATATATATATATAGTCCGCAATTTTCTAAAGTTGATGAGCTCGTTCGGTACTTCAACCCTCCCTCGCTTCCACAATCATTAAGCTTAAAAAAGGCACTTCTCATTCATTACAGGGTAATAGTATACGACGTCTACTCCATATATGGAACGTTTGTAAAAAAAATAAGGCATTACTCGAGCAGACGGTTCTACCAAATTTTGACACATTTCTTACATTTTCAGCTTAGGCTAAAGCTTTGTATTTCTTTTAGCAGCGCATGCACTAAATGAAGAACTCCATTACCACTTGCAAATTGACTTCAGGAGAGCTTAGTATAAATACAGTGTGGACATGTGGCCAGTGCTTAAAGTGACATTAAATGAGGTGACGGTATGGAACAAATACGACCACTTAGAGCAGTGAGTTTGACAGAACCCTAAACGACATATCTACTCCTGATATTTTTGCACCATTTTTGACATGAAAAATCTATAGAAAGAGAGACAGAAAGAGTGCGTGAGGACTAATATGTAAATGTTTTAATTCCAACTATCATCAGCCTAATATTCAATGAATATTGTTTTCCGTTGTATTCCATTGTATTGTATTGTACTTCACTAGTCGAACAGGTAATCATGGCAAAATTATTCGAGTTTGAGATCCGGGATAAAAGCCCATACCTCTTGTATGTGATGAGAAAGCGTATGAAGTATCTGCATATGAGGTAAAGAGAGAAACAGCTTGTCGCTTGCTTTTGTTGATAGATGACATGACGGTGAAAGTATGATGAACGTAGTCTGTAAGCCTGTATTAACCTACGAAGGAACCGGAGAATGTCTGGGGAAGCCAGGAAGTCAGTTGATGTAGTTTGAATGTAGATGAATCCTGATTGGCAGTTGGAGAAGCCAATAGAATAAAGAGTTGCATGACCCTCATGAGGGTTTGGTCCGAACTCATCTTCTGTCACCCAGCCAAAACTTGACCTGGCGTACCGCTGCTTGACGGAGATATTAGATAAAGTCGGCTAAAATTTGGAGTAAAATAGTAATTTTACTGAAAGTGTCAGGCGCTTGACGGACTTGCGGCATCTTCTTCGTGACAGCTTGTAAAAATGCTGAAAATGGAAGGTCTCGTAAAATTTGAAGGAGTTCTTTGATTGAAGAACTTTAGTCGTCGGAGGAGTCCACAGTCAGCTGAGAGGGAGGTCCTCTGCTGGATCTAGTTGTACTGGCATAAGTAGGTGCAGAATCAGTGCGTGTCGATTGAGAAGTAGATTTCGCCACCAGCGGTGGGAAGTCTTGTTCAGTAAGTTTGACGTCAGCTGGAGCACGGCTTGCTTGGAAGCGTTTAATGATACGGCATCCTTTGAAATTGGCTTGATGGTCTTTACCACAGTTAGCACATTCAGATATGGTTTCGTTTTTACTTTGGTTGCATCGATAACTAAAGTAAGCTTCTGCGCATTACATGCATTTTGGTGTGGCATAACAGAATGACTGTGTATGTCCTAAACGTTGACGTCTAAAACACTGGATAAATGACTTGGTCGGTATGGTTCTACAGAAACTTTATGGAATTCCGAATAAGTGAGTTTAAAAATAGCCTTTGACGTTGAATCTTGGCTAAGGTAACGATAAACAATGGGAGGGGATTTTTACTTCTCCCCGTCATCTATTGGACGTTTAAGACATCGTAGCCTCTGTTAGTGAGATCTGTTTCAATATTATCCAGCTGGGAAGTTGGCGGAGTACTACCTTAAGGTAGCGGTCGGTAGGTGCAGTGTCCATGGAATAGGAAAATTTATATTCCTGGCAGAACTTTTCCAAGTTTTTTTTTTTTCTTCATTAGCGCACTGAAACTTCATACCGTTCTTGGTGACTGCACAGCAAGACATCTCTTTACAGCGAGTTGTAGCACCGTGTCTGATCTTGTATCCTTTATCGGTGGGGTAGTCATAAACATAAAAAGATTTTATCTTTCGTCGGAGTGAGACTGGAGCCGCGGCATTACGGGTTTGGGAGTCCTCTGCTAAGTCCATTGCTTCCTCAGTGTCAGCGGCACTCCAAGGGGCTGCAAACTTATTTGAAATTGCAATTGTCTTCGGAATGGGTGGGGCAGAAGGCCGATGGCTTTTCTGCAGGTTGAAAACTGTCTTCTTGAATATCTGCCTTAGGTCGGGAGGTTAAGTTCTTATTAACTTGAGGTGTGGAAGCAACATTAGGGTCACCATAATGGATTTTGTGATCGTATGCAGAATGAGGTCCTTGGCAGAATTTACATTTATAATTTCCATCCGTACGGAAGTCCTTGGGATTCGGAGTAACTAAGAGCATAGTTTTGACGTAGGTAATAACTCGCGTTTGTTTTATCTTGGCACACTTCCCGCCAGTGCACTTGGTTGGCTTTTAAAGATTTTCTGCTAGCACTCGCGTGAACGTTTTAATGCAATAGATGTCTTATTTTCTTTGTCGTGTAGGTGACGTTAGTTGCCAGCCAGCCCATCAATGAGGTCATTGCTATTTGGCAGGTAGATGAAGTGCTTAGTTGCCACACGCGAACAAGTATGTTACAGTGATTTGCGCGTGGTGTGGCGTTTTGCTGTTTCCTAGCGTATTGTAACTCACAACTTAACCATGGCGTGGCAAAAACGCGTTGCAGACAGATCCATCCTTTAGGCGGAAGCATGCCAAGATAAAACAAACGTGAATTGTTACGTCGAAACTATGCTCTTATTTACTCCGAATCCCAAGGACTTCCGTACGGAAGGAAATTATAAATACAAATTATGCGAAGGACATCATTCGGCATATGATCACAAAATCCATTATGGTGACCCTAATATTTCTTCCACACTTCAAGTTAGTGAGAACTTAATCTCCCGACCTAAGACAGTTATTCAAGAAGACAGTATTGTATTGTATTGTATTTATTTTCATCCTTTTTCATACAAATTGTTCACAACGTGAACGTATGAGTTGGACACGTCATAAGAACACTGAATGTGTACATATGTATAGATTTAAATCTACATGCAATATTAAAATAGTGTGAATTTATGTAAAAAAAAAAGTACAATTTTTCATTATTTTAATTTACATACATCGATATAAAACAACATAACAATTAATAAAACCTTACATTATAGATATACAAAATATATATACTTTAAAAATTATTTACTACAGGCGAGATATTCTTCTACAGAATAGAAACAGTGCTCGAGTAGGTAGGACTTGACTGCTTTATTGAAACCAGATGTTTTGTTTTTCAAAGTGGAAAGAAGCTTGTTATAAATATTCACTGCCATAGGAAATGTACTATTCTTATGTACTTTTAAACGTGAGGACTCTACATGAAGGTCAGACGCTTGTCTTGTATTATGCATATGAATATCTGAGTTCAACCGGAAGCTGCTTGTATCTATCTGTATATCTTTTCTTACAAATTTTAGAAGTTCATATATATATAAACATGGAAGAGGTAAGATTTCAAGAAATTTAAATAGAGGTTTACAAGAAGTTCGAGGTTTACTTCCGGTCATAAACCTTAAAGCTCTCTTTTGTAAAACGAATATGGAATTTAGCAGTGCAGTAGATCCCCAGAATATAATACCATATTTCAATTTAGAATGAAAAAGTCCAAAATAAGTTGTTCGCAGAACATGTTGACTGACACTATTTCGTAAAAGCTTTAACATGTAACAGGTTTGAGCCAATTTACTAGATAATTTTTGAATGTGAATTTTCCAATTTAATGTATCTGACACCCAAAGACCAAGAAATTTGATATCCGAGACGTAATTCAACGTTTTGCCGTTAATTGTTACACAAGGGCGTTTTCTTATCTCATTTTTTGCTACACGGAAGCACATGCACGAAGACTTTGTTGTGTTTAGTATTAGTTTATTTCTATCCATCCAGTCACTGGTGGAATCTACTGCATTACATAACTCAACGTAAGTTTCTCCAGTTACTTATATATTTGTATCGTCAGCATACAGAACAATTTTAGCAGAGTCTAAACTATGTGGCAAATCATTTATATATATTAGAAATAGAATAGGGCCTAAGATGGAACCTTAAGGAACTCCAAATTTTAATTCTTTGGTATGTGAATAACATTTGCTTATTCCCTGAGTGTCTCGAGTTTGACAGTTAATTTCAACAGTTTGCCTTCTGTTGGATATATACGATTTAAACCACTTATAAGCATTTCCCCTAATACCATAATCTTGCAATTTTTTAAGTAAAATTTGATAATCAATTGATGATCAATTACCCTGCAGCGACGATCAGCGATTGCTCCACTTCAGTTTTAAAAATTACAACACCAGCGGCAGACACACGACGGAACGCCAATGAACGACAAATCTCCATCCCCAAAATACGTTAAATTTCCTATATGCGTGATTTGTTTATATTTAGGTGAATCAGAAAAAAACACTAAAGCAAATACCCCGGGATGGGCGCGAGCAATCAACGTTACGATTACTAGCCACGTGTAATTCTGACTTCCTCAGGGAAACGATGATAAAAAGCTTACAGATACATTTCGGTAGAAAAAAAGATGAAATTTGAAAGTTTCAAATCAAGATAAAGTAGATCAACATTAAGAAATAAAACTAGTTTTCCATATAATTAAGCATGCCGTATTAATTTAAAAATGTCCTTGTAATTAAGCTTGGAATACAAATTTTATGGCCATTTTTCTCATAACTTTATGGCTTGATTGCCTTATCCTCTGAACGCTCCATATATTAAAAACCAGCTTCAGCAATTATTATAATAGAAAGCAGTGGGTTTAAAATGCGAAGAGTTGTAGTTTTCATTTCTCAATTTGTTTCTCAACTAATATCGTTTTCGATTATTTTTACAAATCAACCCACTACCAATTTCCCATATATAGAAAATACCCTCCTCTCATAAAAGAAAATTTTTAAAAAATGCCAGGACACGTTATATACTGAATTTTAGCTAACATGAACGGCTTGTGAGATACCCAATTCTTCGCAAAAATTCGGACCCATACTCCCCCCTTAAGGATATGTATTATAATGAAAGTGATACGCGTATGATAACTTCCCAGTTGGAATTGGGGCCTGATTATATACCAAACGTCATTTCATTTGACTTTGCAATTTGACCGTGATGATCATGCAGACATAGTTAATTTCAATTTTTTATATAATAATTCATATATTACAGGTGATTCAAAAATATGATTTTCCAGTAGTTAGCTCCTCTAAAAGCTCACAGGATGCATCTTAAAATTGACCTATTGCTATTGCCACTCTTACAATTGCAAATATCAAAATCCAAGAGTACCTGAACTTTTTTCATTAGAAACAAGAAAAATGGAGATCATGAAAGTAAAACGTAGACAAGCTCACCAGTGTTCAGAAGATGCTGTCTACAATCCACTGAACAGAATGGGTCAGTGTGAGTCACAGTGAGTGGTGTTTTGCAGTAGGTCACGTCCTTTTGACCCACGATCCACTGACCCACTCACAAATCTTGACCAATTTCACCCACTTACCAACCGACCCATTGACCCAGTCCATCTTTGATTTTAACATGTCTTATTTCATTTAAAAGATGAAACATACATCCACACAATTTTTTCATCGATTGCGAAGGTTGGCTTAATATAATAGTGGAAATGGTCATTTCTTCTCACGGTGAGAAATTGATATGATTAAAAAGCCCATCTTGAACTGGGTACAAACTACCTTTTAAAGTTATTAGAATCGCTTTCTCAACCAAGAAAACTATGAATTCCACAAATATGTCAGTAATTTTTTAGATTTTACTTTTAGCTCTCCCAGGCCATCATCCTGTGAACATGGGAAGGAATTTGGTTGTAAACTCCATTGTGAGCATCACTATCCACGTCAATGACCGGGAAAATTATGGATAAAACACTAAGATCAGTCGTTTTACATTATTTTTACATGTCACACCTCCCACTTCCAAAACTTCATACTACTACAATATTTTCTTCTTAGATTGAAAGTAATATGTCCCAAAAGTTTGATAAAGACAAGTCCCAGACATTTCGCAGTTAGGCTGGAATGTTCATTTAGACAGAAACATTAAAATACTTAGAGCTGTGCGAGCAATGCATTCTATGCTGCCCCTGTAAATTCAAAATTCAGCTGACATGTTCGTTCAGAAGTGTTGCTATTTATCTCTGTTATAACGAAACTATGGACTCTACACTAATATCGATCGTTTTGAATCATTGTATATATTACTCCCTTCGACTCTCCTTATGAGATGTGCTAAGGGACCTTACACCTACTGTAAGATGAATTTAATGGTCATCAGAATTGCTCTCAATGAACTTGAGGACCCCGAAAAATATGGTTTCGACACTAACATTGGTTATTTTCAATTACTTCTACATGTCATTTTTCACACACTCCTTCAGGGTGCTAATCGGGGCTTAACTTACATGGCATCTGGATTGCCACTCTTTATCTAAGCGACCCCCAAAATTATGGATTCGACACTAATGTCGGTCTTTTTTTATAATTTTGATGTCAGCCCCTTTCATTCCTAGGAGAGCAAACGGATACTGCCATCGCTAGGACTAAATTTGGTCTTAAATGGCATTAAAATTTCTACCAATTAATTTAGCGACCAGTGCTGCATTTAGAAGCTCTGCGTCCCTACGCACTTTTGTTCTCGGCACCCCCAATTACTACATATTTCTCCGACCCTTGATCCCTAACTTAAAAATAAAACAATTCGAATATGCTTAATTAGTGAATTTATTACAATTAAATACCACTCACTAGATGCTACAGCTACAACTACGTAACAAAAAATAACAAATGGCAAATATGTTCTGAATTATTTATAGATTTCTTACGCTTTCATTAAACATATTAGAATAGTAAAAGATAATTGTTTATGAAATAGTATATTTCCTCTTGATTTTTTAACTTTTTGATACGAAAAAAATACAATATTATTTAATTTTTAAACATTGCGCTCTTCAAAGATGTTGCCCTCTGGGCACGAGCCTAGTTGGACTAACGGGAAATGCGGCACAGTTAGCGGCGCTGAAAAATTACGATTCGAATGTAATATTGGTTGATTTCGATATTTTTATGTCGCTACGTAACCACTCTGTGTGCTAATGGGAGCTTAATTGGACTTGGATTGAAAGTAGAACTATTTACCTAAGCCACCGTGAAGTATGGATTCGATACTAATATCGATTCTTTTCTAACATTTTTATATGTATGCCGACAGTACTCTTTTCCATATTGTAAGAAGTATGGTTAAAATTGCTCTAAACATATCAGAATTATGTTGACGCACACACACATACATCAATTTATATATATATATATATATATATATATATATATATATATATATATATATATATATATACCAAGTGAGCGAGCGAGCGAGAGAGAGAGTGATCCAGGGCATCACCACTTTTACAAAAGCATATATCAGGTTTTGAATTGAGAATCTATGTAAAGACTTTCTGCTGTGGCATGCTTCATAAGGACAATTCCAGTCTGCTCACGTGACCTTTGGAGTTCATGAATTTCTTGCGAGCGTTACGACTTTGGATTCTCTGTTTTTACCATCTTTTTATGCTTCGGATAATTTTTCAAGAACATAAATGACATGCTGTAATATGAATGTTGAAAAGTAACCTATATATGACAAATAGCTACAAATAAATACACTATATAACCTATTTCTTGCTATGGTGTTATTTTCTTAATTTGTATTTAACATTCTCATATATAATACCGACCTACTGTGAACACATATATCAGATGTTATATTTTTACCATAATAATTACTATGTTCTGCAATGATTATGTTATATATATACAACTGATGTATTTTAATGTAATTATTTTATATAATTTTTCATGCATTGCGGAAAATAGAATTTCAAAAAAAGCAAGACCCAGATGGGAATCGAACTTATTACTTTCCAATTTGAAATCCAATGGCTTGCCACTTTTTTTAAAAAAAACTTCCGGACTTATTTTCTACTTTCACCACTTTTCAGGACTACTAGACTCGACAGGGACACGAACACAGAAACAGTGAGGACAGTTACAATTCCACCCTTGATCTTCAAAGGAATTCGAACCCCCAATGGGTTTCACCTAACGATTGTCATCCTAACGCCTCAGACCGCTCGGCTACACCCACCGGCATCCACTGAGCCAACGCTCGCACTCTTCGGAACGTGCTTCTAACGATGTATTCGGCTCTCTAGATAATTATGACATTTATATCAGAGCCCTCCAAACCCAGGCCCAAAGACGGCCCAGTCCGCCCGGCCCGGATGGACCTGTATTCTGTGCCCGGCTCGACCCGGCCCGGCCCAATGGAAAATGAGAAATGTGTCGTCATAATATTGATGTTCTTTTGTTCTTCTTGAGTGGGAAAATCGTGTGAAAGGTTACCCAAGGTTTACTTTCTGTATTCCTATTCTGTATGTCTATTTGTTATCTGTACTTGCTTTGTCCAGCCATGTTTATTATGCAATAATACAGCTCATGGATGTGAAAGTCTTGTACTACACTTATTAGTGCGTTACGAGTAACAGAGAAGATATGTAAAACTGCTACACCGTATATAATACTAATACTACAACTGCTACTGCTAATACTACTATTACTATTATGATTACGAATGCTAGTGCTAACTCCACTATTGCTGTCACTCCTACTAATATTACTACTACCACCACTACTACTGCTATTCATTACTATACCAATACGACAGCGAATACCACTATAGCTATTACTAGTAATACGAAAACAAAACAATGAAAATGAAATCTTCGAGGTTTACGGCCCACAGTTATGTCGGCTAGGCTAAAGGAGACGGTGATGATGAGAGATAAATGAAATGGTGGAATTAATAAAGTGGGAGGAAACGGGAGAACGTCGAGAAAACCCCCACAGATGGTGTTTGTTCACCACAAAGTTCACTTAGCGCAAGATGGGATCGAACCAGGGCCCCCATGCACCAGAGGTGAACGCTCAACCACTGAGTCACCGTTCCAGGAACACCTAATAGACCCTGGCGTCTTGGTGATTTATTTCATCATTATATTTTGTTATATTTGTAGTATCAAACTATAAACAATACAAGAACATGAAACACCATTTGGTATTTGCCTTGCTATTTGAACATTACTAGAAATTGCGCTGATCTTATGAACACGTCAGTTCACCGTTTCGGCCTTCGTGGTCTAATGGTAGCGTACCAAATTTATTTAGTAGGTCAAGCACTTGACTTCATCGTACGTTCTTTAGGTAACTACGACTCAGGCCGTATGGATGAAGACGGGATGAATTGGTGGAATGAAAACAGTGGGAGGAAACGGGACCACCCCGAAAACTCCCACGTAAACGGTGTTTGTCCACCACAAAACTCACATAGCACGAGCAGGGATTGATCTGACGACATCTAGCACCAGATGTGAGTGCTTTACCTACTGAGCCACCATTGTCCCTCGTAGATCAAGCATCGCTTCACATTCTATGCAGACCGGCCATAATAACTACCATTTCTCCGGGTTTTTTTTCTGTACTTAGAAGGTAAATTCTGTACTATCAGACATGTCAACTCTGACGCGAAATCGCAGCAGTTATAGTAGTATTTAGCTGTGGTCGAAGTAGTAATAATAGAAGAAGTAGTAGTAGTAGAAGTAGTAATATTAGTAATATTACATCACTTTCCAGTCTTGAATAAAGAGTCAGTTTCCTAAACACATTATGGTTAACGTAAGCTGGCAGTGAGACCGTACGAACACGGCAAAGGCAGGGGAGTGGAGGACATTTAAGAAAAAAAAATAACATTAGTTTCCAATCCATCTTTCAGTGTCCGGGCCGGCGGGGCTCGGTCCGGAAATATATGCGCCCGGTTCGGCCCTATAGCATTTGTGTCCGGCCCGGTCCAGTTTGATATTACTTTAAACGGGCAGGGCCGGGTTGGGTCGGGCCGGGCACATTCCGGGCCGAACCGGGCACGCCCGGCCCGTGCAGAGCTCTGATTCATATCCACTGCAAACGCTGTTTTTGTTCTATTTTGACTTAATTTAGTACTCAGGCGAGAATTGTTCTATGTCTTAACTTTCAGCATTCTTTCACACATGGAAAGATTTGTTTACGTTTCCAAAGTTTTATTGCGTATGGAGAGCTAAATGACAAAAAAGCATGTGCTGACATTAATACAGTTTCGAAATATTGTATCTTTAAGTATTTCATCAATGTTGCTTTTTCATATAATTAGTAACAAGTCTTATTATATTTAAAAGAAGGAAAACACACCTGCAAAGTTATTCACGATTGAAAAGATTGGCTTCGAGGTTCGAACCTGGTTTACTTTTTTACGAAGATACCTGATGTTGGACTTAGAAAATTTTTGCCTCAAAACAGCACTAAGAATGCCCTCGACCTTTGAGACAAGATGTACCTTTCGGGAGTCAACTTTCAAAATTTTCGGGTGAGTTTTTTTGCCCCCTACAACCGTCTTTCCGCAGAAAATAATAAAACGTGTTCCTTTATTTTTTGCGTATTGTCCATACAAAAAGTTTCGTTGCAATTCTTCATGGCCTTTACACACATCTGACATACTGTTATTAGCACTTTTGATTTCTCGTCATCAAATGTTTGGAGGGGGCCGTGCCCCACCCAATCGTCTTCTCCATTAAAATACGAAATCCATATCCTGATTTTACATCTGCAATATTTGCGCACAATTTAATTCACTTCGATGCATTCTTTCTTGTCTTTCGGGCGTCAACTTTCAAAATTTAGGGTGGAAGCTTTTGCCCCCTAAAACTGTTTTTCCGCACAAAATAAAAAAGCCATATTCCTTTATTTTTTGCGTATTGTCCATACAAACGTTTTGTTGCAATTCTTCGTGGCCTTTACACACGCATTTGACATACTTTTACTAGCACTTTTGATACTTTGTGATCAAATATTTGGAGGGGTCCGTTCCCCAACCAACCGTTTTCTCCAGAAAAATACGAAACCCATATTCCTTCATTTTAAGCCTACATCTATGCAATATTTCATTCACTTTGGTTCACTTCTTCTTACCTTTCTCGCGTCAAATTTAAAATTTTGGGGTGGGTTCTTTTGCCCCATAAAACTCTTTCCGCAGAAAATAAAAAAAAATATTTTTTTGCGTATTGTCCATACAAAAAAAATCGTTGCAATTCTTCATGCCCTTTACACTCATCACACATTTGTTGCTACTACTTTTGATATTTCGTGATCAAATGTTTGGAGGGGTCCGTGCCCCACCCAACCGTTTTTAAAGGAAAATAAGAAACTTGTATTCCCTCATTTTATGTCTATAATATGTCTGAAATTTCATTCACTTCGGTTCACTTCTTCTTATCTTCCGGGCGTCAAATGCCAAATTTTTGGTGGGGACTTTTTATCCCTAAAACTGTTTTTCAGCAGAAATTTAAAAAAAACGTATTCCTTTATTTTTTACGTGTTGTCCATACAAAAAGTTTCGTTACAATTCTTCATGTCCTTTACACAGTTCTGACATACTGTTACTAGCACTTTTGATATCTCGTGATCAAAGGTTTGGAGGGCTCCGTGCCCCACTCTACCGTTTTTTTCAGGAAAATACGAAGTCTGTATTCCCTCATTTTACGTCTGCAATATCTGTGCAGAATTTTATTCACTTCGGTTCGGTTGTTCTTGCCTTTCGGATGTCAACTTTCAAAATTTTGGATGGGGCTTTTATATTAAACCTTTACTTTATGTAACTTTTTCTTTTTTATGAAATTCTTTTTTGGGAGGGGGGAAGGAGAGAAATGATTTTTTTCTGATATCTGTCTCTTGCCATACATCTTTTTTGAGCTGCTTAAGTAAGATAATTTTGTAACTCTTGATGTCATATAACTCCGTCACGATAATAAAATTGTCATTCATAACAATTTATTTTCTTATTTGCAGTTTGCCACACTGATATATTTGTTACAAAATTGAGGTTTGGTCCAACGCCTTTCGAATTCGCAACCAACCCAACCACCGAGCTTTTTGGGTTGCCTGCTTTTGCAGGAAAGGGAGAATTGCAGGTGGTAATGCACTTTTGGAGTCGTGTATACATGACATTGAGACAAAAACCTAAGTTAAATTTTAAAATGCAATGAAACTTGTATAAACCAGAACTTCAATAAAGTGGAAATCTGTCTATAACGGAAACTTTTCAAAGTCCCTGTATGACTTTATATTGCTTTCCAAATTTATATAAAACGGAAATATGTCCAAAACGGAAGAAAATGTTGGACCCATTGCTTTCCGCGCTTTATGCAAGTTTCATTGTAAAAATAACTTGATAACATAAATAATATTTTAAGTAGGAAATGTAGTCCTACCTGTAACTGTGCTGCAAGATTTCTTCGTTGAGCCCTGAGACAGTAATTAGACACTAGCAACTTTTGAAAACTTGCGTGATGATTTTGCGATTTTGGACGACGCTAACTCCATCTCAATTTCCTTTGCGCGAAAATAGAAACTTCACTTTATATAATGTAATATCAATTTGGGAATTAGTTCCATGGAATGTTCCTTACTACATCCCAGCGCTGTGGCCTCAAGTTTGATTTCATTCAAGCTATCTAAAGCATCATAAAATATGTCACCCCACATGCTTTTATTAGATGCAATGTTGGCGGTCATTACTTTTTCTTCCTGTAATAACACACTAAACACTTCTTGAGTTGGGTACGTTAGAAATGAGTTTCGAAAGCCTTTTAATTTGGTGAAGACTGTAACGTTATTTTCTTTTGAAAATGTTCTTCGTAGTGTGCTTATACAGCATGTACATTTAGTGAATTTTGACGATTTACTAACTATGTAACCTGCCAAGTGATAAACGAGACCCTCTTTTGCAGTACTACATTTTGGAAGTGGTGGAAATTACTTTCCCAGTCACATGCGTCTGTACCCTTTTCAATCAAAATCAACTTGGAAGTGATATTTCGTAGCATTTTTCCTTTAGTTGTTTATTTTTTTCTTCAGTAATTTTTGCCAATTTTCTCATTTGATTAACAAAAGTGAGAGGAATATGTATTTGAGGTTCGCAGTTTGAACTTGAAGAAAGCGCGTTTCTTACAGGAACATACACAGATTGCAACATATGCAAATGAAAAAAATCAAGGGTAGAAGGGTGATTATCACATGACAATGATCTTATAATTCCGATCCAGTGGATCCTGTTTAAATTTTGCTGTTAATATGTAGGAAAAACCATTATTCCACAAATATTCTGCTATTTCCAATGTACTTTGAATGGTGACACGAAGAGATTCAAGTGTTCTTTCGGATGCAAAAGTGTTCTTTGTGTTGTTGATTAAATGCAACATATTTTGCAGAGTTTTATGGTGTGGGCAATTTTTAAAGAGTCCAGAAGAAGGAATCTTAGTATTCAAAGCATCGGCAAGGTCATTCATGTTTTGAGTAAATTATTCTGTGCTTTCACTACCTTCGAAACCGGCGCAGTTTATGGTTCTAAAATAATTTATGGCTCTAGCCACGCTCCGACTGAACAGTTGGAAAGCCAGACGGGCATTCATTCGCTGAAAGGAGGTGGGGTCAATATGACTGGACGTAATGTTGGGACATGACCTAATTCCTGCAAATTCAGGGGATGTTTCCATGTAGAAAACTTTTCTGTAGAATTCGAAATTTATTTCCTTATTTGAAAAATCTGCCAATGCTTTATCATGAAAATGGTTTCTGATACATTTTATAATATGAACTGCATCAGGAAAAGCCCATATTTTTCTATGTTTGTTTACAGGATTAGGGATAGCGCAATTCACTTTTCCTAATTTTCCCGATATACCTAAATGTTTCCACGCTGCTTTATTTGGTTGACTTCCATCAGATGTAAATCCGATAATATTAACACCTGCTTGTTCTAGTTGTATAATGACTTGGATTAAAATTTTGGCAAAAACTTCCCCTGATGTTGAATTTCTAATGGCATATAACGCAACAGGCTGTATCCAATTATGAAGTAATGGCACAAACATAAAAACTAATGCGTGATTTGCCAACATCCCTTTCTGATTTTCAGGTGTCATATCTCCCAGATCCACGAAACCATCTACTTTAAGTGAAATACCATCAAATCTTTTTTCCTCCCTTAATTTTACTTCATCTAGGGTAAACCATACAGTGATTGGCACTTTAAGGATTTTTAAAAATATATGTGTCTACGTCTTTTATCTTTTTAAATATATTCTCTTGATTTTTTCTCTAAATATACCTTAATACATATTGATTACGGAGAACGTGTATTTTTTTATGTATTTCAGAAGCAGGAAATGTTTGTAGAGCTTATAATGTACACAAGTATAAAACTATAGTGATTGGCACTGAAAATACAGTAATTGGTACTTACTCCTATAGTGATTGGCACTGTTAGTAATCCGCACCTTAAATAGTATTTACTTATAAAGGACAACATAGTTTTACATTACCGTCAAATGGGGTGAATAGAAACACATTTTTGGCTATATGAGAATATAAGTCTGGTAATGTTAAAGATTTCGCGTATCAGATTATTCCAAAAGAAAGGTCTTAATATGCTAATGAATTTCAGTAAACGTCATATTAATTTATCAACTCCACTTTTCTTCACCTTGATTTTTCTTAATGTTTCTATTCACCCCTACCCATGGGGTGAATAGAAACAATTACTTTATTTTCATTGTTGTTTCTTTTATACTATTGGAAAGGTAAAAAAGAAACAGCGTATTTGTTGAAACGAACGATTTATTTGATACCTGCAAGATATTAGTTCAACAAGACCAGTATTACATAAGTTACAAACTTATAAAACAATACAATGCACAATATAGGTATAAACGACCATATAGTTTTGATGATATTTGAATAAGATTTAAACCACTGAAATCATCAGGGAAACTCATGAGTTGAGTTGATTTTGAGGTTTACGTCCCGTTCAGCAGTGAGGCTATATGAGACGTGGACCTACTGATTAACGTAGAATCAGAACTACATGAGCTCCCGCCGGGAATCGAACCCGGGTCAACCACGCCAAAGGCGCGTACGCTAACCGCTTAGCCACGAAGGGGCCCGAAAGTTATCATATACTTAAAGCGTGCTGACGAACTCCTAATAAAACCCAACAGTTTCGTTCTGAAAATTTCATTGTTTATGTGCTCTCTTATAAAACACTCCCACATATGCATCATGTTCCCATTTTTGCACTTGGGTGCTGAATAGTCTCATCGAGTTTTAGCTTCTCATTTTACCACTCAAAATCACCAGCTTTAGAAAACCATCATCTAGTTCGTGATCGTCTGGAATGTTGTCTTCTGGAGTGTTGTCTTTCTCCTCTTCCGACAATACAAAGGTAGGTTGAGTTTCGTTGTGATTTGATGAAAATGTATCATTTTCAGAAAACAAACCAAAACTCTTACCAGAAACATCTATTCGTACTCTCTTCTTCCCTTATTTAATTTTTTCATCTTCTCTCATGCTCCTGAGAAGATCCATAAGGGAACGGTTTACAGTCTGAGATGACTTTTGCTGTTCTGTTTCTTCTCGTTCATTGTCTTTTTTTGGCAACATCCTCAGTATTTGGTCTCGACAAAGGGGAAAAATTCCACACTTTTCAAATCCAGCCCTGATATTTTCCTCCTTCAGTTTCACACTTTTTTTTTAGAAGACTTGGAAATTTGTTCTTAGAGATGGTTGATACGTTCCTATCAGGTCCTATTTTCTGCTCCTCAAGAATTTTCCACTCCTTGAGGAATTTCAAGAATTTCCCAAGAAGTGTTTCTATTCACCCCACTAATTAAAAATCATAACAATAACCCAGTAAAGTTAAATTTTGATTAAAAATAATTTACAAAAGGAAAACTTTTACTATGAACGTCAGTAAATGAAACAACAAACTACAAAATAGGCATGTGTTCAAATGCAACAAATATGAAAATGTCATACTTACCCAGAAAGTTTAAGGAGCGCTAAAATACCGTGTAAGATTTCAGTAACACATTAATGCTACTGCCGTCTACCTCAGTGTTCCCAACTCAGTAAAACATTTTGTCTCTGCCCTGGACACTTTAGCCGTATAAGACTATGTTAAGAAATTTCAGTTTTCTTGATTAATTTATCGTCCAGATAAATCCAAAACTAATCTGGGAGTTTTGTTTCTATTCACCCCATTTGACGGTATGTGCCGATATAGTATTGTATTGTATTTATTTTCATCCTTTTTCATACAAATTGTTCATAACGTGAACGTATAAGTTGGACACGTCATAAGAACACTGAATGTGTACATATGTATAGATTTAAATCTACATGCAATATTAAAATAGTGTGAATTTATGTAAAAAAAAAAAAAAAAAAAAAAAAAGTACAATTTTTCATTATTCTAATTTACATACATCGATATAAAACAACATAACAATTAATAAAACCTTACATTATAAATATACAAAATATATATACTTTAAACATTATTTACTACAGGCGAGATATTCTTCTACAGAATAGAAACAGTGCTCGAGTAGGTAGGACTTGACTGCTTTATTAAAACCAGATGTTTTGTTTTTCAAAGTGGAAAGAAGCTTGTTATAAATATTCACTGCCATAGGAAATGTACTATTATTATGTACTTTTAAACGTGAGGACTCTACATGAAGGTCAGACGCTTGTCTTGTATTATGCATATGAATATCTGAGTTCAACCGGAAGCTGCTTGTATCTATCTGTATATCTTTTCTTACAAATTTTAGAAGTTCATATATATATAAACATGGAAGAGGTAAGATTTCAAGAAATTTAAATAGAGGTTTACAAGAAGTTCGAGGTTTACTTCCGGTCATAAACCTTAAAGCTCTCTTTTGTAAAACGAATATGGAATTTAGCAGTGCAGTAGATCCCCAGAATATAATACCATATTTCAATTTAGAATGAAAAAGTCCAAAATAAGTTGTTCGCAGAACATGTTGACTGACACTATTTCGTAAAAGCTTTAACATGTAACAGGTTTGAGCCAATTTACTAGATAATTTTTGAATGTGAATTTTCCAATTTAATGTATCTGACACCCAAAGACCAAGAAATTTGATATCCGAGACGTAATTCAACGTTTTGCCGTTAATTGTTACACAAGGGCGTTTTCTTATCTCGTTTTTTGCTACACGGAAGCACATGCACGAAGACTTTGTTGTGTTTAGTATTAGTTTATTTCTATCCATCCAGTCACTGGTGGAATCTACTGCATTACATAACTTAACGTAAGTTTCTCCAGTTACTAATATATTTGTATCGTCAGCATACAGAACAATTTTAGCAGAGTCTAAACTATGTGGCAAATCATTTATATATATTAAAAATAGAATAGGGCCTAAGATGGAACCTTGAGGAACTCCAAATTTTAACTAATAATATTTAACAGCGGAACATCGCCCCCCATATAGAGCATCTCTAGGTTTGATAGGATATTTTCTACATAGGGGGTGATGTGCCACCAATTCTGCAATTTGGAGATTTTTACGTAGTTCAGTCTTCCATTCACACCCCCACATTTCATGAACTACGTAGCCCAAGTTTTTTAAATGATTAATTTTTCTAATGGTGTTTTCATAGCGTATTTCAAGAGTGGTATGTGGATCATTATATATAGGTTTATTACGCCCTATTTTAAAACATTTAACACATCCGTGATAAAAACAACCTTCATATTCCCATACATGGGTCTGTTCATCTATACGTGCGTAACCATCTACTTTAAAAACACCCATTAGAACCATTTCCTTTCCATTTGCTGCGTGCTTGATTGTAATACCTAGTCTTTCTTGTTCGTAAACCAACCATTGAATCGCTTCGATGGACTGTTGATCTGACCAACGATAACCATTATGAGGAATAATACCTATAGTCTGTTCTTTGAGGAACTTGCGTCGAAATACCAGATTACAAGCCGAGGCTATACTAATTGCTTCGACTAATGGATTAACATCAGTTATTTGCTGGAATTCTACTACGAATTTAACACATGCCTTCCGTAGAAGGTATCCATGCGACAATAACGAATTAATTCTTCTTTAAAATTAAATGTCTGATTTGAGGATTTTTCATACCATTCTATAAACTGTTTTTGTTCTTTTTCCTTCATATACTGAAAACCATAGAATTTAGGGTCGGGCATAGGCCCTTCATAACTTTGATTATCTTTCGTATTAAAATAGTGCGGGAAATAACCTTTTGTTTCTTCTATGTCAAATGCATCAGATAATTTTGATAGAGCCATCGGAAAGAAATTAATACTATCGATAAATTTTAAATATTTACAATCAATACTCATTATTTTACACCCCTTCATTATGACGCTTGGAGTCCATCGTTTCGCTGATATCATTGCACGCAGAATAAAATGTGCATCATATCCTTTTGCATTATGTGCAATGCATATAACTTTATTAATATTGGATGGTTTACTACATAAATACTCCAGAAAATCAGTAACACACTCTTCACCATAAAAAATGTTTTCCTTTCTGCTGCAAATAGTACATGAATTACCCTCGCTATTCTTAAAACAATGATAACATACTTGCTGTGTGATTAGCAAATTAGGCACATGTTCACGGAATATTTCATCTTGCCTACACTCAATGTCATAGAATATCATCATCCATTTTCCTACGTTTGAATATTTTCGTGATTGCATATAACATAAATGACGGGGGCATCATATTGTCACAGTTTATACAGAATGTTTCTCCACACTGGTGGGGATTTCTATTTTTCTTGATAACATACGCTTTAAGGCATATTTTACATACTTTTAGCTGTGAGCACAAACCTGATTTTATATGATACGCCATACATTCGTTACCGTAAAAACACCTGTTACAATTATTACAATTTAATACTTCATCTGTCTTCTTACACGGAGGATTTTTTTGACATTTAGGACATAATGCCTTACAGTGGCCTATATGCTTTTCTATATTATTATATTTTTATGGCATGTTTCGCAAAAGTATGAACAGCTAAATGCAGCACATAAATTGGTAATAACGTTATAATGATTATTTATCAGGAGTAAATTAATTTTCTTCTCACCACCGATGCCCTCGAAAAATGTTTTCTCCCCCGTCAAATCGTCGTACACTGTAATCGTATAATCAAATATGTTTGAATTAGTTTTAATTCAGGTATGCCACCACCATGCATCAAATTAACGCCAGAACTCTTACACAATAATTTAGCTTCTAAAGACATAAAGTTCTTTTCTTGATTATAATAGGGCTTACATGCATTTTTATTCCCTTTGTTATCAATGAGCCCTTTAGCAACTACAAGGGCGTGAGCAAGGCAACTACTATCTTTATTTTTAATAACGACTATACCATTGCATTTTTTCATATATTCTTCATCAGAGGTAAAATTTTGACTTTTCCTCCCTTCGCCTATAGGTAAAGCCACATGATGAAAATCAATAACAAAACGATCTTGTTCCATAAATTTTGCATTTGACTGAATGACTCGATTCAGAGCCTCCCAGACGAAGTCTTCACCGACGTTCGCTGCTTCTCGAAATGAAAACCAAAACGATCTATCTGGATTATTCTGATTCCATAATGTCAGCCCTACCTGATGGTGGGAATCTACATCTACAATCAACATATTCAATAGTTGAGCAATTCCGCTTCGCAACCAGGTAATTGGGTTTTCCCCTTCAGGGGTTCTCGCAAGTTGTGCAGTTATCATTGTACCATTCATTCGGAATTTTTTGTACTTTCTAGTTATTTTGTTAATAATTGTAATTTTACTAGAACTTTCCATTTTTTATTGCTTAGAGTACTATAGTATTCTATCAACTAGCAATTATTATTAGTAGTTTTTTTTTTTTTTTTTTTTTTACAAAAACTATATCTCACGTATTTCCGCTGTTTGATGCTTTTACTGTAATTGGGGCTGTTCCCACTATAGAACACCAAGAAGTGTTTTTTCCAATAACGTATTCTTCCTAACGTTTTAGTGATATTTTCTAAACCTGAAAATAGAGAAAAAGCAAATTATTACATTTCTTACATTGCAAAATCATCCAAAAAATCGCTTATTAGGCGTATCCCACATAAACTATTATTTATGGGAAAGAAGATATAATATTCATAATTAGCATGATCGAAAACATCGAATATTTCATCAACCAACCAACTATAGCGCAAGTTATGAGGAACACTTACAAATCACCACCGAAAATTGACAAAGTCCAAAAATACTTAATTTTTTAAAAAATCGATATTTCACTTATTTTTGACCGCAACGAGCTCTAGTTTTCATGAACGTATTCACCACAACGTATTATTCAAAAAATAATCATTCATGGGTGGGGTTATAAGGAACACTTAAAAATCACCACCCGAAATTTTAACAAAGTTCAAAAAATACTTACCCTTAATTCACACTTAAAATTCACTTCAATGTTCTCTCACTTTGCACACGATGTTGTCTTTTTGCAATCCAACGAATAACTGACTGAGAATTGCTTCGAACCTCAGCCCTTATATAGTTGTTCTGCTTTCCTCTGATTGGCTAAAATAAAACTCTTTTTCATTGGAGCAAAATCTGTAAGTCAAGTATCTCATTGGCTAAAATAAAACTATTTACTATTGGCTAAAACAAAAACGGCTAAGATATGTGCTAAATATATTCTAAGTTCATTTTGAGTGTCCAAAAATCATAAAATGGCCCATATCTCGAAAACGGTCAAAAATATCAAAAAAATAATCGAAAAAATCTCCCCTTTATAAACCGCCTTGCGGTTTTTACCCATGAAGAACCCATGGAACCATGTTTCAATCTTCTACGCCAAGGGTGGGCTAAGTTGCCAAAAAAAACTTCGGATCGTCATATCTCGAAAACGGTGAGAGATAGAAATAAAATTTTAACGACATTCGATTTAGGATCATCAAATGTATAATCTACCCAAGTTTGGTAAACATCGCCCAACTTTCAACTTTTTCGAAAATCGAAATTTTTGCCTCTAGACCGTCATATCTCGAAAGCGGTAAGAGACAGAACAAACATAACCACATTTTTGACCGGTCTTTCCAGTGGAGTACACATATACAGACTTTCAAAAACTCAGAAACCAGATGGGTCGAAGTTAGTAAAATTTTGAAAAATTCGAATCGTTATATCTGGACAACGGTGAGAGATAGAAATAAAATTTTAACAGCATTCGATTTAAGATCATCAAACGTATCATCTACCCGAGTTTGATAAACATCGTGCAACTTTCAACTTTTTCGAAATCAAAATTTTTGACTGCTTTGTTCATAGAAAAGAACAAGTTTTCAATGTGTTAGATTGTCCACCACTTTCTGTTCTCATCTGAGCCCTGCTGTGTTGAATGAATACACTCCCTTATTATCTGCTATGTTAAAATAGGGGTTGGAAAATATGCCATACTCTTTTATTACCTCTGCTAAGTATAAATAAGGGTTGAACTAGTACACCCCTCTATTATGTTGGTATTCATTGTCTGCTATGTTGAAAAAGAATGAATCTTATCTGCTATGTTCAAATAGGGGTTGGAACGAGTACATCCCTGCTATGTTAAAATAGGAGTTGGAAAATATACCATACTCTTTTATTACCTCTGCTATGTATAAATAAGGGTTGAACGAGTACACCCTCTTTGCTGTTACATAGGTGTTTGTCTGCTAGGGGTTAGCTCTGCTATGTAATCTGTGCTACGTTTGTAATCTCCATGTATTCTCTGCTATGTTTAAATAAGGGTTGGAGAATGTGTTCGTAGTCTCTGCTATGTTAAAATAGGGGTTGTAAAAAGTGATCATAAAAGGGAATGAGTCTTATGTATTATCTGCTATGCTATATGTTTCGTAATCTTATGTGTTATCTGCTATGTTAAAATAGGGGGTGGAAAAAGTGCTCATAAAAGGGAACGAGTTCACCCCTTAAAATGTGCTCATAAAAGGGAACGAGTACACCCCATAAAAAGTGCTCATAAAAGAGAATGAATACACCCCTAACATGGAGGTCGTAAAAGATCGTGGGTTGACGGTGCGTGGGTCATAGCGTATCGTGAGACAGTGGAAAATTGAGTCCTTGCTCTCAGGAGACCCTGGAAAAAAGGGCGTTTTTTCAGCTACCGGGGGTCAGGTGCCACCCATCTACTTTTGCCACTTTTTCCAGAGTAAAGTAGGATTGAAACTCCTTTTATCAAGTGTATACACTGTATACTTCAGCGTCAAGGGGGCTATAGCCCCCTTGGATACCCTCCAGAATATGGTACACAAAATCATCATCTTGCAGGTCTTCTGGAATATGAATCTTGTGATCTCTAGGAATGCTATATAAATGAAAACTATTCATACACAAAGAACGCGTTATCATGTTGTAAGCGTTTAACAGTAGTGCACATTTTCGACATGATTTATTGGAGTTCTTACTGACGTCCATTTGGGCACCTAATTTCTCTTTACAGTATGTTTCTGGTTTGAATTCTGAGGAGAAATGCCTCCTGTTGTGGCACACTACTCTCAGCTATTTCTGGTTCCTCTGGCTGTACAATCTTTCGATTCATTTCTGGCTGTACAAATTTTTGCTGGTATTTTCCTTCCCTTTCTTGCCTTGTATTCCTCTCTCATTACTTTCCACTGAGCTTTCTCATCATCAATTTGCTTCTTCCGGGTTTCCTTCTCTCTTATCATTTCTTGAAATTTCTCTGAAGTGACAATAAATGGTAGGCTCTCTATATTGCGTTTTCTCTTGCGCTTAGCTGTCTCTGGCCAATGAAGATGATCGGCAAATGACGCATAATTTAAACCGCCAGTTTTCAACTATCTGCTTCAGCCTTTACTCATCTCAGCACTTTCTGAACACGATGCACTGACTTCATTCTCAAATGTCTCTACATTTGCACTCTCAGAAAATAATGATGGTCTAACATTGTTGGAGTTATTTTAATCACGAGTATTTAGGTTTGCTTCTTGTTCGTATATGGCGGCACCTGATATTTCTTCTGTTTAATTGACCGATGGGCCCTCTGCTAGAGAATGTTGAAGAACATTTGCGTTAATTCCTTTCCCTAACAAATCTGAGTTACTGCTTTGTATAGATGTTTTGAAATGTCTCCACAAACAATATAAGACTGACATTTCCACATTATAGTTCTTTTCCGAGTCCTTCTCAACTTTAGTGCTTTCCACCTATTGCAATCCATCTTCTCGTACGATGTCTGAGAACTGCTCAGCTGTCAAGAGAATAGTTTCGTTTGTTTCCGCACAAGAATGTTGATCAGAAATTGGTGAGAACGTAGATATGTTCCCAACGCATTTACTATAGTCCATACTATTTGGGTCAAAGGGAAACAAGTCAAAGGAGGGAAAGCCATTCTTAATAGTTGATGGGGAAATATAATTATCCACTACTTCCTTAAGAAGAGGAGCAAAATTAAGCTCGTTCACATTTCATCGGGTGGTTATGCCTCCAATTCCAAACCACTTTTCTCCACCCCTTCTTTATTGGCCGAAATGCTGCAACATTTGCTGTTTCAAATACTCGAGTTGCATTTGGAAACAAATCATTATGTTATATTTTTAACTCACAGCATAGCTGACTCAACTGGTACATTAGGTGGGTCTTATGTCCATCAACAAAATAAGTGATTGGAAATAACATTTTGTTGTTTGTACAACACATTAGCAACGCATTCATAGAATAGTTCAACTTTCATCCAATCGTTGTTACTATGTCGAACACCCCATCTCTTTGAAACAGACTTTGCCACATGTTTTGGAATACGAACATAAGGGTACACCATCATTGGTGGAGTTGTATCACCGTTAGCCTTAAATGTAAACATTACTGTTATTGAGTCCTTAGCATTAACTTCATATACATTTTGGTACTCTTTTCAGCTACAACACTCCCTATATCGTTTTCACTTATATAGGTTCTTAGTTTTGTAAAATTGGAGTAGGACCAAAGTCATCTCTGCCATTAGGATTTTTTAACGGAATTACAGTGTAGATCTTGGTACATCGTACATCTTTGAGACTGTTTTGATTCCCATGCCTTCTGGAACTGCTTGGAGAGCATCTTCAAGCCTTTGCTTATAATATTTGCGAGTTCGAAATCTTGGCAGATGGCAATATTGGCCTAGGTCTCTAACCAACAGAAACTACTCCAATACAAGATATAAAAATTAACATTATCACAACGTACCGGCATAAATATAAATTGAGTCGATGAGTTCGAATACCAGTCATCTCCACTTTTTGACAAAATTGGACATTATTTTACAAGACATTATTGAGTATGTATTTTTTTTATAATAGTGAATATGTACTTTTTATAATAGTTGAGGTCATAATGAAAGGAAAATTGTTATATTTGAATGAACAGATAAGGACGTAAATATTGTAATATCTTTTTCAGCATGTTTTTTTATTATTATTATTATTATTTTACTCGAGATTTCATCATAGTTAGTTATTAAAATACCAACCTATCTTCATTTTATCGTCCTAACAAACCAATATATGTTGATAGTAAAATAGTTTAGATTGATCGAGCTCCTGGACATTCAGAATTTCATTCAGACATTGTTTTCACTTTCTCTCACCTGATGTCACTTAAATCGAAACCTTACGAATTTTCTTTTCGAAATAGAGCGTGCTCTAAACAAGAGAAATCTCATAGGATCGTTCAGAACACAGGAAATGACATGCGATCTGATGCCATACACGTAGAGATTTTAAGTCTAGGAAAAATCGTAAGAGATTTCCTAGGATCTATCCTATAGTGTATAGCTTGCCTTACTGAATTTTTCGATTAACCCTTTCGAGACAGGGTGGACAAAGTATCACTAAAGGTATGGTAGGGACACTTAATCCTCTCCTGTATGAACACTAATTAAGATATCGGAATGATTTTTTTCTATGCCAAGTATGGTTAGACTAGTATACCCTGATGTTATTTTTTATCTGACTGTCGAATTTTCCTCTCAAATTTGAGCCCAAAGACAAAAAAATCGAGATTTTTCGAGTTTGATTTTTCCTTTTTTCCAGTTTTTCCAGTATAACCTTCCTCATTTTACAGAGATCTACTTAGGACTTGTCAGGTATAAATTTCATAGATACCTAATTTTTAAGACCAATTAGATTAACTCGTTGCGAAATAGGGAATTTAAAATTTTCTATTTTTCGCTCAAAATTTCGAAATTTATGTTTATAAATCCGTACCTACACGTACGAACGCAAGTCAACTTACAGCAGTCGAACATCAGTCCTTACTGAACAAAAGGAAATACAGATCGTTACAATTGGGTAATTAGGGGGCGCACAAAAAATTCGAATTCAGATTCTACATCTTGATTTTCTTTTTCCTTTTCTCTATCATATTTTTTCTTAATTACAAGCTTCGATTCTTAGATATCGACATAATACTCGTAAGATATATTAGTGGTGTAACATAGTTTATTTAAGATAATTTGCGTCTGTTTAAAATCAAAGTTTCCAGCCATAGAAAATTTTAATTCCCTAGTATAGGTGAAAATTCGTAAAATATTCCATTTTCCCTCTATAATTTCCTTTTTCTAGCCTACATTGGAACAAACGTACCAGTATCTAAAAGCCTCGTCTTATTCACTTGGATAATTAGGGAGACTACAGTTGAGGTTTACAGTAGGTCTTGTTCTCTAAGTGGAAAGATCTCTGATTTTCTTAGGTAGATTTTTTTTAATGACGTGCTCAGTTTATTAGATATTGTCATGATACTTCTAGGATTTATTTGTGGGATACCAACGTGGAATATCAAGATAATTGAGCCTGGTAGCAGTATTTCCAGCCACAGAAAATTTTAATTCCCGAGCACTAGAATTTCAGAAAAAAAGTTTTATTCCGTGCGAAAAACCGGAGAGACAATGGACAAAAAGTAATCGAAAAAATCAAGTGTCATTGATCTTGTAGCAGCAGATGCCAAATATAACTGCTACAATAGCTTCTTTATTGACGAAAAAATCAGCAAAGTTGGAAGATCTGTGGATGAAATTAAGACTCCAAGCCTTCAATACATTCATTGAATATATTGATAGAAATTATGAATGTCTGGTTACTCTGACAAGCAATTGTAAAAGCTTATTCATCACTATGGAAAGGGATCCGTCATAACAGAAGGTCGGACTTCATATGGTAAAGAAGTAATATTCACATTTAGAGGCTTTGCCAACAAGTTGTTGCATGAAGGAAGGTAGCGATACACACATTAAACAAAAAAAAAAAAAAAAGTAATAAATTGGAAGTTCTTTGAATCGTGCAAACATCAGTAGAAAATATTAGAAAAGACATCCGAATTCAACCGTAGGTTCCTAAATCACAAACTTTTGATTCGTGAACAAAGAAGAGGAACAACGATGACAGTTCAGCAACTAACCGTAAGCGTTCGGTGATAGCTCACCATATCATTTCAGATTGTCGCCCATAATTTATTTCTGCCCTGAAACTAACCATAGGTGTACACTGCCTGCGTCACTACGCATTTAGACAGCTAATAGATTTTTGACTAATCTTAGAATAAGTCCTCCACACAAAGAGAAGACGATAGGAATATTCAAGAATAAATGCAGAGGAGTCAACAAAAAGTAAATTCATTTATTCAGTTCGCATTTAACAATGCAGATTTTAATACAAGAATACTTGACTGTCACATACGTTTCATAATATGGGAGGAATAAAGACATGCACACCTCCAGGTCACATGCATGTGAAAAAACCGAAATTTCCAGAGTCACTGAAGTTCCCAAATCTGATCATGTTACTAGTCTCTGTAAAGAAACAGTCTAGAAAAGGCCAACTAAGTTATAAAGGTAACCAAGAATGTTCTGTCGCTTTTTGTGGAGGTCTGTGTTCAGTTGGCCCTCACACTGTGAGTTGAATGCGAATGAAGATAAGGCGAAGGTCAGCTCTTGGTGAGGGTATATCCAACATACTACTTGGTTGTGCCAGTTCAGTTACACAATGAACGTGCGTAAGAGCAAGAGTGAACATGGGAGCTCCAAACAGTGTCATAAGGGCGTATATGCTGTACGAGTTCAAACGCCGCTGCAGCGGGACGGGAGATATGTCAGGCCTTTGGTGAGGGTGTCGTGACTACGTGGACAGTGCAGTGGTGGTTTAACAAGTTTAAGGACGGTGACGAAACACTCGAAGACGCACTACGTGTAGGAACACCAACACTTGTACAAAATGATCTTCAAGCAACAATTGGGGGCGAACAGTGGTCAGACATGTGAGGAACTGGGGCTACAATTCAGTGAGTGGAGAAACCATTCGGCAGCACCTCCATCAACTTGGGAAGCACTACAGGTTGAAGCGATGGGTTCCACATAATTTGACTCCGGGCTAGAAAGCAATGCGAACAGACACCTGCTTCAGACACCTGTGTGTCTTTGCTGTCTTGTCTGAAGGAGCCATTTGTGAATAGGGTGTCGACATGTGATGAGAAGTGGGTCCTGTACGAAGGTCCACGCGCCATCATCATTGGTTAGAAACACATGAACCGGTTCCAAAACAGCCGAAACCAGCACTGCATAAGAAGGTCCTCCGTATTTGGTGAACTGCTCGCGGGATCGTGAATCGGAAACTGCTACTAGCTGGTCAGAGCATCAATGCAACTCTGTACTGTCAGCAGCTGAGCTGTGTTCAAGAAAAACTCAGCACTTCTGAATCCTCCTGTTATAGGACAACGCTAAGCCCCCGTGACTAGGATGACCCGGGACACCACTCTACGCCTTGGCTGGTAACACTTGCATCCGCCATACTCGCCGGACATTGCACCCTCCGATTATCACCTGTTCCATTCCTTGGACAATCATCTTAGAGGACACCAGTTTAAAACCCTAGTAGAGGTGTAAAATGCACTTGATACCTTCTTCGCTTCACAGCCCACCAAGTTCTACCGCGATGGAATGTATGGCCTTGTAGAACGATGGCAGAAGGACGTCGATGCTGATGGGAACTATTTTTGATCTTCCAGGTACATTTTAGGTGACATATCGATGTTTGAAGGTGGTTGGTTAAAAATCGACAGAGCTTTCTTGGTTACCTTTATAATGTGGGGATCAAGAGTTTGATGATGATA
The DNA here is from genome assembly GCF_964235325.1 of Thermobia domestica. Classification (NCBI taxonomy): domain Eukaryota; kingdom Metazoa; phylum Arthropoda; class Insecta; order Zygentoma; family Lepismatidae; genus Thermobia; species Thermobia domestica. The sequence continues at coordinate 154,377,908 of NC_137464.1, forward strand.
GATGTATTATGAAGGACATATGACAAACTTGATGTTAAAAAACTAGAGTTTCTTGACAATATATAGTTAAACATTCATTTCTTAACTGTTTCCAATCCCGCTATGAAGGGGTTTTATGCTCATCTTGACAGCAAACTCTCTGCAATTTACTGAATAAGACACGTCTCATTGAAAAACTTACTCCACTATCGCGGTCTCAGAACAATGTTTTGCAAGCGGAAGATGCTGATGAAATGATCGTGTCGACAGCTATTGATAGTGTACTACATAGCAGTTGCTATTGTTGGTACAGACAGATTTGTTGATAATTATGATGGGACGCTCTAAACCAGAAAATCACCTGTACTTCGTAAAATCAAGATCTACCACAAAAGAATTTAAGTGTTACGATTGGGGATGATTAGTACGAAAACGGAGCCTCTTTCTGCTTCGATACCTGCATTACATGCATTAACAGGCTGTGACTCAGCATCAGTTCTTTTCAAGAAGGGCAAAAATCTGCTCTCAAACTGATTCAAATACATAACGAATTATCTCATTCTGTAACTCTTTTTAATGGAAAAAATTACGACACTGAACTTATAAAGGGTACAGGAGAAAAAAGTCTTGGAGAGACTGTACGGTGGTAAGGAAGGTGAGGATCTTGATTCCCTTCGATACAGATATACAAAAACTCTTGGATGATTGTAGTTGTTGATCCACCTTTGATCTTGCGAACCTACTTCCAATGTCTGCAGCTACCAGACAACATTCACTAAGAGCATACCTTCAAGTCCAGTTTTGGTTTGGAAATAAGCTCGAACCCACAGAATGGGGTTGGTATGTGAACGCTTGGTTTCAGTATTAACAACTTTTCCAGCGGTGCCTGATAAGCTCTTGAATCAAATTAATTGTCAATGTAAAATCTCTCTTCGAACTGACTGTTCCAGAAGATGTGAATGTCGAAGAAAGAAAAAAAAAACTATCCTGTGCTAAATTATATATATAAAAAAAAAAAAAAGCAGTGGAATAACCTGCATTAATGCTCAAGAAGTTATTTCTGATGAAACAGATCGAAATTATCGACGATGTCTTATAAACTACATTTGTAGCTACATGCAATTATGAACTATTGCCTTAAATCTTTCTACTACAACCTGCGTTATTGTAAACACATCTATTCATAACAAGTACATCAAATTCTCTAAAAAATTTTTAAAAAAAAATGAACTCTAAATTACAATTTATTATTTACAATTTTAAGATGACATTTATATTTACAAACAAAAAAAGAGGAAAAATGAAAGATTTTTACTCGATAAAAATTTCTTTTGAAAAATTAACAATTTAATAATTAACATCAAATAATCTATTTTAATTTGCGTAATTAGGCGTTTAGAAGATGAAAATCCATGTGTATTTTTCAAGTTATAGGAACAAATGTGAAAGAGTAACGACTTCTTGTGTCGTCATGTTTAGACGCCATTTTGAAAGTGAAGCCCGTGTGGGATAGATGGGGACTTTTAGAATGTTTTAAGGTTTAATTTAAAATACCGATACTGAGAAATTCAGCTTTCATTTAATTGGTCCGATATATAAGCCACCTGAGCCGTACTTCCCATGCACACAAGGAATTTGAATACTTTCACTTTTAGTATAAATATCTATGCTCTAAGATATCTCTTTCAGTTAGTGTCTGATCAAGACAACGTCAAGTTGTCGAAACCGTTACACTGTAATTTAGTTTTTAATAAACAAGTGTATATACTCTGGTCAGAAGTGTTTATTTTTTCTTTAGTGAGTTCCAGAGTCGTGATGGATAGAGTTGCATGAAAAATATTCTGTTTCAAAAGTACAATTTTCTATTAGTTCTTTTATAATCCTTGTTTAGTTCTTTAGGTCCATTATTCGGTTACTGCTATTCCATCCCTTTATCAAGATTTCCCTTATCTAAATTTAATGTTGAAAATTTTGTTCTTAGAAAGGACTCAGAAACGTTCCTTTCTGTGCACGATGAACTTCTGTGAAGGACTGGAATGACTTTCGTCTGATATGTTCGTTTTCTAGGCACAGTTCCAATTTTGTTACTTTCTTCCGAACGATTAGTTGATTGGTGGACCATAATGAAACATGTAAAATGTTTTCGATGCAATCTTTCTTTAATTATATTAGCTAGTTAGATAAGATACCGGTTAGTACTCATGAAGACGAATATAGTATACGTATATGGAAAATTTTGTAAGGAAATACTGAAAACAAAACTATTATCACAAGATAATCAACACGATGTAGTTCCACATACAATGACGGTTTTCTGAAAGACTTTGTGCTGAGGAAAGCACTTAACTTTTTGCCGAAACTTTTATAGTTAGAAAATTCTGGGCGCTTTTACGGTTAAGTACATTTTTTATGAATATTGAATATGCATCCTATTAAACAAGTGGTTGGCAATTGTGCTATCAACTCTTAAGTTCTTGAGCCGAAACTTATTACATTTTGTAGCCGTAAAGGATTTTTTTTAAATATTTAATTATATCCAGATATTTCTGAGTACTTTTACTTCAACAATTCGTTTTCTCGCAATTTTGTATTAAAACTAAATTGTTTATGTATATAGCCATCAAAATATCTTCGTATCTACACATACTTTATAGATTTAGTTTTATTTGTTTTACAATACACGCAAATGATTTTAAATTTGATTCATGGATATGTTTCTTATTAAAAAATTACATTTTAATCAACAAAATTGGTTTTATTTCATGCGGACTACCTGCGTCCTGTTGCATTTATTTGGAAACCATTAATATTCTGCAAAAACAATACATATTTTATATTCACAACCAACTTATAAATATTGCCATTGAATTATACAATAACAAGGACAATACTTTGAAATATTGCACTAAAAATACTCTTGTTTTTTCTTTAAAATATAGCACTGCTATCACCATTAAACTGAATGGAATGCTAGCTGATAAATTCATACGGAAGTTCTCTTGATTCCTTTCAGATTGGAAGCATAATTTTCACAATATATTGCAAAATAAAATATATATTCATTAGGAATTCTTCAAGTCTTGAATGTAAGCAATTGCTTTATCATACAATCAAATGAAGGTATTCAGCTACAAATACTCGAATGATTTTGTTTAAATCATCAATGCTTGTAAAATCCAGAGCTGCCTTGTTGTCGTACGGTGTATGCCATACTTTTGGAAACGGATACGTGATCAAGTGTAATATAGGAACACCTGAAAAGAAAACAACTAATTTTTAAAAAATAACAATAAAAGCACAGAAACAATGGCAATTCTACAAAACGGCTTTCGGAGTGTCTAAATCAGTGATTATATTCTAAATATAACAAGTCTTATTCATATTACAGGGTATTCACGCTAATACTGAATTACTTAATATAATGACTTTACTCAGACAGTTATTGTTCTGCTAGTATACGTCTATACAAGAGCTAGTAATTACGTTGATCATTTCAATCGTTATCTATATCCTTCATAGTTCTTAGAAACTTTTATGTATTTTTCCTAGAAATTCCATAGATTAAAACAAATGAAGACGACTGTTCACAGCACTCTAAAAGAAACAGAAAAAATATATCTGTGGCTTGGATCTAAAAGGGCCAATGTCACTTTTTGGCAAAAATGAGATATTCTTCAATTTTAAAGTCTATAAAAAGATGTTTTTTTGTGCAAGAAGAGCAAATGTCAACAAGAAATAGTTTGAAATATATACCATTCATATTAACATTTGCCTTTCTTGCGCAAGAAAATATCCATTTATAGGCGTTAAAATTGACGAACACCTCATTTTTTTTTTTTTTTTTTTTTTTTTTTTTTTTTTTTTTTTTTTTTTTTTTTTTTTTTTTTTTGCCAAAAAGTGACATTGGCCTTTTAGATCCAAGCTACAGAAATACAGTTTTCATGTTCACGTAAAAGTCGAATTACTGCCTTACCGATCTTAACTGAAATATTAATAACGGTGCCTCAAGATGAATTTCTTGACCAATCTAATGTTATAAAATGATAATATTAAAACTTACAAAACTAGGGAAGCTGTCTAAATTTAATTTAGAATTTTTAAAAATATTCCTGGTATTTCTTCTACTATTAAATTAAGAACGGGCAACTAAACCAAAGAATCACTACTGTTTTAATTCTTCTTTTTCCTAATTTTTCCACAGTTTGGATCAACTCAATTAACAGCTCGGCTTCTCTAGAATTCCGGATATACCTCCAGCTAAAGGATCTTTCTAATTATTTTAGTGTCCTAATTTTCGAATAGTTGATATGCATAGTTCCCAATACTTTATTGAACAGTGAAAACTACAAAAATATCGAATGAAAGATATTATTTAATAGTAACCCCCACCAAAAAGTATTAACTCCCACGATATGAATGAAAAATACGGTTATATATATATACACATCTAACCAGTGGCGGATCCAGGATATGATCAAGGGAGGGGCTAAACCATAATTTGCCGTTTTATCCAGTGTAAAGCAGAATTGAAGCTCATTTTATCCAGTGTAAACCTGAGCGTCAAGGGGGGGGGCTATAGCCCCTTAGCCCCCCCCCCCCTTAGATCCGCCCTTGCATCTAACAATAACATTTAAAGAAAGATGTTGGAATTCTTTACGTAAAAACTACGAATATGTAACTAGATTTGGATTATGGTCAACTGAACAAAGACTCATAATTACAGATATATATATTTTCAAACTGTCGGGGAGCACAATAGTTCAGTGGCAGAACGCTTATCTCTGGTACATGAGGTCCCTGGTTCGATCCCCAGCCAAATATGTTTCCAGTGGACAACGTTGTATCCGGGGTATTCCCGTTTCCTCACATTGTCATTCCACCGATCCTTTCATCCATCTCTCTTACGTTAGTCTAACGGGGATAATAGTAGGACGTTAAACTGAAAGATTTCATTTCATTTTTTCAAATTATAGAAAAAAAACAAAATAAAAGTACAGAAGCTTCAGGCTATTTGAAAGTAAAAAAAATGGGTAGTGAAATGACAGAGTCCTGTGAGCAGTAAGAAAAAATAATAGGGCCTGAAGAGAACGACTAAGCATTAGATGATAGGAAAGCAGCTACAAAGAAGACCATGATGACAGAATGAAGCACAAAAAGATGTGAAAAGAAATGGATATGATAAGAAAAGGTTTAGGATGACAAATGGAAAAATGTAAGTTGTTGAAAGGGCTCATACACTAACAGAGCCGGCAAGATGATGCAATCGGGAACTGATGATGGCAAAGATAAGATGTGTTCACGGATCTTACACTGGCAATTTTGATTCCAGCATTATCGCAGTGGTATGACATGCGAAGATTAATTTGCTAGGATTCACTTACAAGGAGAAGGCAGACTTTGGTAAATGAACTTCGGGGCCATTTTTTGCGAGGTGTTAGTGCACATTTAAAGAGTTAATATTACAAACTGGGAGAGCGCAATGGCCAAAAATAACGGAGAAAAATCGTCTTAAAGTTTTCTACTCGCCGCATATATCATACGACGCGCAAGTTTATCAAGTTTCGGCGTGGCAGAGTGAGAACAATTTACGACTCATGTGCAAAGGCTCCCGGGTTCGATTCCCGTTCCAGTGAAACATTGTTTTTTGCTTCAACCAATAAAGTAGCCATTTGTAACTATAAGTAAAATATTAACTCCTCATATGTTTATAATGAATTAAAACAGAACTTTTCAATTTCTTGTAAAATCTTTCCAAGTTTCATGTTAACTAGGAACAAAATTTAATCTATTTCCTAAATATTATTGTTACCGCAATCGTTGTGTATAAAATGTTCTTGACGCGATGTGTCTACATCTGTTGACAGTGTGCGAGTTACAGGGGGAATGAGGAGGAACTCTCCTTTAGTTATAGCAACATCCAGTATTGGCAAATGGGATTTCCCCCTCAACTCCTTTGTAATTCGCACACTGTCAACAGATGTAGACACGAAGCGTCAAGAACATTTATTACACGACGATTGTCATAACCATAATATAACTCGTGATATCAGTATATTTACGGAATAGATTAAATTTTCTTGCTAGTTAACATGGAACATTGAAAGATTTTACAAGTGATTTAAAAATCTATAGTTTTATCCATTATAAACATATGATTAGTTAATATTTTACTTATAGCTACAAATGGCTACTTTATTGGTTGAAGCAAAAAACGAGGTTTCACTAGAACGGGAATCGAACCCGGGACACTTTGCACATCAGTCGCAAATTCTTCTCACTCTGCCAAGCCGACACTTGATAAATTTAAGCGTCGTATGATATATGCGGCGAGTAGAAAACTTTAAGACGGTTTTCCTCCGTTATTTTTGGCCATTGCGCTCTCCCAGTTTGTAATATTAACTTTTTAAATGTACACTACCACCTCGCAAAAAATAGCCCTGAATTCACTTACCGAAGTCTGCCTTCTCCTTGTTAGATCAGCTCATCATTTTGTTAGCATTGCACCTCGCACACGGAACCAAGATATGATTTTATATATATATTTAACTTTAACTATCTACTGACATTCCTTGCATTACTAGAGCAATGGTTCCCAACCTGGGGCGATGAAGAGCGACTAAAGGGGGCTACTGACAAAAATGAACTGTGAAATCATTAAAAACGCACCACTTGTAATTACCATGTACAGTCCGCAGCAAAAAACCTGCAACATGAGGATGTAAGTTTATTGTGAAACGACGAAATCTTTTGCTCCAAAATACGTGTGCAGGGGAGGACGCCGAGGTTTCTTCTGTCGTGATTAGTGCAACTTAGATGTTATGTTGATTCCCTGGGCTGTTAGGCGTAGTTTCACAATAAACTTACATGCTCATGTTGCAGTTTTTTTGCTGTGGACTACAATTTAGCTCATGCAAACTTTACAGATGGTATAGAGTTCACACTTTGTATTCCTACTCTAGATTTTTACGTTACTAAAAACTTACGCAAATTAAAATACTTTACAAAATTATCAATAATGAGTAAAAAACGCTATTTCAGTGTACAACACAGACTTCAAAAACTCAACTCCTCAAGTAAGAGCAAATTATTATTACTGAAGATTTGAGAATTCAATACTGCATCTGAAATCTAGAAGGGGACAGATAGAAAGTACGTACGGGAAGGAAAGAGGAAGGCGTGAAATACGCAGGGTTTACAAAGGGAAGCGCCACGTAAACAAGGTTAGAAATCTCAGTATTAAGTGAAAGGTTTCCAATTGCACTTGAAACATTCTAAATTTAATATTAAAAGTTCGAATGTAATTCTTTGTGAACATAATTTCTGATAAACGGATACAGCTTAACAGCATTTCACTCATGTAACATCACGGCAAGCTCTAATTTCAACCGGAAGATTAAAAATATTTTACATGTATTTACTTTTTAAATTTACTTTACTCTGATATTTTTGGTCACTAATTTGCCCTACATTGTCAGTGATTAAAAACAATGAACATGTTTCCTTTACATAATGAATGTTTCTTTCCTGAAAGATTATTATTTTTAATTTGAATCTGCAATTTTATTTAGCCGAATTAGTCTGATTTAATTTGAACTTAACTTAAATAAAATAAATCTATATTCTATTACCTTTCTTTAAAAATGGAATATGATCATCTTCTATGCCTGCGTATGATGATCTTTCCTGGAAGTATCGCTGTCTACGTCCGACAGAAGAAGAATGTCCATCAAGAAGCTGCATACTTGAAAGTCGCTTTTCAATGGACACCAAATTCAGGTACCACTTCTCAGTTGAATAAAAATAGCTGTAAAACTTAGGATCTGGAGCACCAATTAAATCCAGCAACACTAACATATCCTGCGGAAATCAAGAATATCATTTAAATTCCATAGGTGGAAAATCTTACAAACATAAACAATCTGCAAAATAATACATTGTATTGTACTGTATTTTCGAGTTAAGTGACAAACAGTTCAACCCTTTAGGCTAAAGAAGACCATGTGAAATAAGCGATAGTAATGAACTAAATGGTGAAGAATATGTAACACCCATGCCCTTAGCAAGGTTTCAACCAGTGAGAGAGAAGCCTTGCAATCGCCGGCCTGATGTATTAGACCGCTTGACTATGCCAGCCGACTGCAAAATATCAGAAAAGAATAGATACCTACTGGTACCATATCAATTTCTATAATTCCCTTTATTTTATTCTTGAGATTAAATAGAAGATAACACACTATATATAAAAGAAGAAATCTGACTGACTGAGCAGTACCTAGACCGAACTGCTAAAGCTGATACTTGAAATTTGGTTAGTACACAAAATTTCTGACGTAAGGTACTACCAAGGAGGACGAAGCGTCAAGAACATTTTTTACACGACTGTGGTAACCATAATATAACTCGTGATATCAATATATTTACGAAATAGATTATATTTCGTTGCTAGTTAAGTGGAACATTGAAAGATTTTACAACTGATTTGAATATTTCTATTCTTTTAATTCGTTATAAACATATGGTGATTTACACTGGCGTCTCTGGTATGTAAAATTTGGGGGAAGGGACATCAAAGAAAGTATAGTACGTTCGCTATACTCCTAGTATACAGTTGCTGTCCGATGCCGACACACCGCGGGTGGTGGAAGATGTCACCAAACTCAGTATGGGGGGCTTATTTATGGCTAGGCGAAAGAAAGTGGGTGAGTGTGACAGATCTGTAGTTGCCACATTTTCCTTTTTGTATCATTTCTAGAGTTTTTTGTTTTTTAAAGTACTATATTAAAACATAATATCTACGAATTTTGTATACGAGAAAACGATTGCAAAATTGCTAGTATACGTATAAGAAAAGCGATCAGCAAGGGATAATAATAATTAGCATCATTATTTAAGTATTACGTTTGTCCTGCAAACTGCCTAAGTAGATTTTAAATGAGTACATATGACTTTTTTGTTTACTGAATTCGTAATGACTTAAAGAAACAAGCAATTGGAACTGTGCAGCCCAAAAAATAAACCTTCATAATTATGACAAAAACACAATAACACGAATTTACGCAGATGTTCATTTCTAATTTATATTTAGTCAAATGCTACTGGAATTTTCTTATTTGATATTTTTTTCACTAGTCCCTAGAGTTTTTCATAGAGTTGCTTTAATTCTATGTCTTTCTACACGGCTAATTAAGCATAATTTATTGTTAGGATATATATAGTATTAGACTAGTGTTGCCCCCGAGATTGTAAGTATCTTGTAAATTCGATATGAGATTTTAAAAAAATGACAATTCTCGTCTCATTTTCGAGACTAGAATCGAGATGAGAGATAAATTTCATGATTCTGGCGGGCAACTCTAGCTTATCCCAGTCTTAGTTCTCAAACTTTGTTTATTGATACATGCATCATAGCATAAAAATCATAAATTGATAAAAGACTGTACGAACACAATGTGGAACATTTATATTTTCTTTTAGAGATGGAGGATACACTATATGCTCCAATGATAAATTGGTTTGAATTTTATATCACTCCCTTCATGAACCTCTCGTTACGCTGAAGGATTCTGATAACTTCTAGATGAAATTAAGACAAGTGAATTTTGAAACTACTTAAGACTTCCAAAGCATCTGAATACAATACTCAAACTTCGAAGTAGTCGGTTACATCTACAACTACTGGATGTAACAGAGGAATAGTATCAAAGAAAGAACCTGTTCCTGAGTTTATATATATATATATATATATATATATGGGTCGATTTCACGAAGTGGTATAATTTCATTCCTTCACCGATATATCCATTACATGGAAAAGGAAAGAAAAAGAAAAAACCTAAATAAGTACATTTGTTTTCTTCTATCCAACTATTTATTTAATCCCGAATAGTTATTTTATATGTTTCATTTTTTTAATGTTAAATATCATTTTCGTCATTTCGGTAACTGTCCCCGCGTCAATGTAGTCACGAAAACTGTCAAAAATTTATAACTAATAATTTTTTTCGTTTCTTTGAAGACTTGCGTCTCAAACTACCTGATGAATGTTACAGGTTTACTTGTTTACGCAAGTGTAATGGAAGGAGATAACGCAGTCCCCAGAAACTGGATTTAGGGGCCACTTGTTTGTAAAACTCATTATCAATGCGACAACTAAGCCCGCCAACCTGCCTTTCTTTGTTAGTTGAGAGGCTCAAGCTTTGCTATCTAGACGTGAACTGCGATCTATCATAAAAGGTAAGACATAAAAATGTTATTGCGATGTTTAATGAGAAAAAGGAAGGTTGTGTTTTTTTTATCATTATCCCGGTCACGTGACTTACAGGGAAATAAATGTTATCTAATTCTTCATGTTTATTTCATAAATTGGATATTTGAGCTCTCTACGTGTTGAATATTTGATTTATTGTTTTCTTTAATAATTTCATACACATAAGTGAAAACACCATATCGGTCACGAGACTTAACCAATTATTGGGTGACCGAAATGATCCTAAATGACAGTCACGTGACCAGAATGATGAACAACATAATATTACGGAAAACTGTGTAATATTTTTTAAACTTTATAAGCTCGCAGATATTGAATACATGATTTATATGTAATAAGGTACTTGGATGTAAACTGAAACACATTGCTGGACACAAAATTTAATTAAAACACTGCTAAATATGAAATCATGTAACAATAGCTGTAAAGGCCATTGACTGCATGCAGTGTCGGATTTACGAAGGAGGCTTTCGAGTTGAAGCTTCCCCTAAATTCCAGGATTTTATTTTAAAGGCTAACCGTTAGCGGTTCCAATGGTGATGATAAGCTTCAGGTTCCTCCAAAATTCTCGCATTTAAAAAACGAAGTATTCCTTCGAAAATCACCTCCCAAAATATGTGTCTAAATCCGCCGCTGATTGAAAGTGAGACTGAAACATACACACACACACACACACACACATATTATATATATATATATATATATTATATATATATATATATTGTATATATGAACTAGGACAAGTTTTCAAATACGTTTGAGTCTTTACAACATATTTTGGCAATTTAATTTAAAATATTTAAATTTTATTATGATACAGTTTTCCTTATTGCTACAAGTATTTTAAAAGTTTACTCACCTACATATCTATCGAACTGTTACAATCATTTTTTTCTTAGTTGTTACCGGATGTTAATTTTTTTTAACCTGGTATGTACGTCAGATGTATCCTTTAAAATACATTAGTTCTTTCATACATTTTTGAATCCTATTCAACTGAGGATTTAGGGATAGCTTTCTGTCTGCTTTGGAAACGTCGAACTAGAGTACGTTCCGTTCTGCATTATCGGAATCTACAACTAAAAATAATATACATTCCCTCTTTAGACACATTTTCGGTTTGTCATAGCGCTAAAGAATGTATTTGGTACACAAAGATTAGCCTATACTTTCTTTTCTTCGGATCAGGAATCACGTTCCAAATATTGTCGATGTTGTTTCAAAACTAACTGCATAAAAGTAACTATATCCTAAAGATAAAAGAGGGTTGTAAATTAGTAAAAGCTTGCGTCTTTTCCAATCCTATCTTGCCACACATAATTTTCTTTTACTTTCACGAGAAAGCTCAAGGTATGAACAAAACAAACTTTAGAAATCAGAGAATTTCAAACTATGTATTTAACTTAACTTTTCATTTATACATGTAAGTACAACAAAATGTAGTAGTAGTAAATAATAATAATAATAATAATAATAATAATAATAATAATAATAATAATAATAATAATAATAATAAAGAACTTACTCAGATTATTTTCATTAATATCAGGAATGTGGAATACGAAGATATTTATTGTTAATATTTCAAAATGTTATTAAAAATGCTTTTTTTTTCTTCACGAGCAAGACAATTCACGAAACAGCTACATAAATGTACAATGCAAAATAAAGAGTTAATTTTTATTATTATTTAAAGTCTATTTTTATTTTTATACTCCCACACTGTGCAATGCATAAGTATTGGAAGTCTTATAGAACGGCTATGTCCGTCCGTCTGTCGACATCTATACAGAAGGTCAATTCACCTAAGATGACCAAAGTTTGTGCGCTCACCTGCTCACGACAATCCCTTTCCCCACCAACGGTTGTGCTCGATGTGGTGGATACGAGTCTGGACTATCGCCCTGCAACACAATTTTCACTGAAGTGGTGCGCGTCAAAGGTGTGTGAGGGGAATTGTAAACCACACCGTGTGACAAGCTTTCCAGAGGCCCGCTATGGTGGTGGGACGCCTTCGCGCGAGGCCTTGTTTCAGAAGGCCAAAGGCGCAGAAATCCATCGGCGACACATCTGGTAACTTCACAGGTATAGATGAGAA
>NC_137464.1:154390451-154508235 GCF_964235325.1 Thermobia domestica
GTTTTGAATGAAGGGATACCTCCCCCGTGGTTTCTACAGATACACCACTCTCATCGCTTCATATTTAACAGTCGTACCACACAAGCCGGTGACGAGTTTTATTCCTAATAAACATGACGCGACCAAAGACTTAGTGCTTCGTCCAGGAGTGTTTCTGAAAGCTGACGTCTTCAGTGATGATACCCACAGTTTTCGCCTATCTTATCAGTGAAACACGTGAAAAATGTAAACCAAATGAACGAGAAAATGTGAGTGACCTCCAAACGGCTGACCTTGTGGAATAGCGATTGTGGCAAGAATCCATTGGTTTTATTTGTGTCGTCTCTTAGTCACCGGCTGTGCGCTATTCTTGTGTATTGCTTCTGACTCGTGTTACATGATTATGTAGGACAGTAATGCACTTTTGCATTCCTTCTGCTTAGGTAGTCACGATGTTTACCTACCTTCGTAAAGTTTCTGGTTTTGTGTACATGGTACAATTCAGTATACCGGTATATCATTTTTTCCATATGGTCAAAAATATCTATGGTGTTTATCCTATTTCTTAGATTTATATGTTATTTTGTGGGCGAGGCCTACTTGCAGGTATGTTCTTTGGAAATTTTTACGGTTTTGTAGGGTACACATTCATCTTTCGGGTACATTTCTTGTGTTTTATCTAATGCTAGCTAGGGTCAACTACCGTCCGTACATGACTTTAAATATTAATTCTATATGCAACCTACCTAATAAACAGCTATAGGGCGCTTCATATCGATTCATGACGCTGAAGTATATTGCTTGTAAGACAGTGGTGCCCCCCTTATGCCCATGACGCACCCCCCGCAATTGTCTATTAATAGGTGTTCTTCCATGAAAAAAAAACTTTTCGATTAATTTTTACACCCCCTCAAACGTATTTATATAGATTTTTAACCCCCCCCAAATATTTCAATGACGCAGTTTGCGTCATAGTCCCCCCCTTGTGGGCACCCCTGTGTAAGAGATAAATGATCCAGATTTATCCTTTGTGTCTAATTATACTGCCATTGTCAGTATTGCGCCCCCGTCATTTAGTACTGCTTTACTTTTCAGAAGGGGCCTCGACGCCACTCACAAATGGAGCCTGACGTTAGGGCGAGCCATTCGATGTGTTATTTATGAAATACTTTGCACAAGATTTAAGCAATTTTAAAGAAAACCGCATGTAACTTACAAACGTAATGATTTAGAACAATGTATTTTAAACATATAATAACTAGATATATAAGGAAAACATTAGTGTCAGTTCATAAGTAAACATTCAGTATGACCATAGTTATTGAAATATAAACTTTGGTGCAAAGTAACCCCATAAGACAAAAAAGTATGTTCGACATACGAACATAACGTTTCTGTGCAATGTTTTCCCTTCAGTACGTATACATTTTATTTTCTACACAAATCTGCATGCAGTCTACAAATATTGATATTAGAATGATGGTACTGATATCAGTACTTAGTTTGAATTACCGATATTTGTAAAGAAAATTATGTATTTTCTGGTGCCGACATAGGAACCACGTTCTGATAGTTTGGTATGTCCCATAAAAGTGACAATGCAAGAACAGAAAGAGTCTCCGTGAACTGATTTGCCTTGGTTGCTCTTTATATCCAAGAATATCATCCCAACCGCAATCAGTGGAAGATTTACGGGTTTGGAACTTTCAGGCTAAAGCCCAACCAAATTGCATGATTTCTTTTTTTTTTTTTAAAAAAAAAAAACATCTAATGTCAATCCTATGCGTATAAGCTGCAAGCACCCCTCAAATCTAGTAATTTCTAAAAAAAAAAAAAAAAAAAAAAAAAAAACCGAAGTCTTTGTGAGTGCAGCCTCTTTCAAACTACTTTTCTGGATCCACCACTGTTCATAATTTATTTCCCAACAATAAATTCATTCCGGCATCTTCCTAAATAGAAAATTTGCCTAAATTTAGAATGCAGGAGGTTCCAGTAGTAATAATTTCCTATCTAAGTGATATTTTGGACCGGTGCAAAGTAAACTCGAGTAGAGCCTGAAACTGCCTTCTTCTAGTTTTATTTTTTTATGACTTTAAAACGTTTCACATTTCAATTTCAACTATTGCATCAAAGTCCCATTATACACAATAGTATTCTACGAAACTGACTTAACTCTGACGGAAAATCTTGTGCGTGATGTCTTTCAAATTTTGGCGGCCTTTACAGTGACTGCTTTCCACACCTCTACAACAATGAACCCTTCCGGTAATTAGAACTGATGTTAACTGCCAACATTATAGCCAAAATACAGTTAGATGTTCTATCTTACGGTGGCAGTTGAAACTTCCTCTTTACTATTCATGATTTTGCCGACAGAGAACTGTGAAACTCTTTTCATATTTTGTGCAAAGTAATCTCTGATGTGCAAAGTAACCCCGTCTTACGGTATGTATTTTGGCTGTCTACAGGCCCTCAGATATAAATAAATGTATGGCCCGCTAACGCTTTTATGGAAAGAAGTTGTTAAAATCCTACTTATTACACGATATCCAATTTTGTTTCTTTGGAGACATGAATTGCCAGATGTTTTCTTAAGACACGAGTGATGAATAATATCCATCTCCAGCATTTTTATGTTTCATTACACATATGTACCCTTGTGCTTATAAGAGGTTGGCTTAATTTTCATAAGAATCATAATTTTACTTTCAAATCAGTTCGAGTTGGTTCGCTCGTTATCTCTCGGTGAGCCTCCTAAGTAGATTATTTGATATAGAGCTATACCAAGCCTGCTTCACAAACTACCTATATGCAGGTATTAAGATGGTATGCTTGCTTCCAAAATTGTATGGTCGAAGTTATTGGAAATTAAACAGTCAACTTTTACATTCTGTAATCGTCGACCATGTTCAGTGTTTATTTACTGCTAGCTAGACACGAGGTTGCGCGCTTGTACGATCTACCTCTATATAAAACCCCAATTTCACACTTTCTTTCAAGGCATGGAGAATTGCATCGTCAATACTATCCTGAATTGCACGAATTTCTCTACACTGTTCTATATAAACTATAGAACTAACCAAATAGCATTTACAATATGGTCCAATTATGTTAAGCACCCATTAAAATAGGTGCAGCACACCCAATCCTTGAGCATTGATATCAAAGACGGGACGACTGAATGGTTTGTCTCTGAGTCCTCGTCTTGTACGTCTCAATCGCCAACATCAGTTTATCTCTCATGTAGCCACCTCTGCCGGACAGAACGTGACTATTAAAGACATGCTGTACGCTTAATTTCAGGAATATTACACGGCGTTCTATTTATTACCCGCGACTGATACTTTAGTATCTCCCCCTTTCCTTACTAATATCCCATCGGCTTATCCGTACAATAATGCACTTCTTTAGTGGTGCCCATCATTCTCTCCGAAATACAGACAATCTCCTCCTATGTTAAATGAAGTGCAGCTCCCATAAAAAAGGGTATTACTCATTACTTATAATTATTCTATCACGCCTTGTTTCAGTATTGTACTAAAACACAATAACACACTGAGCAAGGCTATGTGATAACATGTAAAAAAACACACACACACACAATCACGTAACAGTTTTAACACAATAACTGTGTCTTCATCAGACTTCCACTCCTTCTGGCTGCTTGGGAGTTGGTTATCTCTTATATACACGCCGGAGATCAACTTGTAATTAGGCTCTGTCCCTTTATTAAAAAGTAACACTTGTGTGTTTCATTTTCACTTTTTAGCTTCTTTCCATTTTCTCACCAATGTTCTGTTCTCTACTTCTATGACCTCTGCTCCTTCCCACGCTATTCTTAGGTAAAGATTAAGATTAAGAGAGAAAGGTAAAGAATAGTCTGGAAACAAGGAGAGACAATATATGAGAAAAGAATAGTGATCATAGGAAATATTAAGATTACTGAAGAAGAGAAACAATTTTTTAAGGATATAAATTCAGAGTAGCCAAAGAAGAGGTGAATAAGGAAGATGGGGTTTATGGCATAGAGGAAGCACTTCAGGGATAGATGAAGAAGATAGGGACAGAATTCGGAGTAAACTAGTAAACATAGTAAATGACAAATCAAGAAGTCAAAGGGGCAATCTTAATGGCAAAGAGAAAATGGGAATGAAAAGGATAAGAACGAGAAAGAACATAGTAGTGGTACAGGCAGACAAAGGGGGTCCTATAGTTGTGATGGATAAAGTATGGTATGAAGAAAAACTTGGAGATCTGAAAGACGAAACATATAAAGATGTGGCGGAAGAATGACAAGAAGAAGAGATAAAGAAAAAGATTACAGAAGTCTGCAAAAAGAAAGAGTTCAAGAGGATAGTGAGAGAGGTCTGCAGAAAGAAAGGGTTCAAGAGGTTAGTGAGAGAAGAAGTTACCTAGGATGAAAGCATTTGCAAAAATCCACAAAGAAGTAGTGAAGTTGAGGCTGGTGCTTAACTCCAGGAATAATATGTTAGAACCGTTGGAGAAAATGATTAAGAGGATAGCCGAGGCAGTCAGAGAAGGACAGGAAAGTAGGAGAGTAGAGAATGAGCAAGAGGTTAAGAGGATGATAGATTAATTAAGGAGAAGAAAGGAGATTACTGTATTACTTAGCTAAGAGTATGTTCCCGAACCTTAAGAGAAATTAAATATTGAGAATAATGGAAGAGGAAATGGGTGAAAAGAAAATAGAAAATTGGGACAGAAAAAAAGTAAGGAAAGTATTAGAGGCATTGTGGAAGAATGAATACTGTATAATCAGAGACAGGACTGTTAAAATGAAAGGACTTAATACAGGACCTTGTTTGAGTCCAGTACTATCAGATATAATAATGAATCGATGGGAGGAGACTATAGAAAGAGGAGGAGAAAGATTGCTTCTTTTTGCCGTTATGTAGATGACTGTTTGGGAATATGAAAGGGAACGAAAAGGCAGCTGGAGAAATTCATAAGAGACGTGGAATGAAAAGAAAGGGATTAGACTAGAGAATTAAATAAAAGTATCTCTGTGAATCTGAAAAGCCTTCGACACAGCACAACATCGTTATTTGTTGGAAGTTTTACAACCGTAACACCTCTCACCTGATACTCACCGTTTTGCACTACTCTATCACGATGACACTTTCTAATTACAAATCAATAGCAATTTTCTCGCACCTTTCGCTATTCATAAACGTGATCGATAAGGTTGCGCTCTATATGGAATATTAGTTTGGAATATTAGTTACTTCAAAGCTTCCAGCACTTCCTGCAGCGGTCCTCCACAATTTCCATCAGTTAAAAGCTATTTCGTGCACGAACGGTTTAATACTTCTCTGCACTACCGCTTCTCAACTTGTTTCGGCGTTACGAAAAGTAGAAAGCTTTTCCCGTGCTGGTACTTCCGCAACAATGTTTATACGGGTAGTTGCTGAGAACTTCAATTTATATGCCCGTAGCCAAACTGCCTTTATAAAATTGTTACGTGAGTACCTTAGGATTCTGAAACATGGATTTTTGGATAAAGCATATTAGTTCCTAAGTGAAGTCTTGACCTGACTACGGTAGGTCCCCTAGTTTTTGAGCTATGTACCTTAAAAGTTCATTTTTTTCATGTTTTCGGCAGCCGGTAACTCCGAAAGGAAGCATTTGTGCATCCAGGTTAGTCTATACTTTCTGTCTTATCTTGGTGTCAGGAATCACTTCCCAAACGTTGTCGGTGTTGTTTTTGAAACACCCTGTATAACTAAGCTAGTATGTTAAACAATACAATGTTTCAAACCAGATTAGATTAGGTTTAAGGAATAGGATTAGGTTAACTAGGATATATGAAATAAGACAAGATAGGTTAGGTTAGGTTAGGCTCGAGTTTAGTTATAGTAATTTCATTATAAGGACAGGTGTCTACTGAATTGAAAATTTGATCGAGATTTGTTTGATGGTTCAAGAGTAATTAAGTTTTATTTATTTTTATGTATCTCCCTCTCCCATTTCCCTCCCCAAGTTCTCCCGTGAAAGTGAAACGATAAAAATCATCTCAGGTCCGAACCTCATCTATGTTAAAAATTTGATCGAGATTGATCCTTTGTTTCACGAGTTATCAAGTTTTATTTATTCTTTTTAACTCCTCTTTCTCCTCAACCCTAAGATATATAATCAAAGTAAATAGACAAAATACCACCTTAGGCCCGAACTTCATCTATGTTGAAAATTTAATCAAGATCGGTCGGGTGGTTCAATAGTGATGAAATGATAAAAGTCGTCCCAGATCCAAACCTTATCTATGTTGAAAGTTTGATCGAGATCGGTTGGCTGGTTCAAGAGATTAGGAGCCACAAACGTAGTTATAATTTTATAATATAGGTTATTATTATTATTATTATTATTATTATTATTATTATTATTATTATTATTATTATTATTATTATTATTATTATTATTATTATTATGCGTACTTTTGAACTTGCACGGCGAAATTACTGCAAAATATGTTTTATTTCTCTATTTTTTCGTGGATTGTATGCTTTCCTTGTGGGCATTAATTTCTCTCTAGGCCGTCGAATAAATGAAATTTGCTGTGCACTTTAGTGCAAATAACGTTACAGGAAGAAGCCGTTTCGTTCCAAAGATCAGGGTTCAACTAAGTAATGTTTGGCTTGTAATTTCAGGTGGCCCAATAGTGTAAAGGTAACGTAATGACTTTGTAAATAATACAGCTATCTAATATAGGTTTCAAATCCTGTTCACCCCAAAGTTATTTTTCTACAAAATGATTGTGAAGAATCGACTTATCATACTGGACAAGCAATACATAAGAATCTGGAAGCAAACACCTGTGTCATGATAGAAACGATTTACGAATGTTGGTTGGGAAAGGGCAAGGGAATTAGCAGGACATTCCAAAGACATCATTGATCTGCAGTATACACTTTTAGTGTTATCGTTCTCAGAAAGAAACATTACATCATTTCTTAAACAAAGTTAGACTAAAGCAATCGGTGGTGTAGTGGTAGTGTGCTAGACTTCCACATGGAAAATCTTGGCTGCAAACAGAGATTTATCTTCTGATGGAGAACTTACAAAGCATCACTGGCGATAATTTGAGTAAACAGTGTGTCCGTTCTACATCATACACTGCAGTGATAAGTATGTTTCATATTTATATTCGTTCCCCTCCCTCTCTCTCTTTCTTGACGTTTTCCTATCTTGTCTTTGCATCTTTCACTTCTCCCCCCTCTCTCTCAAGCACATACGCACTACATGTTCCAAAGTTAAAACGGAGCAAGAGTTCGATATACCTGGTCTGGAGAATTTAATTAACTAGGAACTTCGCCGTCGTGTTTTTCGTGCTCTGGAGATAACATCTCCAGTCCTAGTCATATCTGACACAAATACTGTTTAAACGCACAGAAATAAGTAAAATATCTTTTTTATCCTCTGGGTTACCGAGTCTCAGTCGAATTACCGGGTCACTACGGATTTGGGTCCTCGACCCAGTGGTGGTCTACATCATCCGACTGACACGATGATCCATTTGAGCTCTTAACGTGTTCATTATATATGTGCAAATAACGTTATATCCGGAAGAGATTAAATCAATGCTGGATGTTCGGAACAGATAAATCTTCGGAAAAGACTAGAAAATGGCCTCTTTGGTTATTTGAAAACATAATTTTATTTATACTAGTTCGACATAAAATTTGTTTCCATCCTATAATTCATTGTGTTGTATTCATGTTGAAATTTGAAACGTGCTACATTTATGAGTAACATAAACTTTTGCTTTCGAACATTTGTAACTTTTCATTACGATACAGTTTCTATTTTTAATATAGGGTATTTCTGATAGAAATTTAGCAGTAAAATAGCATTCTTCAATTTCTTTCTTTCTTTCTTTCTTTCTTTCTTTCTTTTTTTTTTCAGTTTGCATTAGTAGTCTGAAATGGAGAATATGACCAACGCTATCTACTGGGTATATTAGAATTTATTTTGGATCTGTACGTCCAATGAACATTACCGAATTTGCAATCGAACCACGCGGAAACAAAGCATGTGTGTTAAACTTTTGACATTATCCTAGATGTTTCTCGGAGATATACAGTTCTGTTGGAAATTGAGTATGCTATCCATTATGAAAGTGACATAATTAATGTTTAAAGCATCCTCTATATATTCGAATAGGTCTGAAAAAATATGTGAAAACAAACGTTATTTCTGTATTACTGTTGGATTTCTGGAAACGGAACTTTATAATGTTAGGTTGTTTTCTTACTACGTTAAAATTTCACATTTTTATCTGTTCTCCGTTTTATTTTCTTCTTTTCTCGCCTTCTCTCTCTCTCTCTCTCTCTCTGCCTCATTTCTGAAGCTCTGTGTAATAAAAATCCATTGGTTTCAATGTTTCATTGTGTGTCAATTTCTCCATACATCTTATGAATCTTGTTTCGTCTCGGTTTTGTTATTTCATTTTATCGAAAGTAATACATGTGTAGTTTGAAATCAGAATTGCGCTCATGTTGTTAGCTAATTTTAGTATGGGAGAGAAGAAAGGAGGAGAGAGGGGGTCTCTTTACCTGACACGATTATGGGATAAGAAGGTGTATATTGGGTGGCCTAATTGCACGGCGTTAGGTGTCGCAATTTTTTTGATGCGGAGTGTACAAGCGCTAGCGTTTGACATTTCTCGTTTCGAACCCTAGCTATATAGGAAATGATTCGAAAACTAGGAGAATTGAAATCTTAAAGAAATTGAGAGAAAAGGAATACCATTCTCCCTAATTCGATCACCCTATTTGCGTGAAAGCATTTTTGTGATAGAGATATGCCCAAATAGCCAGTTATTTTTGGCTTTTGAAACCTTTCCATATTAATTTCGATATTTATTACAGAGATATTTATTATTTCGATATTATTATATTTATTAAAGTTAGTTTCGGTTTCCAAAACCTAAAAATCTATTTCGAGTTTTTGAAATCAAAACACCGGATTCGCTTTTCAAAGTCGAGTATCAGTTTCAGTTTTTGAAATCGAAAATCGGTTTCAGTTTGCAAAACCGAAAATCGATTTTGATTTTAAAAACCGAAACCAAAAAACGATTTGCAGATAGTTGATTTTCCAAAGAACTGAAAACCGAAAATGTCACGAAATGTGACATTTTTACTTTAAACTATAGGCCTCGTCCTATGTAGCGTCACTGTTGAGAAAGAATAAATACTTTTCAATCAACTATTTTTACTTTTCAACCCAACATGATTAAGAAAAGGTGCGCTATCTTTGTACTACTATTCATAATGAGGCGCATGCGATGCATGTGCTTGTTCTCGATATTTATTAATAACTGCATTGATATCCACGTTGGTACTTTCAGGCGCAAGGAATTGCACGCTTGCAGTTGGTTTCTGTGTTTAGTCTTGCTCCTCGCCATCGCTGATAACCTGCTTCACATAAATAGGAAGAGCTAAACTGAAGTAGCACCTTCAAAGCTTCAGTAAAAAGTTGTGGATAGGTTTGCTGAACAGACAGCCAAAACAGTGCCAGTTTTTTAGGGTTGAAATTGATACGGAGTGAGCTATCTTGAGATAGGTCGATTAGTTCCTCATCTGCCTTCACTGATATTCCAATTGAAATGCCACTGACAAACAGGTTTGCAATCCAATTCTGTTTCTTACACTTTTCCATATTTTCAAGGAAGTAACATTCAAAATTTTCTTTCAATGCCTCCAAACGTGCGGATATTCCAGAAATTACGGAATCCTCTGGGTTCACTTCATTTTCGATCACGAACGTTTGAGATGTTTCGAAATAGTTATAATTGTCATTTTCAACGTTACTTTTCCATAAAACAAGTTTCCTTATGAAATCTCCAATTTTATCATGAACTGCAAATATGTCGGCTACTTCTGTGCCTTGCAAGTAGAGATTAAGTTCATTTAGTTTCGAAAATATATCAGCCAAATAAGTAAGCTTCAGCAGAAATGCCTCATCGCACATCTTTTCTGCATACTCGGTTTTCTGATCCAAAACTATCGCGACTTATCACGTAGTTCTACAAGTTTTGTCAGCAATTCCCCCTTGATACCCAACACAATTCGATGTGCAAGTACTTCCCATCTCCTCAAACAGTTTACAGTGACTCCAGGAAATTGAAGGATATTGTAAATACTCATTTTTTTTTTAAATAAAAATATTTTGTTTTTACAAACAATAAATTTCCAAAGGACACCATACAAAAAGCATTGCATTTCCTCGTCTGTCCGATTTGGGTGATTTTTGGATATGTTGTAGCTGAGGACCCCATGATCAATTGTTTATATGGGGCCAACTCCCTATGATCAACCCTGTGACCTCCAAAGGTTACCAAAGGTCACCACACCGTACAAAAAAGCATTGCCTTTCCTCGTCTGTCAGATGTTGGAGATTTTGGATACGTTGTAGCTGAGGACTTTCCAGGAAATTGTTTATATGGGGTCAACTCCTTATGGCCAACCCTGTGACCTCCAGAGGTCACCAAAGGTCAAACAACGGGTGTTGGTAGAACTGATCCAAACTTGGCATACAAAAATAGTTGTATGTTATACTGGGGTACTGCAAATGAGGATAGTCCACGTAACAGTGTGAGGTTACAGGATTGTTTATATAGGGAGTTAGTCCCATATAAACAATTGACCTGGGAGTAATTAGCTACAACATATCCAAAAATCACCAAAATCGGAGAGACGGAAATGCCATACTTTTTGTACGGTGTCCTTTGCTAGCAAGAGATACAAAGAGACAGCTGTATTTATTCCAGTTCATTGAATAACAGTCCGTATCAGTGATTGACATGAAATTTATTTGGGACCCGAGCGAACACAAAAATTATAAAGTAGAACTGGATGCTTACATTTTAATAAATCAAAATTAAGTTAGTTTCTTTTATGTCTATCGTAAATATTTCACTTTGAAACTAAATTGTAATGTAAATTAATGAATATAATAGCCCTGTCGGTAACGATCGAGCAAGTGTAATGTAAATCTCTTTCTCAATAACTGTATCATATGAAATTGTACGCATGCGCAAAAAGGGTTAAAGTGTTTCCATATAAAGATAACACAGAACTAACACTACTCCGGACGCAATACCCTACCCCGTAACAGATTTTCACTCACTCACTCTTTTTTCATCCTAACTCACAAGGAAGGGTCACGAAGTGGTTCCACTGAGATCCGAAACAGTCAATTGTGTTTGCATTTGCTATGTTATAACTAGACGAATCTCAAAATTATACAAGCCACGGGGTGGGATATAATGAGCTTTGTAATGTAAAAGCTACAAAGCTTGCAGAATAGTTCGAACCGGGTCATTTGTTCGGAAACGGTTGGGTAAGTGGAAAGCTCGGCGTATCCCATCATTTTCAAGGACACACTTTTAGGGTTAAAAAAGTTTGCCTCAGGGTGTCCCGCAGGGTCCCAGTTGGAATCCAACTCAAAAGTTTCAAATGGCAAGGAGGTTAAGTAGCACATCGTTTGAAAGCCGTTGTGAAATGAAAGAAAATGGAGCAAGTCTCGACTCTGTACGACAACCCTGTGCAAAATGGCGGCGGATCAAATTATACCAAAACTTAATTGAGAAGTCCATGGCCACCCTTATAAATCGGAAACGGTGGGACAAATGTGAAAACAGGAAAGAACATGTGGCATTCTTTTCAAACTACAGCGATTTAAGTTAAAACGTTTTGCCCTGGGGCCTCCACAGGGTCCCACGTGGGGTCCAACTCAAAAGTTTCAAATGGCAAAGGGGGTTAAGTAGGACATAGTTTGAAAGCTGTTGTTAAATGAAAGATGATGGAGCAAATCTCGACTCTTTACGATAATCTTGTGCAAAATGGCGGCGGGCCAAAATGTAAACACAAACTTAATTCAAAAGTCTATGGCCACCTTTAATCCAAGATGGTCGGTTAAAACCTGTCATTCATAACAGTACAAATCTAAATCTCTATTTTTCTCTATTATATATTTAGAAACAATAGGAAGACTAAAGAACAGTTGAATTTCGATTCACTTCAACTATTATTTCATTCTATAACAATATATATATGTTGAAGACCGACCCGACCCGACCCGACCCGTGACCCGAATTGACTGACCCGACCCGACCCGACTGACCCGACCCGTGATCCGACCTGATTGACCCGACAACCCGACCCGAGCTGACCCGACAACCCGACCCGAGCTGACCCGACCCAACCCGAGCTGACCCGATCCGATCCGAGTCGGGTCGGGTCAACCCGATCCATTTGAGAGCACTATGGTCACGACACTGGGTGAACGCCAAAATGCACTCCCATTGGGAATTAAACCCGGACCACGTGTAGCGAAGTCTTACACGTTAACCACTAGCTAGATCAAGCGGGGAATTTGTATATGCATCTTAATGAATATTTGGCACTTTTGAGGTTTGGTTATTTCTTTTTATAACTGATACCAATGTCCGACTTGGGAGAAATTTATTTATTTATTCTTGCTTTAGTTCTATGTGACGAAATTTTTCTTCAAGGTCAGGTTCTCACCTGCTCGGACGGCAGGAGGTCTTCTCGGAAGGCAGTAGCAAGAGTCTCTTGGCGGAGACAAAAGGAAATCGTTTAACTACAATGATAAGGGTTGAGGAAACAGGAGAACACCTGTGATTTTTTCCAGTAGTTGACAGAATAATAAAAACAAAAATGTATGTGGAAAGAAAGTTCTGTTAACATCTGATTCAACAGAAAAAGGAACGCAGATACTGCAGAATATTTTACAAGACATTATTGAGTATGTACTTTTTATAATAGTGAATATGTACTTTTTATAATAGTTGATTTCATAATGAAAGGAAAATTGTTATATTTGAATAAATAGAGGAAGGATGTAAATATTGTATAATCTTTTTCAATACTTTTTTTTTTTAAATTTACTTGAGATTTCTTCATAGTTTATTAAAATACTTACCAACATATCCTCACAAAACAATATATGTTGATAGTAAAGTAGTTTAGATTGATCGAGCTCCTTCAGAATTTCATGTCATGCCCCCCCCGCCCCGTTACGAAATCCTGGCTAAACTAACCAATATATATTCCAGTAAAATTGTTTAGAATGATCGAGCCCCTAGTGTGATGACCACAATATTTCATGTCACGGACCCCCCTCCCCCCCTTCACGCAATCCTGACTACGTGCCTGGGTCTTGGTCATCAATACTGCGTCTTATTCTTTGTCATGCAGTCAAGTCTTGGTCCTGCATTTCGTAATCTTGGTGGTCTTTCATGCTATACAAGAGCCAAGAATGCTCGCCTCATCGGTACAAATGAAGACCAAGTGTGATTTGATTATGGTCTTTCATACTATAGACCCTACGGAAAGTAAGAAAATACGCTCATCGCTACTCGACGATCACCAAAACAAGGCCAAGAGCAAGATTACTATGCAATTCGTCTTGCATATCCAATCTTTATCTTGTTCTTGTATCGATGTCCTTGGGCTTGTTGAAATAAAATGAAATATTCAGTTTAAGGTCCCTCGATTATGCACCAAGGCTAAGGGATATGGTGACCATGAGAAATGAATGAAATTGTGGAATGAAGAAAGTGGGAGGAAACAGGAGAACCCCGAGAAAACCCACTACACGGCGTTTCTCCACCACAAAGCCTACTTAGCAGAAGCTGGGATCGAACCATGGCCACCATGCACCAGAGATGAATTCTCTACCACTGAGCCACTGCAGCCCTGCTTGTGCTTGGTCGTCCATATCCAATCTTTCTTTTGACCTTGCTTAAACAACTTCTAGTTTGGTTCTAAGTCCAGACTCCATATTGGCGTAGATATTAATATTACAGTCGATTGGTAAAATCAATCTTCCACATTTAAAAATTAAAGTACACACAAGTACAACAATAAGCATTTACCATAAAAACACTAGCTGCAAGTGTTCAAAATAGATTTATGGTTTCTATAAAATCAATTGAAAATTGCTATTTTTAATTAGGCAGCTAGTGAACAACAGCAGTTTTCGACTCCAGCCGAGTTTAAGCTCAACCTAAACTCAGTTGACCAAAGTGAACTGACCCGACTGACCCGACCCGACAACCCGACCCGAGCTGACCCGACTGACCCGACCCGATAACCCGACCAGATAACCCGACCCGACTGACCCGACCCGAGCTGACCCGATTGACCCGACCCGAGCTGACCCGAGCTGACCCGACTGACCCGACCCGACAACATGACCCGACCCGACCCGTAACCCGACTCGACCCGACCCGTTTGAGAGCACTACTTGTTGCAACAGTCAGGTTAGGGGCTATTGTAACGTATTCGTGATGGTAATATTTGTATGCGATTCGTTGGTTTCATCACAATATTTCAAGCTATACCAAACATACGAAAAACGTTCATTTACAATATTGGCGTGCGGTATCAAACCACGTGTAAATCGGCTGCGTGGAACTTTGTTGGTTTGATCACAATATTCCAAAAAATAGCATATTTATATAGAAACTATTTTTTCACGCTGGCAGCCATATTGTATTACACATGATACGGCTTTGATATTTTGTGGATATCTACTATTGACCATAAACATAAATACCACATTTCGCTTCTCCAAATCCAGTGCTTTGAGTTGAACATGCGTTCGATACGTAGTTCGGCATTTTGAACTCAAGATGTCGTGTTTTTGAACATTTCGTATCTTTTCGTCACCTACTGATCAACATTCATGCCAAATTTGGTTTTCCTAGCTTCAGCAGTTTGGTATGCCTATCCTTTCGACATAGGTTTTAGCGGCTATCTTGAATTCAAGGTGGCCATAGACTTTCAATTAAGCTTTTGTTTACATTTTGACCCGCCGCCATTTTGCAGAGGGTTAGGGATGGTACCGAGACCGAGACAGACTTTTATATACCGAGACGAGACCGAGACCGAGACAGACCTCTATAAATCGAGACGAGACCGAGACGAGACTTAGGTCAGTCTCGAAAGTCTCGGTCTCGTCTCGAATATTGATATAGATAAATACTAAAATTTCCTTCACTTAAAATTTGTTTCGTTGCTGTGTTAGATAATATGAGAACGGTTGACTGATGTACAGTGGCGTATTTAGGGGGTGGTTATCGGGCTCAAACCCCTCCCGAAATACATTTGTGATAATTTTTTGCATTGCACGTACAACGCAAATATTTCTCACTCGTTCCTCAAGCCTCTCCCGAAACAAAATCCACTGCTGATGCGAATAGAATTCTCTCTCTGTCTGTCTCTTTCCCTCTCTCTCTCTCTCTCTCTCTCTATATATATATATATATATATATATATATATATATATATATGGTCGCGGTGCCACCCAGGTCCGCCCTGCATGGGTTCCCGGGGCCCAACTTTAATTTTAAGTGGAAGCAACGAGTGAGTGGTACCTCGTTCGATAGATCTTGAAAAACTAAAAAGCGTTGTGGCAAAAGATCTTTCATAACGGACACTGTATTCAAAATGGCCGCCAAGACATGTTGGCTCTATCAGATACAGTAAAACGTGCAGTACCACTAATATGAAAACGGTTGAACATAAATGAACCGAACAGAAACTCAAACAGAAAATGTCATGTGGCACATCGATTGATATTGTCGCGGAGACTCCCAGGGCCACCCTCCATGGGGGCCCAGGGCGCAACTTCAAAGTTGTAAATGGAAACATGGGGTGAATGATACCTCGTTCGACATATCTTTAAAAACTAAAGAGTGCTGTTGCAAAAGATTGTTCATATAGGTCACCGTTTTCAAAATGACCACCAAAACATGGTACCTGCATCAGGTAAAACGTCCAGTATCACTAATATGAAAACACCAGAACAAATATTCGAATAGGAAACCACAGAGGGTGTTTATCATTCTATAGCTCGGGAATGTTGCAACAGTCGAAAAGATGATTAGAGTGAAAGTGCCATAATGGAAAGAAATAAATCTAACTCCTAGAAAATAATCGCTCCAACTTCGCTCCGTAAGTGAGTGAAGCGCGAAGGATCAGTAAAATTGCAAATGAGAGCCTTAGTTTTTGCAAATTGTATCTACGAAACAAAGTTATTTGAAATGTGTTTTTATAAAAGAAAAATGGCTCTGTAATGGGATAAAGTATGTAAAATTCTTGTTAAATGGTACCTTCAATTTTGATTGCAGGCAATAGTTTGATGCAAAAATGAATCAACTGAAATGCAAAACCAATTTGTCGAAAGTCATGAAAGTCACGAAAGGAGGTGTGGGCTGATAAGGGCCATTTTTCGCCCATCAGGCCCGAGATGTGAAATGCATGGTTTTCAATAGTATACCTCATAAAAATAAGAAAACAAATATATTTTAACGGAAAGCGCTATAAGTGAGAGGTAAAAAAAATAAATAAAGAGGTAAGTCGTGTGTTAATGAAGGAACGTAAACACTAATGTCATGAGTTGTAATCCGAGAAAGCAATAGTAAATAGAACACTAACGGCAAGAATAAGAAGAATGAAGTCTACTACGACTATGAGATCAATATATTACATCGGAAATAATCAAGCATAGATAATAATCAGACAGCTGGAGACACTTGTAGCTAGTTTGCAGATTAGGCATCGTGCTTGCTGTCGTCATCCGAATCGCCACTGGACCATCCTGCAGGCGCCATCTTGTAGTGTATGAGTATATTCTAGACTTGGTTTCTTAACTGCGGTGGTATTGTGGCGCCAGTAAGCCAGAAACCATAGTACGGAAGCAACATGCGCACAACATCTGACGAGCCGTGCGCCTACTTTACATTGACAGTACCACTGTATGTGTGCGATGTTGTTTTGCTCTGTTTTGATCCAAATATTATAGGTTTTAAATCTTATGTGTCGTGATCGTAACTGAACTCGGAGAACAGAAGCATCGTCATGATGTACCTCGTATGTACAGAGAGTACATTCCTTCGTGACTTAAGTGCTCGTGAGTGTAAGATTGGCTATATATATATATATATATATATATATATATATATATATATATATATATATATATATATATATATATATATATATATATATATATATATATATGGGGATGGGGGTGTTTGTGGGTATGGGTATGTATTAACTTGGATCGGACACATCAGGTAGTTATTGTTGGTCGTTGTTTTGTTGTTTTTCATCTTTCCCTTAGTATTGCAATATAGCGTATCAATGAATTCCCATAGGTACTTCATTGACGCGTGGTATGTATGATTCTTCGATATATATATATATATATATATATATTGCAGAAATTCATGCCATTCTGCGACTGGTTTTCCTGCTCGCACTTTTACTCATACCACTTTCAGAAATGACACGCTTTCTCAATACTCCATAACATGCTGTCTCTAGTTTTGCTGCCCTACACACACATCCGCGCAAACAATACATTTTCTTCATATATTTTATTGACATGCTGAGCATGTATTTTCAGTCACAATCGGTAAATAACATCAGAGCTGAAGTCTCCAGTTGAACTCGTACATTACAGCGTATAAACGGTAGTCATCGCTCTATACTCTCGCGCAATACATTTTGTTCTCTAATAGGTAGAAGGACACACTGAACCAAAATCAATTAGTACTCATATCAAAGGTTACACAGCGTTATATTATGACGAGTCAGATTTATTTTGGTTCATCGACTCCTTCTTCCTAAAAGCCTCCATCAAAGACAGCAAACATTACCAAAATGTCGCAAAACACTGAAACGAACTCTTTTTGGGCACTCATTTCTATGACTTACTATTTTCTTTATCACGTATCTATTATGTTTACATATGCAACATATCTTCTAGTATACAAATACATTGCAAACTTGTCGGAATCGGACACTTCATTTTTCAGTTGTCTGATGGGCGAAAAATGGCCCTTATCCGCCCACCTCCTTTAGCTTTGAGTTTTTTTTTTTTAACTGTACAAATGTAAGTACAGATTGGAGTAACTTTTGTCCTATACAACGTTAAAATTCACCACCAAAAATGTCTATGGTCGGGTTTAGACGCTACCAAATCGGCCTAATTCTCACCCAAATTCGCTCTTGAAAATGTTAGGAAATTTTATGATTTGGTAAAGAAAAGGTCATGAAAAAGTCACGGAATTTCATTTTGGAATTTTAGTAGACACCCTGCAGTGGTATAACCGAAGTTTATTTCTGCTTTTCCGAGACATCTAAAATTCTAAGTTCTAGGTGTGGTAGTTCATGAAAACAGCTTGTCTTAGTATTGTATTGTTTATTTGTCTATTCTTTATACTTAGCTGTTAACGCTTCAAGTCATTAATTATTTGCTCATTGAGACATAGCTGTCATTGTTTTAATTGAATAGTTGAGTGACACAGTAGCCTAAGTTTAGTCGAGTACACAGTAGCCACTGTAGCCTAAAGAATAAGGCCGATATTAGTATTAATACGGATACTTAAATTACTGCAAATGTACTCAACATTTTAACTTCAGCGAGATATGTGTATTTCTGTGTACTTTAAATACATCCTTTGAAAGTATCATAGATAGGACCAAAGGGATGAGCAAGGTGGCAGAAACAACATTGGTCCAAGTCATTTTTTTCTTCTTATAGTTATCAGTCATACAGGTACATCCACTTCTACAGCCTTACATACCCGTAGAGAGCTAAATAAGGTCTTAAATTAATCTATAACATTATAGGTAATCTTTTTCTTAGTCTCTGGTTGATAGGTTAAGTGGTTCGGTAACTGTTCTCCAAAACATAGCTCTCCATTCAGACTTCCCTTGTTACTTCATATACATATCCTCCTTGTTATGCAACTGATAAGCGCAGAGAGACAGTGTGAGTTGCCTCTAAGCAAGGATATTTCATAACTTTCTTATGAACTTTGAACTTTAAATCTTAATAGTGCAAAGACTAATAGTGTTGTAACACCCGATATATATAAATAATGTGTATGTGTGTGACAAGGGATGGAGCGTATACCCACCTAAAAAATTAGCATTACATCACTGATTATACTTTAATAATCTTTTTCTCCGTTGCATTGTATTCGAGCCGTGGAATGATAAATACCCTCTGTGCTTTCCTATACGTTTCCTGTGTTTTATTCTATTCATTTATCTCCAACTATTTACATATTAGGGGTCTAGTGGTACTGGACGTTTTATCTGATACAGGCTCCATGTCTTGGCGGCCATTTTGAAAACGGTGACCGATGTGAAAAATCTTTTGCTACAACACGTTTTACTTTTTAAATATCTATGGAACGAGGTATTACTCGCCGCCCCATGTTTCCATTTAAAATTTTAAAGTTTGGCGGCCCCGGGAGGCGCCGCGACAACACCATTCGGTGTGCCCCATGGCATTTCCTATTTGAGTTTTTGTTTGGTTCATTATGTTCAACCGTTTTCGAGATATCCCCGTGGAAAGTTTAAAGTGAGCCATCCAGGTGGGCAACAGTGAGCCATAATATATATATATATTATAACCGCGGACACAGTATATGATCAAGGGAGGGGCTAAACCATGGTTTGCCGCTTTAACCAGTGTAAAGAAAGTAGGATTGAAGCCCATTTTATCCAGTGAATACCTAAGCGTTAAGGGGGCTAATTCTTGGGAAATTCTTCTTGATACTCTGCAATATCATTAGATAAACAAGCAATATTGCTAAAGCAAAATAAAGTTGTATTTTCTCAAATTGCGCTACGTAAAGTATTACATATTTAGTTATTTAACAAAACCACAATAGCCCATACATTATTTATGTAGCTTGGAAATCTCTAGTAACTCAAATGGCATGGACGGTGCAATGCGCAGCTCAACTGTACCTTAGCGTCAAATACTGTAATCATGGTATAATATATTTCGAATGAATGAAGAAACAAAGTTACAAGAAACGGAAAATTTAAATGTTTCTAAAGATTTTACTTCGAAAACGCACTGACATATCACGTCTCATCATGCAGATGCTTCCAAAAGACTTAAATGCTTATAACGCCATTTACAACAATTGTTATTTCAAATCGTTTCAGAGATACCAAACACATTGGTCGTGATTGTTATACTGCTTAAAATGACGTATTTTTATTAAACTTTTATAATGATTATTGCTTTCCTTTGCTTCTATAACATTACAACAGTTTTTGGTGGTTTTAATTACAACAAGTCGCAGTTACATTATTTTAAGCAGTGTTGCCCACTTAAATAGATAGCTAAATGTTATTCTAAATATGTGCAAATAACGTAGATAAACTACAAAATATTTTAAAATTACTCGCAATTTGTTTTATGGTGCAAGAATGCTTTCAAGAGACGATGTTTTTCATAGTATTTGGACTACTTATAATGTTAATGTTTAAATCTTCGTTCCAGCAATACATGTAAATGCAAATTGTAACTGAGATTAAATGTAACTGATACATTTTCAGTAAAACTAGTTGTTCCCCTTAAGCCTTAGGCCTGGTGTACACTTTAGATTAAGATCGTGCTTAATTAAAAGTTCTAATTGCACCCTAATTACATTTCACTTGCTTTAGTTTGACCACTGACCACCTCAAACTCGATCCATACCATATAGCTATATGCAATTATTCAAGAACTTACAGTTAGTAATACACAGTGTTCACTTTTGTTTTGTTTTAGTTTAACGTCCCACAGTTATGCTAGGGCGGCTACAGGAGACGTTGAGCTAATTATTATAGTGGAATCCGAACCACTTCGGTCGTTCAACTTTACCCCTACCGGAAATCGAACTCGGGACCACGCGAACCGAAATCAAGAGTTCTAGCCGCTAGACCAAATGGGGGTCCTCACACTGTGTTGATTTAAATCATTCAGTCAGTGTTGTCAGATCCGATGATTAAAAAGTATTGTGTCTGTACTCCGAAAGTAGCGAATTCGAACTATTTGTAGCCCAAATATATAAAAATAAATACTGATGGTGCTAATGAAATAATTTAATATGAGCTGGAAAGTGTGCTGGACGTATTGCAAGAAGAAATTATGATCGACGGACGACAACAATTCTAGACTGGATACCACGAGACAAAAACAACCTAGGAAACCTCCGCATACAAGAAGGTGTGACGAAATCAAGAGCCACTGGAGGAGTAATCTGGAAAAGAATTGCCCATTAGATAGTTGTGGAGAAGACGTGGAAAGACCTTCATTTAGCAATGGATTGATAATGGTTGATTATGATGATGGTGATATTTTATTATATCTGGACCTCGGAGGTAAACTAAACCAAATCACAATTTCGTAATTTTACAGACGCGAAAAACTGGTTCCTCAACTAAGACTAAATATATAACTTTTGCTAGGTAAGGTAGGGTAAAAATGGATCCAAAATTTAATGAAAATCATAGAGCGAAAAAAGTATTTTTGACTATTCAATCCATCATGTTGCAGCAAAACTACGAAAATTAATACAAAAGAAAACTAGAAAGTTAAGAATCACTTGTTTTGGCGAGTGAGAAAAAATAGATAGATACAGGTAACTCGAATTACCTATATACTTATACAATATGTATATATTATAAAATTTCAACGTAATAACGCAAGATTAGTTTTCTCAAATAAATATTGCATGCACCGTTGAGAGCTCAAGAATAAGATTAATCTATGTTACGGCACTGGATATGTGCTTACGTAATGCATTACGACCTTATGAACTAGTATAAGAACAGAATGCACTTAAAATGAGACGCGAACTATGCGAAACATCGGACTTTGAATCTAACTTGTTTTGTGATCCAACTCGAGACCTCACATAGCAAAGATGAGTGTAGTAGCTCCCACCACAAGGTTCAGGACGTTCGTGTTATAAAGTGTCAATTAAACACGGAGATGTGAAACAGCAATAAAGCATTTCATCAATTTCAAGCAAAATACGTATATTGTAGTAATACTTTACCCTATTTGTTAAGATAAAAAACGTTATATTCTGTTTTTAAATTTGCAGACAAAGCAGAATGTATTGAATAATGAGAAATTCTAAAGTTTCAATTTCAGTACGATTAAATACATTCGTGCTGCTATGTGTTGCGTTATCCGTTAGGAGGTATTGAACAATTCTGATTCAAAGGAAGGAAGTAAACTACTGTATAGTACTGGAGTTAATTTAATAGAGTTTAATTGTATAGGCAGTTCTGAGGCTATGCGAGACAAAGTCTATTGCTGAAAGTGAAATATGGGCTCTATTAGGGTTTTAGGGTGATATACACACTGATCATTGAACCTGGAATAAAAGCATTAGCACTAGCAAATTAGCTGTGAAGAGGTACACCATACCATAATTCTAAGTCAAATGAAAGGAAAAAATAAGCGGAAACGCCAGACTGTACGAGAATAATATTTTCACTATTTTAGTTTCACACTAGTTATTTCGAGACTTTCGAGACGAGACCGAGATTTGGTACTCGAGACCGAGACCGAGATCGAGACAAGCATCTGTCGACCGAGACGAGACCGAGACCGAGACCGAGACCGAGACTGTGATTTTTTACTCGAGACGAGACCGAGACCGAGACCGAGACCGTTATTTATCAACCGAGACGAGACCGAGACTGTACAAAGTCTCGTCTCGATACCATCCCTACACATGGTTGTCGTAGAGAGTCGAGACTTGTTCCATTTTCTTTCATTTCACAACGGCTTTATACGATGTGCTACTTAACCCTCTTGCCATTTGAAACTTTTGAGTTGGACCTGAACTGAGACCTGGTGATGCACCCTGGGGCAAACTTTTTTAACCCTAAAAGTGTGTCCTTAAAAATGATGGGATACGCAGAGTTTTCTATTTACCCAACCGTTTCCGAACAAATGACTCCATCATCTTTCATATAACAACAGCTTTCAAACGATGTGCTACTTAACCCCTCTTGCTATTTGAAACTTCTGAGTTGGACCTCATCTGGGACCCTGCGGAGGCTCTGGGACAAGACGTTTTAACTTCAACAGTTGTACTTTAAAAAGAATGCCACATGTCCTTTCCTATTTTCACATTTGTCCCACCATTTCCGATTTATACGGGTGGCCATTGACTTTTGAATTTTTTTTTTTTTTTTTTTTTTTTTACATTTTGACCCGTCGTCATTTTGCACAGGGTTGTCGTACAGAGTCGAGACTTGTTCCATTTTCTTTCATTTCACAACGGCTTTATACGATGTGCTACTTAACCCCCTTGCCATTTGAAACTTTTGAGTTGGACCTGAACTGAGACCTGGTGGGGCACCCTGGGGCAAACTTTTTTAACCCTAAAGGTGTATCCTTAAAATTGATGGGATACGCAGAGTTTTCTACTTACCCAACCGTTTCCGAACAAATGACTCGGTTCAAACTATTCTGCCAAGTAATTTTTTTTGTAGCTTTCACAGTACAAAATATGTTGTAACTCACGATATCCCGCCGTATAACGTATAACTTTGGGATTCGTCTAGTTATAACATATCAAATGCAAACACAATTGACTGGTTCGGATCTCAGCGGAGCCACTTCGTGACCGTCAGTTGTCAGCATCTCTACTGACTGCATAACAGGGCAGGGCTCTGACTAACCACTTACTCTTCACCTCATTAACAAACGTTTCCAATTTCCAATTTTCATTTTCTGAATAGTACTTTACAACATATGTTTCCGCATCGAAATAAAATTTTCATGATTGAAGGAAAAACTCGCGACCCACCAAAAAACGGCCTGGTACCCACCAATGGAACGCGACCCACACTTTGAGAAACACTGCTACAACATAAACATAGGTATCTGGAAAGTGGTTTTCTTTCTTTCTATCTTCTTACATTTTTGGACATAATATACCTCTTCATTTCCTGTTTAAAGAGGACACTGACACCACAGCATGCCTTTGGTTGATTCCTTACTTGTTATATATTTTAGAAACACTAACGCTTTCGTCATACAAATTATTAAAAAGCGCAATTTAATTAGAAGATCATGCTATATAATTTAATCCCTTGTACTGCTTAACTCTAACATAAGAAACAATTAATTATTTCCACTGAGTTTGCTTTGTCCTGTGAGCGCAGTCAAGCAATGATGCATTTAGCTTAATCAGATTACGTTACTTTAATTACTTTCTTCCTTCTGTTTTGTTCATTCGCACACGCTATATTCATAACGTCCTTTATTTCTGTCTAATTCAAGTGGAATGTTCACCATGTCATGCTGACGCGACGTTATGAAATACATCAATGTACAGCAGTGATGAAAATTTTCCGATTCATAAAAACACACTCCACTTATTCCTATATCGTTGTTTAGCCGTGATGTGAGGTGCAAAATTTTCTTCTATATTTTTTCGGAAAATTTTCCATTCTAAACTAATATCAGTAATCAAGTAACAATTCCTCAGTAATCATAAAATTGATTAAATTCATGTATAAAAATGTTAAAAAGTGAAAGATCGTTTAAAGAATCTGAAAATTTTCATGGCTCAGACAATTTTCAGTACTAAGTAGGAACAGGTGAAACAATTTTTCATGAATCAAAAAATTGTCTATCCTGTATGGAAAAATTTAAAAACTTTTTATTAGTCGGAAAACTTTCATCATTTTGAAGCAAAAAGTAAAACAAGTTTTTGTGGATCGGAAAGTTTTATTGCTCTATAGAAACAAGTGAAACGAATTTTCATAGATCGGAAAATTTTCATTACGATGTAGAAACAAGTAGAAAAAACTTTTCATAAGCCGAACAATTTTGGGTATTATGTATAGTGAGTGATGTTAGGTGGAAAATTTTCCACTACATTTAACTGCACATTGAGCTGTAAACTTCAATTCCTGTAGAGGAAAGTTAGCAACAAATTATAATTTTCCAATTAGCTTTCAGGAACCAGAATATTTTCTAATATTTCAAGTTGGGTAGTAAAAATTTACATAGTGTTTCTCTCTCTCTCTCTCTCTCTCTCTCTCTCTCTCTCTCTGTGTGTGTGTGTGTGTGTGTGTGTGTGTGTGTGTGTGTGTAAAATGCAGGGAACATACATCGAGTTCTTAGAGAACAAATATCCCATTCCAATATTTAAAATAAAACAAGAAATCGAAAAGGAACCTTTGTGAATTTGTCAATTATTTCCAAAACAGAAAATTTCACTATTTCTTCACATATAGGCCTGCCAATGTAATAAAATAACTACATAAAAGTTCCTTATGAAGATTATTTTTGTAACAGAAAATAAGAAGAAATGATTTGATTTTATTGTGTTTAACACTTGTAAGTCATAATTTCAATGTTGGAATTTTGTATAATCAAATCTTAGAGCAGATATTTGTATTTTAGAACTACCATTATTATGTATAAAAATATATTAGAAATAATGACGTTCTTTAGAACAAGTACATATATATATATATATATATATATATATATATATATATATATATATATATATATATATATATATATATATATATATATATATATATATATATATATATATATATAAGAAATATGTTTTTTTGTTTTGTAAATTAAAATGAAATTACATGTTGCTTTTAAAACGCAGCGCTAATAGGGCAGCTTTTTACGTTTCTTTTATTATTTTATTGGAAGAACAACTACACAAATCAGCTTTCTTGTTAGTTATATTTCACTTTCTCTTCTGAATGAATATATGAATAAATAAATGTTTATTTCCAGAAAATTGTCAGTATTTGTTTTCATGAGTTACTTAAACTCGAATTTTGGGTAGTCAAAAATTTACAGTAGGCACTTTATATTATCTCTACTTATTCATAAATCTTCCAGTATGTAAATCTAGAAGAGTAGTAAAGCTATGAGAAAACTTTGTCTTACGCGTATTAAACTGACAAAATATAATTTTGTGAGATCAAAGGTGGATTCTGAGGGAAGAACGCATTGAAGTTTTTGAAACATTTTTGAAGAAATGAAGAATCGTTAGATTTTCAGTTCACGAAAGTTTTTAGGACAATATTTATTACCAATAAATTCTACGGCTAAACAACTCTACGAACTCGATGTTTGTTCTCTGCACTTCACATACACACACACACACACACACAGAGAGAGAGAGAGAGAGAGAGAAAGAGTTGATTTTGAGTTTAACGTCCCTCTCAGCAGTGAGGCTATATGAAACGGGACCAACTGATTAACGTGGAATCCGAACTATATGAGCTTCCACCGGGAATCAAAGCCAGGTTTCCCATGCCAAAGGAGCGTATGCTAACCGCTTAGAAACGAAGGAGCTCGCAGAAGGAGAGAGAGAAAAACGCTATGTAAATTTTTACTTCCCAACTTGAAATATTAGAAAATTTTCTGGTTCCCGAAAGCTAATTGGAAAATAATAATTTGTTGCTAACTTTTCTCTACAGAAATTGAATTTTGTAGCTCAATGTGCAGTTAAATATAGTGGAAAATTTTCCACCTAACATCACTATACATAATATCCAAAATTGTTCGGCTTATGAAAAGTTTTTTTTACTTGTTTCTACATCGTAATGAAAATTTTCCGATTCACAAGAAGTTGTTTTACTTTGTGCTTCAAAATTATGAAAATTTTCCGAGTCATAAAAAGTTCTACGGTTTTTCCATAGAAGACAGAAAATATTTCGATTCATGAAAAATTGTTTCACTTGTTCCTACCTAGTACTGAAAATTGTCTGAGCCATGAAAATTTTCAGATTCTTTAAACGGTCTTTCACTTTTTAACATTTCTATACATGAATTCAGTCTATTTCATGATTACTGAGAAATTGTTACTTGATTACTGATACTTTTTTTTTAGAACAAAAAAAATTCCAGAAAAATACAGATGAAAATTTTCCACCTCACATCACTAATGTACAGTCACTGCACATACAAACACAGAGCTTCAATTCATTCATATCATATCTTATGAAAGAGAATTTACCCTTGTACTTATCTAATCATTTAGTACGATAAGGGCTCATCAAAGGGGATAAAATAGGTCAAGAACCTCCTAAATTTGAATTTTTAGCATTTTTTACCCATAGAAAGAAATGAGATAGAGGTATATACATATTATTCTCCTATAGGGTCTTCTACTATACTAAGTTTCTAGTTTTGACAATTGCTAAAATTTAAAAAGTGGTTCTATGCATCCTTTTCAAAATTTGAATAGTGCGACGACGTACTATCTAATGCCAAAATTTAGACGGGTATCCTTTGACCATGGTCCCTGAGTCTGGGACCCAGAGACAGAAAAGTATCCTCATCTAGGGAACTTACTACCCATCCACTATGTAATGACTTTTTGAATGCGCTACATAGTGGTGTAAGATCATACTTGTACTTTACTTACTTGTTTCAATTTCAGGAAACAATTCATTTGATTTAATGATTTTCATAGTGAACTTGACTTATTTGAATTCAATAAGGACTTCAAACAAGTATGATTGGAGTAAGCAGCATCAGTGAATCACAAGAATTAATGAGCTATTGAGAATATTTTGTCACTTTTTATTATTATTATTATTATTATTATTATTATTATTATTATTATTATTATTATTATTATTATTATTATTATTATTATTATTTTGCCACTTGAAAGCCATCATAATTTTCATTGTAGTTTGTACTAATATACAAAGGAATAGAAGTGATTCATTTATCAACCCCCATGTCATTCAAACATGAAATTTGGATTGAAAACTCTGTTAGTTATGGAAGCAAATGTGAAGAAAGGATTTTTTCAAATACTTTTCCCGAAGGGAATAAAGGACAGTTCAAATATTTTGCCTAGAACACAGTGTCTCATGAACCTTTGAAGTGAGAAAGAGGAAACTCGAAACTCCCTATTAAAAGTAAGTTACATGTTTTAGTGTTTTTACAAATTCTACATCTAAAAAGGAAAAGGGGACGATTTCAATGATAATCTAATTTCCTCGTCTTCCTGCAGAATTTGTCAAATGTGAAGATTCACTAAATTCGGTACTTTAACTCTTACAGAACTCGAAGTCTCGCACAAGATTTGAATGTTTCATACAAACGTTTTAGGAAAGCACCTCCACCCCTTTTTCTTCCATTCTACGTGAAACATCTGAAAGTGTGGAAACCCATGTTTGATTATTTTAAATAAAAAGCTCAAACACCAAATTTCATGTCTCTAACCTTAAAGGATACCGAGATATGAAAATCATATAATAATGATAATAATAATAATAATTACCCATCTTCCTTCCTACAATTTTCTTTTTTCCTGGGACAAATATAATAAAACACTGAAACACATGTTAAACTATTTTAAATAAAGAGTCGAAATACCAAATCTCATGTCTCTAATGTTAAGAGATTCCTACATATTATTATTTAAATCTCATCCCTTTTCCCCCTTCAAACACCATTTTCTTCCTTTCTATGTCAAATATTTGGAAACGCTGAAACACGTGTTTTGTTATCTTAAATGAAAAGTTCGAAGACCTAACCCGGAAAAAAAATCATAACAAGCTGAAATTTTGCACATATCTTTGGGAAGGTGTATATAACAACATACTAAAAGTCCCGAAAAATCTGATGACGGATGTGGCCGCCATATTGGAAAATGGCCGCCAAAACGTGTTTTTTCAAGGTAATAACTGGTTCTCAGTTTAATAGCTATAACTCACGTTCTATCCGTACTATTGATATTATTTTTACTTCATTCGAATAGCAAAGGACTACGCTTATACACCATGTATTACACTTACCAGTTTACTTTATATGTGGGAAGTAACGGAGGGATTTCCTTTTCAAAATCCCCAAAATTTCCCTTATTTCGATTACTTTTCTTATATATTAACCTAGAAAAAATCACAACAAGCTAAAATTTTGTACCCACCTTGGGAACGGTGTATATAACAACATATTAAAAGTCCTAAAAAAATCCGGTGAAGGCTTTGGCCTTAATACTGCAAAATGGCCGCCAAACCGTGTTCTTAAAGGTAAAAGCTGGTTCTCACTTTAATAGCTATGACTCACGTTCTATCTACACGATTGATATTATTTTTACTTCTTTCGAATAACAAAGGATTACTCTTACAGACCATGCATCAAACTTACCAGTTTGCTGCATATGTGGGAAGTAACGGAGGGATTTTTTTTAAAAAAATCCTCAAAATTTCCCTTCTTCCGATTACTTTTCATATATATTAACCCAGAAAAATTATAATAAACTAAAATTTTGTACATTCTTTGGGAAAAGGTGTATATTATAACAACATATTAGAAGTCCTGAAATATTTGGTGAAGGGTTTGGCCTTCATATTGGAAAATGGCCGCC
The DNA here is from genome assembly GCF_964235325.1 of Thermobia domestica. Taxonomy (NCBI): domain Eukaryota; kingdom Metazoa; phylum Arthropoda; class Insecta; order Zygentoma; family Lepismatidae; genus Thermobia; species Thermobia domestica. The sequence continues at coordinate 154,419,673 of NC_137464.1, forward strand.
AAATAGTGATTTTTTTCAAAGTAATAACTGGTTCTCACTTTAATACCTATAACTCATGTAGTATTTGCACTATTGATGTTATTTTCATTTCATTCGAATAACAAAGGACTAAGCTTATACACACTTATCAGTCTACCACACACGGGTGAAGTAACGGTGGGATTTTAAAAAAATCCGCAAAATTTATATTCTTCCGATTGTTTTTTCTTAATCAGTTGACAATCTCGTCCTCTGAGAGCAGCAATTAAACTTACATTAAATACAACCTAATACGCAAAATATAGCTTCCAAGTTTCATTGGTATCATAATGAAAGAAAAGAAATAACAAAAAAATTTACAACTGGTGTAGCAGGGTTCTATCGGAGGCCAGTTTACCCCTAATCCTGGGCAAATCATCTACGAGTCACCAAATTCTCCCTAATTTATCAATTAGTAACACATAAGAAACAAGAACCAAAAATCTGATAACGTACCCTCTACAATAGTTCCAATTAAAGAAGCTTTTACAATGTTTTCATGTATCCGAATTTGTTAAGAACAGAGTGTCTTTTTGAGTACACAGTGTTTCTAAATGCAGTCTGGGTTTTTAAGAACGATTATTACGTTTCAATAGTGTCCATGTTCGTATTTTCATCGGGATTGATTTCCTCATAATATGAATTGGTGCAACAATTGCCATTACAATGTAGGCTACACACAACGAAGTACTTATCAGTTCTGTTTTTCTGCACTTAAATATGTGTTCAAATCCCATCTTGCAGCTACAATGTATAAGTTAAAATAAAGAGTCCGGAGCAGGAGTTTTCACTGTAGTGATTGGTTCCAAACACGTTTCAATCCTTTGCGATCCCTAGGAAGTAGGGAATAGCTTATTACCTTTCCAGAAAGGGCGCCGATCCGGGGGGGGGGCTGGGGGGCCGGGACCCCCAAAGCTTATGTGGGCCCCTCTGTATTTTGATGAATATGTATTTTTATATGTATAGTATCTTGGGTAAAGATGTCCCACTGAGTGAAGACGCCCCTGCTTGAATTGCTCAAGGCCTGTGACTCGTAGTCACAACACTTGCCATGCGCGTGAAAGGGTACACATTGAGTAAATATATGTGGAAGTTGGATCGGAGATAGAAACTGCCTATGTTCAAGCCTGTTCAGCAGGGTATATAATTTGTTGTGTTTCTGCGTCCATGAATATGTCACGTGATCGACTGGGGCGTCTTTGCTTCAAAATTGGGAAAGTTGCCTCAGTGGAATTGAAGTAAAGATGCACCACTTTATAACACTAAAGATTTAAGATTTCTGTTCGGGATAACCAGTTTATGATCCCTGTTTATGACATGTTGGAAGGATTTGTATCGTTGTGTTTTAAACAATGTTTGGTTTGAATATGAAACACTTAATTGTTCTGTAATAACCTGTAATTAATTTTTCACTCAGAAGCAAACGGGAAATTCCCGTTTGGAGTAGTGGCTCGATTTCCCAGCTGGGTTACTGCGTTCAATGATGTAATATTCTTTTATAAACTGTTTTTCTTTTCGTTCCTTAAGTGATCAACATTGGACTGAATGAACTTCACATAATGTATATGACACTAGTTGGCTAGCAAGCTGAATCAAAAGAATATGCATGGATTGAGTTTTAAGACATTTGTGCCAGCTGAATGTGTATGAGAGTTGTTAAAAAAAAAAAAAAAAAAACGTCCTTAGGGAAAGGATCCTACGACACACTTGATTTATCACAACTTCCTTTCTCTGGTTGAATTATTTTGACAAGGTAAATCTCTGGGCGAATCAATTATCCCTTCATTGCAAAATGAAGAGGATTTTCACTATTCCATCAGATATCATCATGTAGCAAGTTGTTATAAAGGAATGCATTACTTTTTCAGGGAGCAGCTTTCTGCATATTAAAAGAAAGCCGTCCTCCCCTCTGGTCTAGTGACCACTACGTGTCACTTTGGTGCACGAAATCCCGTGTTTGATTCCCGGTGTAAACGCCTTGAAAAATTCGAACGATTACGGTGTTTTGGATTTAAGCTGTAGGTTCACTGCATATCAATGCATTAATTGTGGTTGCAAGAGTCCAAGTTTGAAAAAATTAACAAATGATAATATATGTAAAGTCTACAATTCTTTTTTCTCTTTTATTTTTATCCATTGTTTACAAACGGATTTAGAAAATATACATGGAGAATATTGTAATTTTGTTGAATATTTCCTTTATAATTTGATAGATAGTTAGTAGAAATTGAAGTTTGTAACATTAGTGGTACAAAAGAATAATTGCCTGTTTCTATGATGTTTATGAACACATTTTGAAAAATTGTGAAACTGGGGCATCTTTTCTCAACATGCGTGGCGAAGATGCCCCACTTGAAGGTTTCTGTAAATGGTTTATTTTAAATTCTTAAATTTACTGAAATGAAATTCTCTTTTGAGATGTTACAAACAAAACATCAATCTTCTAATTGATCATAAATTCAACAATCTAACCTTAATTGCAGGAGTGGAAAATGGGTAACAATGAAAAAGTGGGGCATCTTTACCCAAGTTACTCTATTTTTCTTGTTATATGTATTGTTATATGTACTTTTTTTTATAAATGGGCACCCCCAAAGTTACAGAGAAATCGGCGCCCTTGCTTCCAGAGTTGTAGCTGATGGTAAACCTGAAATAAGTGCTGATGGGCTGCTTCACTGGTAGGTGGGAAAGCTTCCAACTGAATGTCACCCACCACGTTCGAACATCGATATGTCAACTAAGATGTACCTGGAAGATCGAAAATAGAACCCATCTGCATCGACGGCCTTCTGCCAACGTTCTGGAAGGCCATGGATTCCATCGCGGTAGAATTTGTTGGGCTATGAAGCGAAGAAGGTATCAAGTGCATTTTGCACCTCTACTAGGGATTTGAACTGGCGTCCTCTAAGCTAATTATCCAAGGAATGGAACAGGTGATAATAGGACGGTGCAATGTCCGGGGAGTATGGCGGATGCTATAGTGTTTCCTATCCAAGGCGTAGAATGGTGTCCCGACTCATCTTAGCCACGTGGAGCTTAGCGTTGTCCTGTAACAGGAGGATCCCTTTGCGATTCAGAAGTGCTGGCTCCAGAGATTTGAGTTTTTCTTAAACACGGCTCAACTGCTGACAGTACACAGTTGCATTGATGCTCTGAGCAGCTGGTAGCAGTTCCCGATGGACGATGCCGCGAGCAGTTCCCAAACACACACGAGGACCTTCTGGTGCAGTGCTGTTTTCGGTTGTTTTGGAACCGGTTCATGGGATGCTAACCAATGATGACGGCGCCGTGGAGCTTCGAACAGATCCCACTTCTCATCACATGTCAACACCCTGTTCAGAAATGGCTCCTTCCACAGGCGAGACAGCAAAGAAACACAAGTGTCTGCTCGCGTTGTCTCCTGGCCCGAAGTCAAATCATGTGGGACACATCGACTGAACTTGCAGTGCATCCCAAATTAATGGCGGTGCTGGCGAATGGTTTCTCCACTCACAAATGAATTGTAGTCCCAGTTCCTCACATGTGTGGCCACTGTTCGCCTCAATTGGTGCCTGAAGATCATTTTGTACATGTGTTGGTGTTCCAACACAGATCTCCAGAGAAAGCGACAGAACTTCTTTGGTTACTTGTACTCGTATATTTCCTTACGTGCTAATAATGAGGCCAAAAGTACAAGCAGATCAATATCTTCCCCAATAATTGATACCGAATATGGCTGTTTGAAGAGAGTTCTATTGCTGTACTCACAGTCTGGGTATCTGCATCTCCAGATGTTTGAAGAACACTGGTGCCAGCAGAAGAGAGATGTTTAGAAGGTATTTCAATAAATCTAGATTTGTTCTCCAGATTCGCAAGGAACTTCTCTTGAGATGTGACAACTTGCTTTGAAGAAGTAAACATAACAGTTGGGGAATGTAGAACGCCTTATTCGCTATGCGTAGTCAAGGAGTAGTACTTAAACAAGTTTTATTTGATATTCGATTCTATTACTGTGATTTCAATGAAACTTTGGAAGTTTTATTGTGTGTATTATAGTGTATTTAATGTAAGTTTAATTGCTACTCTCAGAGGTTGAGATTGTCAACTGATTAAGAAAAAGTAATCCCAAGAAGAGAAAGTTTAGGGATTTTTTTAAAAAATCCCACCGTTACTTCCCACATGTGCAGTAAACTGGTAAATGCCTGTAAGCGTAGTCCTTTGTTATTCGAATGAATTAAAAGTAACATCAATAGTGCAAATACAACGTGAGTTATAGTTATTAAAGTGAGAACCAGTTATTACCTTTAAAAACCATTATTTGTCGGCCATTTTCCAATATGGCAGCCAAACCCTTCACCAGATATTTTAGGCTTTTATTATGTTCTTATATACACCTCCAGAAAGGTATGTGCAAAATTTCAGCCTGTTATGATTATTTTTCTGGTCTAATATATAAGAAAACTAATTGGAAGAAGAGAAATTTTGGGGATTTTAAAAAGGAAATCCCTGCGTTACTTCCCACATGCGAAGTAAATTGGTAAGTGTAAAACATGGTCTATAAGCGTAGTCCTTCGTTATTCGAATGAAGTAAAAATAATATCAATAGTGTAGATAGAACGTGAGTTACAGCTATTAAAGTGAGGACCAGTATTATCCTTAAAAACACGGTTTGGCGAACATTTTCCAATATGGCGGCCAAACCCTTCACCGGATTTTTGAGGACTTTTAGTATAGTGTTATATACATGTTCTTAAAGGAATGTGCAAAATTTCAGCTTATGTTTTTTTCTGGTCTAATATGTAAGAAAAGTAATCGAAATAAGGGAAATTTTGGGGATTTTTAGAAAGAAATCCCTCCGTTATTCCCCACATGTACAGTAAACTGGTAAGTTTGATGCATGGTCTATAAACGTAGAACGTAGTCCTTTGTTATTCGAATGAAGTAAAAATAATATCAATAGTACGGATAGAACACAAGTTATAGCTATTAGAGTGAGAACCAATTATTGCCTTGAACACCACACTTTGTCGGCCATTTTCCAATACGACAGCCAAACTCTTCATCGGATTTTTTAAGGACTTTTAATATGTTGTTATATACACCTTCCCAAAGATATGTGCAAAATTTCAGCTTGTTATGATTTTTTCTGGTCTACTATATAAGAAAACTAATTGGAAGAAGGGAAATTTTGGGTATTTTTAAAAGGAAATCCCCTCCATTAGTTTGCACGTGTGAAGTAACCTGTTAAGTGTAATACATGGTCTGTAAGCGTAGTCCTTTGTTATTCAAATGAAGTAAAAAATAACATGTTAATACAAGGTGAGTTATAGCAGTTAACGTGAGAACTAGTTATTACCTTTTAAAACCACACTTTGTCAGCCATTTTCCAATATGGCGGCCAAACTCGTCACCGGATTTTTCGAGACTTTTAGTATGTTGTTATATATACCTTCCCAAAGTTATGTGCAAAATTTCAGCTTGTTATATTTTTTTTCTGGGTTTAGGTCCTTTTTTTGTCTAATTTGAATGAACTATATATTAACCCTCAACTGGTGTGAATTTTTAGTGCATAGTTAGTGGCGTGAGGTCCCTGGGACCCCTTATTAATTATTAAAAGGAGCACAATTACTTTTGAAAGACAAATTTGTTTTAAATATACATTGTAGCTATAGGACATAAATATAATAAAGAAATATAGCAATGTGCATGGATATAACATGCTCAAACCAGTCTGGTATGTTTTCTAATGTGAATATAAATAGTTTCATATATGGCTACAATGACACTGATATGTAAATTATAATAAACGCACTTTTCAAAATTATTGTCAATGGCAGACAAGACATTTACAAATTTGTGAAATTTTTGAAGTATATATTAGTTTCGCAAATTTTGCAAAGGTCTGTTCTACCTTACTTCTCACTGCATCACTATCACTTTCTGATATGAAATATGTAACATGTAATTAACTTTTCCCCCCGTACATTCAGTATTATACACATTCATACTAGATGTTCCAGATTTGTCAAATATATTGAACCCAGAAAAAGTGATTATAAAGTTTTCAAAATGCATAAAATATGAACACTGGCAAGATCCTTCATGGCTAAGCGGTTAGCGTACATGCCTTTGGCGTGGGAGACCCGGGTTCGATTCCCGGCGGGAGCTCATATGGTTCGGATTCCACGTTGATCAGTAGGTCCCGTCTCATATAGCCTCGCTGCAGAAAGGGATGTTAAAACTCAAAATCAACTCAACTCATTAACACTGCCCTGGAACAAAATAGTAACACAATTAGTGATGTGTGGTCCCTGGGACTCCACTAACTGCAAGGAATCGAAACAGTGACACTTATGGGGCGTTTACACTTAGTCGATTTGCGTTCGATTCAGTTGAATTGACGTCACTTTCAACTTAATCGACCGTGTAAACGGGAATTCAACTTAATCGCTTGTTGATCGAAAGCGACTAATCGACTGGCAACTGAATTAAAAGACGTTCTATTTTCTGTGGTTAAAATAATTGAACACATCCATCGATCTGATTCGGCCTAGTTGCTTCGATTTAGTGGCAAATGCAGCGAGTCGATTTAGTCGTGTGACTAAATCGATTTAGTCGTGCAACTAAATCGACCAAGTGTAAACGCCCCATTAGACATCCGAACTCTACAGCTACTTGTAGCCAATTGCGAGCGAGAAAGGTACTGGGAGTGGCACCTATTCAAGGTCAATCGTCTGCTAGAAAGAGAAGAAGAAAAGGTGTACGGTGTCCGTGGGACCTCACGTCACCAATTAAGAGTTAAATTTTATATTCCTAACCGTGAGATATTCCAAGTTACGAATTATTATTATAATAACTGTAATCCCCGTATCTTTTTCTTAATTTCCCTCTTCTTTTCTAGATCAAATATTGAAAAGAAAAAAGAACGTTGAAACACGTATCCGATTATTTTAAGTGGGAAATCTAAATACTGTATTTCATATCTAACCTTCAGAGATTTTGAAATATGGACATTTTAATATAATAATTGAAATGAAATCAAATGAAGTGAAATGAAATTAAATTAATATGTCTTTATTGAAGTGGGCGAGGTTAAGCCATGGCTGCTCTACCACCTAACATTTGTCAAAAGAATACAATATTAAACATTACACATCAAAAGGAACGAAAAAGAGAAAAAAACAAAAATTACAATTAAAACAATAAATCAGAAAATAAACAAGTCACATATGGAATAAAAAAAAAGTATCGATATTGTTGGATTTAGCTAAGTTGTTACATAGAACTATACATGTCGTAAGTGCCAGAGGCAGTGTGAATGGAGTAGTGTGTGGGGGGAGGGGGGCTAGTAGAGTATGAGAGAATATTTGAATAATTAATATATGCACATGAACTAATTTGAATACAATGCAAAATTGAAGTATTAGTTATGCAAAATCGGTAGAGCAAATTTTAAAGCAAAAAGATAAACAAGTAATAAATTAATTAATAGGACAAAATAAATTTACTATGAAAGTTACAATTTTAGATGAGACTCTAAATTACAGGGTCCTCCTGTAGTTTTATTTCAGGTTTGTAGAAATCAATACTATCACTCACACACACAACAACATAATTGTTATTGTTAACCATGTCTTGCTGGTTCAGAACAACTCCAAAAACAGCTGGAAGAGAAACGTGTTACTAAAACTTTTTACATACCTAACAAGATCTCCTGGACTAGAAAGAACATAGGCGAGTTTCATTTAGATGGACAGCAGGGTGGAGTGAAAAGAGGCCCCCCCAAAAAAAAAAAAAAAAAAAAAAAATTCGAAATTCGATTTTGGATAGGTGGCAAAAGTTGCATCACGTCGTGGTACTTTATCATGGAAAATTTCAATTCTCTAAAATAATTTTTAGCCGGGCGCAATGGGCCTTCAGTTTGATAAATTTTGTAAATAAATGAAAAGAGGCCATTTTTATTTATTTAAATTCGAATGTGGATATGGGACAGAAGTTGCATCATATCATAATACCATAGGAAATTTTAATTCTCTAAAATATTTTTTTTTTTATTTTGGGGTCAATGGGTCGTAAGTTTCATAGATTTTTTAAACAAATACATGTTTTTTGTGTATTTGTGTAATTATTAGGCAGCTCTTCGCTTGAAGTAAACTGTAATTTGACAGTTTTAAGATTCGTTGTCGTGTCCAGATGGATTTCTAAAGCTATCGAAATTCATATTTTTTGTTACACGCTAAATCAACCCAGAATTCACCACTCAAAGGTGGCTGCCGTCGAGTTCAATCCCACCCACCCACCGACATTACATTGAATGTTTCATAAGTTTCATTCACGTCTTCGTGAAAAATACTGCGACTTTGTCTCGAATGTACGCACGCATATTCTCGAGTCAATTTTCTAACGAATAAAGACATCTCTCTTTTGTGTCCCACATACTGAAAGAAGCTTCACTAATTATTTTCACTAATCTTTCCACTGCTTGTGTGACTTGGGAACTCAGGGATTACACGTGTAATTTCTGAATAGCAAATTTTTTGCATTTGTCATCTGTCATATAAGTCAGTATTGGTTATATTATGTTACACTACTTCCAGTTTATCATTTCTACGCAATAATTAGCCTCCAAGTTTAATACTAGTTTCGAAGAAACGAATTTCAGAAGGTTTACACTTTTCCTGGATTGGAGGATTTTATCGACAGCAAGGATTCGTTCAGCTGATCTGTCGTCACCAATCATGGCTATGAGAGTATTCTAAGGATTCGCATAGAATGCATTTCTGGGAATTGCTTTATTGACAGAAATCTTGTATGGTTCTTACAAACATCGCGAAAGTCTTACGGTCAAGAACAAATGTTTAGCTCTGTATTTGACAAGAGGTTTCAGTTTGATGTTGAACCACACTGGTGCATATGATTTTACCACGAACTTTGCAAGAGTTTTGAGCTCCTCTGATGGATTTGGCATTGATATATATAGAAGCAAAAGTCTGTAAGCCAATGTTAACCAGCAAGTATATGCAAGTTTTCCAGGTTTCTTATCTGCTAGGCTTTTATCACTTTCTCTTTGTATGACAGATTGTAATATTTCATACAAGTTTTTTGATCATAACTGAGATCACGCACATTTAGGAATGTACGAAGTTCTGAAGAAATCTCTTCGAAGCCGCACACTGGATTTGATTCACAATTCACAAATGATCTACCAATAGGACCAGAAAAAGTGTACAGATCAGTAGTTACGCCATCGATTTCTTTTAGTAAATGACGAAGTGGTAGTTCAGTGACACGAGATAAGCATATGCACCACTGCAATGGCCTCTTTAAAAGGCTTTCAAGCACTCTCATCACTCCTCATTTTGAGCCAACATTAGTATTAGTGGCGATTGCTACCACATCTGATACGTCCACATTATTTTCTTGTAATTCGTGGCAGATGAAACTAGCAATATTCTTTACTGATGCTGATCCGGTCAAAGAGGCATAGCCGAGAAATTTGTTACACGGTTCTTCACGGATGCAATAATGTTCTTCCATCTTCATATCTCTGTGACTTTCGGACATCACGAGTGTTTGGTTTTTATTCCACCATCTCAATAGATGGTGAGAGGTTTCACTTTATTAACAATCTCTTTAGTTCTTACACTTTTACGATTTTTCTCAAGCTCTCTTTGTATTTTACTCACTGTCAATTATGTTTTGCGGTTGCTATGGACTAACAATATTAAAATCTTCCAAAGCTGCAGTAGCAGTCGCTGCAATTTTTCTTCTAGTCACACTGGTTTCCTCCTTCACTTTTGCTAATTTTGGGAGGAATTTTGTCATTTGCGTGCATCCAATCTGTGATTGCTTTCTTGTCTTCTTCAAAGGATATTTCAAACTAAAATCAGGATCTCTTCCAGCTTCAGCGTGTTCTTTATTGCCTTCCTATTTTGTTTTCGAAGATGACGAGGAGTCTGAAGATTCGATAATGTAACTGGTATTGGTTGGTTGAAAGCTTCACCGTAAGATCGCTTTTTGGCTTTCCTTTCTTCTCTTTTCTTCAATATCTTTGTTCAAGTAACATCAATAATACCGATTACCACTTTTTACTCACCACCCAATAACGCAACTAGGTTAGTTTTCGCCCGGGGCAAGAACTTGTCCTAACGCTCCCTAATCTCTCAAACCAAAACGCTCCCCGACTACACCTGAATTGGCATCACATAGTAATTCTCCTAAGTAGCACTACATTTTTTCTTCAAGTAGTAAAGCTTGATTCCAAATTACGGTACATAATTTATAATAATAGATTATTTCATTACCAAATAATCTTAGATTAGCAAGCCTTATCATAATAAGTGCAATTCACAATGTTTTTGAGATTATATCGGGATGTGTATATGTGTAAAATCAACAGTCTGTTGCTTTACAATAAAATGTTTAATTGTGACAAATAGTCAAGCTGTTATCTCAAGTATTACACTCGAACATTTTGCAAGTCTCTTAAATCAAGAAGCTAAATGAAAACACAAAAAGCTGAAACTAAATTTAACTTTGTGGGCTGTTTTGGCTGCAAAGATTTTTACAATGTTCACAAAAGATAGTTTTCAATGTAACTTATGCTCTATAGATATGATCCTAAGGTTAGTGAGTCGTCCTTGTCCTGTTAAGTTTCTGCGGTATATTTTTATTGGTTTTTAGTTTATTAAAAGTCCTTTCCTTGCCTTATAGTGAAAACAAATATTTGCGAAGTTTTGCGCCCCCAATTTGGCTCCTCGGGCACAAGCCCGTTTGCCCCCCTTAGTTACGTCACTGTTACTACCCACCAAACTACTATGCTAGTGACAATACTGCCAACAAGTTCATTATAGGATATCAGAAGAAGAATGTTATTAAATAGCAAAAAGCTTCTTTATGACAAATAGTTGATCACTTTTCGTCTTATTATTCTCAAATGTGAGGGCCATTGCGTTCCGGCTAAAAATTATTTTAGAAAATTAAAAATTTTTGTTGTTATCTACTGATACAGAATGCATCTTTTCCCCTCTATCCACAATACGAATTTCAATCTACTTTGAGCGAAGATTTGCCAAATAGTTACATAGTAAATAGAAACTGATTTGCAAAATCTCAAATTTAAGGCCCCTTGCGCCCCGGCTAAAAATTATTTTAGTTAATTGAAATTTTCCATGGTAAAGTACTACGATATGATGCAACTTTTGCCCCCTATCCAAATTCGAATTTCGAAAAAAAAAATTTCTCTCCACCCTAATGGACAGCTTTAATTCACTTCACAAGCACAATTTAATATTTTACACACTTTCTTGTACATGAAAGCGAGAAGAAAAAAAAATTGTGTTAAAAGTTTGAAATATTACTTTCGAACTTCTTTTATATAGGCCTTTCTATTTTCAAATGTTCATGCACGTTAATAAACTGGTGCTGTCACCATTTGTTGTCCTTCCTGGTTTCTGGGCGTTCCTGTGTTGAATCCATCTTCTGTGTTCCCTGGTTGCCCTCGATTCTTCCCATTAACGGGACATGTGTCCCTCGTTGGTCTTGTCTCTTCCCGTTAACGAGACGTATCTGGTTGATTGAAGACTTAAGCTAGATGTCTGATATCTCACAACGACCTCCTTCACTGCAATATAGCCTTCTTGCTGCTACAACTAGTCCTTCTTGCAGCAAGAAGCTAGTATTTTGGGAATTTATAGGCTTTTCCCATTTTCTGTACTTTGGTGCACATCTTTCTAGTTATGGTAGTCGAGTCGCGTATTGCACTACTACCGCGTTCCAGTCTGGTTAATGGCTTAAATGCGTCTAACTAATGTCATCCCCTTTATAATAAAAAGGAAGATGACACGTTAGTCTTCCCGTTATCGTACGTTAGTCACGGAACTGTTATGAACTTCGCTTGCAGTTTCTTTTCGCAACTTTTAAGCTTTGGTACACATGTTACAACACTGAAGTAGTTGTTTAATGTTTTTACTGAAAATGTCTTGATCAGACAGCAAGATCAATAGACTGAAGTTATCATTTAGCCGTAGCTCACACTTATATACAGCTCATAATGGCTATAGTTAATATAGCTTTGTAAACCAAGAACCGAGGACGAAGAGTACGACTTCACGTCTCGAAGTTTCAATAGCGAATCTCCTAGAGTCTCCCCGTCATTGTCTTTTTAACACAACACTTCTTGTCGTCAAAGTTTGGGCTCTTCTCAAAGCTGGCGCTTTGCTTACGACGGGGGTGTTTCGGTGAGAAGGGGATTTTCACCACAGGTCGTTGGCCTGCTTGACCTAGTTACTACACCTTGTTCGCTTTGCACATTAATAACACAAAAACACGTATTTATATTTGAAATTCAACACTTTCACCATTCTCTGAAAGGATTAACCTTTCTAGTGATATTCAACATGTTATATATTTTGATTAAATAAACCAAAAATAAATAAAATACTATGTACAATTCTCGTAATTGAGTTGACCGCACTTTCTCTTCAGGCTTAGCCTGTGCATGTAGTTAGCAACTATGCTTCATGTGTTTCAAACCAAGAGTACTGTTCTCGCACAGGACAAAGACTCTTGTCTTTAAACTCTTTTTTCTTTTTCTTTGCTGCGCTTTCAGACAGAGAGGACTTTGAACCTTCATATAGGTTTTGATATAATTTATACTAGTTAGCGTATAACTTTACATTTAATCTATATTTATTAATATTCATTATTAATAAAGTATTATCTTATTTACATCCTTCACACAATTATCATATACGTAAAACATACTAACACCTACATAAATCAACCTAAATCTAAGTTGTTGCTTCCACAACTAATCCTTTGTTTTAATTACCTATATCTATAATTAAAATATCTATATGCAAATCATGTCATTACCCTATATGCAAATAACAAAAATATTCATATGCGAACGAAAATATTTATATGCAAAATATATTTAAATATGATTTTGTATGCTCGATACAGCAGTCACTGGGATTTCATCAAATGTGATTTCCCAGATAGCACGAATACTTGCGGCAAATTTTTGCTTCGTTTAGTGGAGCAAACAATCTGAAAGTTTGCGAAGGCAAAATTTCTTAGTATTTATTAAAAGCTTTCAATATGATCTGCAAATTTTCGCTGATTTGTAAAAATAAATTCACCACTGCAATTAACTTGCATCTTTTTTGAAAATATAGCGTTGAAAGTTTGCCGTCGCAAACAGTTTGCAGCTCTGTAAAAAAGTTGTTTCGAAAAACCTGCTGAAAGCAAATATGTGATGATATTACCGAGTGCACGCGCATCGTATCCAGAATTCACTGCGCTACATCAACTGTGACAAAACAAGCGGGAAGTGAGAATCGAGAAAAAACAATGCACAAGAGGACTCCAGAATAAACTCACTGGTCTCTTATCAAATGTTTTTATTGACCCAGGCAGCCTGACGTTATTTTGTGAATGTGTGTGAGAGATATGATTGTTGAGTAAGTAGATAAATTGCGATATCCTTTGTCTGTGCGTTTATCGTTCGTAAGTTTCTTATCTTTGGCAAATAGCTAAAGATGTTTAATGCTTGCCACTAAGAAAAGACGGATCCACATTATAAAAATTTTGATGTTTCATAAAGTTAGGTTTCACTTTATAAATTTGCAGCAAACATTACCTGATACATTTGCAGCAAACATGATCTTGCGATCGTGAAAACACTTTCTGCAATGTTGCTGCAAACTTTTTAATATTTTCACCAAATTTATCAGCTCATTTTCGGAAATTTTGTCAAAGAAAATTTGCACAAAATATTTGCAGCAAAGTCCTGGCAAACTTTCTTGCTGTGCAGTCGCAAACATTTCGTTTGTATTGGCAGATGTTTTCATTTTCTGAGGCAACTTTGCTGCAAACTCAGCCAGCGTCAACTTCGTTATTTGCATTGAACTTTTGGCAAATTTTCTCATTTGAAAAGGCAAGTTTTTTGCAAACTTTTTAGTTTGCCTTTGCAAACTTTTAAACATTTTTAATTTTTTTTTCTGTGCTATCTGGGTTTAATGAATTTCGAAATGAATTAAGTGACTATTTCCGTGAGAGTTTTGGTATCGCATTCCATACTCTCGGACCTTCTCTAGAAAATGATCCTTGCACTATCTTGTTTAAGTCTTTGTACATTGAATTTCTCACTATTACGTGTAACGTGAGAGTGAATTTGTGACCGCTTTGTAAATTTACAATATAAATATTGTGGGGATTGAGTTATAAGGATTTTATATATATCAGACAACTATAGCGCAGGTATCTTCTCGACATTGTTAAAATATCGTTTCTATTTAGCACTGGTAGGATATTTTCCGATTTCTTTAAGTTAAAGGCAAACCTAATGCACGAGTTCTGTATTTTCTGTATAGTTTTAGAATTGTAAACGGAGAGAGATGGTCCGTTTAATGGCTGCCTCTGTTTTTCTTCTTTCTCATTCCTGAGGTGCTTCCACAACAATTTTTTTTTAGAGCGAGTTTGACTACGGGCCTATGATATAAGGTACTCTCCAACTACCTCCATAAAAATTGTTGCGTGAGTACCTTAGGATTCTCAAACATGTATTTTTGGATAGAACACACACTAGTTCTTAAGTGAAGTCTTGACCCGACTACAGTAGGTCCCATAGTTTCGGGGTTATGGACCTTTAGATTTAATTTTTTCATGTTTTCGGCAGCCTATAACACGTAAACGATGGGGTTTTCGCCCTATGTTTATTGGAACTTTTTTGTTTGTTTTACTCTCAGGAATCACTCCTCTGCTTTTGTACAACGAATTTAGCGAGAGAGAGAGAAAAGATTGGTCGCCTTGAGGTTTTCCAAAATTTTTTCCACCCTTAGTTTTCAAGATATCACATTGAAATTTTGCACATGTATTGTGTAGATAACCACATGTTTTTCTAGTGATTTTAAGATCCCTATATCAAACCAGGCCTGAGTCAGAGGGGCGCAAAAATTTTGAAGAAAGTTATTTTCGAAAAAAAAACTCCCGGTTTTTCCCAAGTTTCCCGTTTCAGGTGTATGATAGAAAAAGCAAATGGTACCGTTGGAAAGATTACTTTACTGTAAAAAAAAAAAAAAAAAAAAAAAAAGATGAACCATTATTCTACGATAAATAGCAATGAAGCAGTACGTGCTTGACTTAAAGCCTAAAATTTATCTCAAAAAGCCAAGATCATGAAAGGATTGTTATATTTCTAACTACAGAATAAATACAGTTTTATTTCCCATTTTAATTTTATAGTACTGCTTTTGTGTGTCTCTGTGTGAAATTATTAATTTATATCAAAATAAGCTTTCAAATCAACATTTTTTTTATTGTCCCACTTTTAGTTATTGCAATCAAATGGCCACCCTAGGTATATAATGCCATTAGAGCCGCTCTACCATACGTTCAACACATACATTTTCACGGGACGGCAAAATCTACCATAACTACATTATTTAAAATAAATATTTCTTGTTGGAAACAAACTTGATAATGATGGTTGTTAAATTTACTAAGTTGACCGTCTATTTAAATACTATATTCATAAATCACATTTAGGTCGCATTAGTTTAAGGTCACATGGACAATGCTAAAGCAAATGGTCAAACAAATCCCAGTATGAACTGCTTGATTGTTGTCAAATACAAGAACTCAGTTTTCGAACAGCATAGAATACCTGTTCCATTTAGTTAGTTATCACAATTTTGATATGAAAACTAGTCTTATCTTTGTCACAGACAAGTTCCGTATCATTTAAAGTGGAAACAAGTTTAAAAGAAAAAAACAGGTGTAGAAGGAAAATAAAAAAAGATAGACAAAAGAGCTAGTTGCACTGGATTTGCAAACAGATATATTAAGATTGCAGCTCGATATTGAATTCTATAAAACGGATTACCATCTTTCCTCTTCAGGTGTGTTTGCTTTATGTTTCACTAAGTGAATGAATTACTATTTAAAGAAGAAAACAGATACAACGAGATTGTATTTGTAGTGTTTAGTCCTTTCTGAGTGTGATTGCTTTTTCGGTCCCCTTCGTTGTTAATGATGAGGTAGCATACTTGAAATCGTGGCTTTTGAGATTTGTTCTGTTTAGAGAAAGGGGGCGGAAAATGATGCCATTACAGAGGGCGGCAAATTGTGTACGGCTGGCCCTGAATGCCATACAGGTTTTGGTTTTATAAAGTTGAAAGAAAACTGTGATTGGAGAAGTGTTATATCCAGAGATGACCATCCTCTCGAGTGTTTGGTCACAGTCTCCCTAGATTTACTATTCTCTCACCTCAAAACAGAAGTTGGAGGGAAGGCCGAAGCAGGTCGGTAGAAAGCCCAAAAATGTACGTGGGCCCGGTAGAAGTTAGGGAGTGCCGATTCAACGATGAAGCCTACCTTGAAAATTTTAGGGGAGAGCAGTAAAAATTTAGGGGGCGGCCCCCTAGAACCCCTTGGATACGGGCCTGGGCCGAAGTTGGTGGTGACAAAAACAACAGAACTATAGAGCGTCTCACCTTTAGATTGCAGTACAGGAGTAAATGCCAATGCTTTCCCTTATGCCCATTGTTGCCAAACAGCCTGAATTTTAGAAATAGTTTTTCTTGCTAGGCATGGATAGATTATTGTAGAACATTGTATTCTCCATCAAATAATATGTTTTTCTCATATCAAGAGGAATTTTCAAGTATTGAAATAAATTGAAATAGTGAAATCTTGGTAATGACAAATTCTAACGTAGCGCTAAATATATCACGTCATAAGTTCTGAACTATAAAAGATACGAAGTTGAAACTTATACAGCTATTAACACCACATTTGGTGTCAATGTTAGGAAAGTTTGCATTCAAAACGACTTTTTGAATTTTAAAATAAAAATAAAATGTAAGAGGAAGTGCGGATACTGTTGCAATGCAATATCTAAATAGTTGACTAGTGAGATTTTTTTTTTAATTGTTCATGTTAGATAGGGGTGCAAAGCCAGAAAAATATTGAGAAACGATTGAAGTTATTTTTAAAACAATTCGCAGGTCGATATCTTTCTTTATTTAGGTTTTATGACTTTTAATGTTAAAGAGTCACCTTTCCAAAGCGCGCGCATCTGACCAGAAGAGAGGCAGTGATAATCTGGACAATGCTATTTTCCTCATAATGTTTGTTTTGATGTTACTGATGTAGAGTGTCGTGCTATACCAATGAGTATTCACTGTTGATCAATGTTCCAAGTGGAAAAAAAGCAGAGGCGGTATGTTTTACTACAATTTTGACTCGTCATACCGGCTATCTAAATGTTGAAATACAGTGAGGGTATGTTGCATAAAAGATTGCATTTATATTTACATAATGACTGAAATCTTCTGGAGACTTCTTTTTAGTTACGGTGGGAGGAGGAGCATGGAGAGACTTTGATCCCTCGCCAACACTGAAAAAAATCCCCTTATGTTGTATTGTAGAGAATTATAGTGCACGAAAATGCTCCAAAAGAGAATTGTTATATTAATAATTTCCTGCGGGAGAACTTTTGGACTACCCACTCAGCTGACGGGTATATCAAACCCCCGGAAGATGTGTCTCTCATAGCAGACTAACCCTAAATCCGCCATGCTCAAGGGCGCCCATCAGCGGGGCAAGGTGGGGCGCTTGCCTCCCCTCCTAGAGGAAATTGTACTTCGGAATATCGAAAACCCAATAGAATTTTTACATTAGTTACAGCAAAATTTGAATCTTTATTTGAAATGTTGCGTATACTTGCGCCCCCTTGGAAACCACAATATGGGCGCCCTTGACCATGCTCAAAACACAACATTTATATGCATTAAGGCAAGAAGACACGCACACATATAAGAAAGAAACAATTCAATATGGCACATCAATATATAAACTAGATGAACTTCTTTGAAGACACCTCATTTTAAATACAAAAAGTAAGAAAAAATAACAAAAATGTCGATGTTGTTAACTTAGAAATTATTTCTACTAAGAAATAAAATATTTTTACATGCAAAGCTATTCGCCAATTACTGTGTATAAAAATGGATTTATTAAATGAGGGATCACTGAAAATCCAGAGGCGGTATGCCTTCATCACTGAAAAACCAGAGGCGATATGGCATACCACCGCATACTGTCTCACTTCGACCACTGCTGTTGATGCTATGCAAGCACGAATCTATTGTACCTCTTGGCCTCTACTGCTTAACGGAAACATTATCGCAAAATCGAATCCTGGACGACATCTGCGAGAAACATTGCGTAAACTCCACTCAATCGTACGTTTTACTTACTTCGCTCGTTTTCCTTCAGTTATATATACAGGAAGTCCATAAAGTCCTGCAGCAAAGTAAAACTATAACTTGGAAACTCCGTAATGTATTAACAAATACTTTTTGGTGTACTTACAGAAAGGTTCAAAATTTTGTTTCAGCTAGTTAAGGTTTATCGCCAAACCTCCAATTGTGCACCATTCACGTCCAAACACTCTTGTAGTCTTATTGGGAAACCAAGAATTGCGTATTGGCGGTGCTCGTCTGGAATGTTCAAAATCACATAAGTTATTTTGTTCTTGAGATCGTGCAGATTAGCTGGCTTCTGAGAATACACCTTGGTCTTCACGTGTCCCCACAGTCAGTAATCACAAGGCATCAAATCTGGTGATCTTGCAGGCCAAGGTGTGGATCCTCTTCGGCCAATCCATCTCTCTTAAATTCTTCGTTAAGAAACTATATCGAACTTGAAGGGCATAGTGCGGCGGTGCCACATCCTGTTACATGTGGACTTCATTAAGGATGCCTAACCTAGTAAGTTGTGGAAAAAGGAATGTCTGTAACATGTTCAGATAATTGTTACCATTTACCGTCTCTTCCTCGAAGAAAAAAGGGCCGATAATGTGGTCCATTGAAACAGCACATCAGACATTGACTTTTCCACCCCCCAAATTCGGCAGTTGTGCATGTTCACTTTTCCCGACACATGAAATGTGGCTTCATCTGAAAACAGAATTCGAGACAGAAGGTCACCATCTTCTTGTAAGCGGGTAAGCATTGACTCACAGAATACCATTCTCATGTCACAGTCTCCCTCTATCAGCTCGTGCACACATTTTGACTTATAGGGCCGGACCTTCAAATTCTTGCGTACGATCTTGTGCAACGTTGACTTTGGTATTCCCAGTTCCAATGACCTACGTTTAAGCGACTTCATTGGACACTTGGCTACGCTGTCCTGAAACGTGTGAATCACATCACTCGTTCCTGGCCTTCCATGGTGTGGTAGATCTGACACACTTCCCGTTACTTTGAACTTCTCGTACCACCTCTTGATACTTGTTTCTGCTGGGGGTATTTTCCCATACGTTATTTGGAACGTTCTTCGCACTGAAACGCAAGATTTTAATTCCGCAAACCACAAAACACATTGTGCCTTTTCTTTAGTAGACGCCATCTTAAGTCACGTGATTACCAGCGCAAACGTAATCGAGCATTGTGGCCAGAACAAAACTTTAAACTTTCCTTCTTCCAACCCCAAAAATTTATACACTTAAACGTAACGGTTTCGAAATATTGGGGTTTTAGTTTCCTGCAGGACTTTATGGACTCCCTGTATATAATCTTTCCACGAAAATAGCTCGAAAACGGTTGTACTGTACATAAATGAGCTGAACAAAAACTCAAATAAGAAATACGATGGGGCAAATCGAATGATGATGACACCGTTCTCCCCAGTTCCGCTCTTCAAGGGGGCCCGGGGCCCAACTTTAAAATTTTAAATGGAAACATGGGTCGAGTGACACCTCGTTCGATAGATATTTAAAAACTAAAAAGCGATGTGATAAAAGATTTTTCATATCGGTCACAGTATTCAAAATGGTCGCCAAGATATGTTACCTGTATCAGATAAACCTCAAAGTAACACTAATATGAAAACGATTGAACATCAGTAGCGTAGCGTGGTATTCCGAAGTGGGGATGCCAAAGTTAGTCACTTGCGCGATACAATACTATTGCAATCAGCAATACATAGCTATTCCGAGGGGAAGTATAGGGTTATGAAAAATTTAGAAGGGAGGCCCCCTAATTGGTGGCTTAGTGGGACATACAGAAGCAAGTGCGTGGATTACGTTAGAAGCCAATAAGCAATTGTCTCAGCTTCTTCTTGCCACTACCGTTGGGACAAGAAAACTCGGCCCCACTGTTGTATAAACATTGTTTCCAGCATAGTTCCCTTGGGCAGCTTCTTTCTCCCCATACCATACTTCAATCTCGCTCTGAAAAAGTCTCTCCTACAAATTTGTCATCTTGGGTCCGGAACTCAGGCCCCCATTCGTGAATATGGGCCTGAGTGTATACGTATCTCATTTGAAGATGCAGATAGAAAGTACTTAAACCAACTCTGGGGGCCTGTTTCTGCGTATGTATTTTGTTGTCAGATATCCAGATACTGAAGACAGGGGAGCAAATCTGTCTTCAACATTCGGGAAACGGGTAAGACCGTTCCCATATGTTTTTTAAAAGCGATGTTCAAAATATTTATGAAGTTGAAAAACAATGCTGTGGAGGTTCAGGGGAGCAGAGTTGTCTTCATCATTGGGAGGAGGGTAGATTTGAGGGAGGAGGGCATATCTGAGGCTTATTATGGGGAGAGGGGAGATGAGACTCAAATTACGGTAGATGAATCTGATTTCTGAGGTGAACCTGTTGTATACGAGGGGGTGCTGATAAGTTCTTAGCTTTACTAAGAAAAATAAGACAAAATTATTTTTTTTTGATGGATTTATTCAACATACTCTCCCTTCAATTCGATGCATTTTTTGCTTCGGGCCTGTAGTTTATTTAGGCCCTCTAAATAAAACTCTTTTGGTTGGGTGTCAAACCATGACTTTACTGCTGTAATTGCTTCAGAAATGGTGGCGAATTTTTGCCCCTTCAAGTGTTTCTTTAAATTTGGGAATAGGTGGTAGTCTGATGGGGCTAGGTCAGGTGAATATGATGGGTGGTGCAAGTTTCCAAACCCTAAGCTAGCCAATTTTTGCATCGCAACATTGCTCTTGTGAGGAGATGCGTTGTCTTAAAGGTAGACAACATTTCGGGACACCTTTCCACGGCGTTTTTGATTCAGCTCTGTGTGAAGCCTTTCCAGTAATGATGCATAGTAACTCCGGTTATGGTGTTACCTTGTTCTAGATAATCAACAAAGATGACCCCATCCTTATCCCCAAAAACACTGGCAAGAACCTTTGAACTAGATTTTTGCACACGAAACTTTTTTGGCCTCGGTGAACCACTGTGACGCCACTCTTTTGAATTGATTGTTCCTTTGTTTCTGGATCATATAAATAGATCCATGTTTCATCCTCCGTGACCAAACGTTCCACAAAATTAGTCCCTTCCTGCTCAAAACGGCTCAAAACCTCTTTGGAAGCAAGCACTCTTGCACGCTTTTGATCAGCTTGCAAACATTTCGGCACCCATTTGGCAGAAAGTTTGTTCATGTGCAAATGATCGCAAATAATGACACCAACGCGTTCACGGGATATACCTAGGTCCTCTGCTATACTTTTAGCAGAAATTCGTTTCTGTGAGAATTATTTCATGAATCTGTTCAATGATTTCTGGCACAATCATTATGGATGGTCTCCCAGGGCGGGGTCATCTTCAGTGCCAAAATGGCCTGTCTTAAATTTCACAAACCAGTTCTTCACTGTGGCATAACAAGGTGCATGGACCCCCAATGTTTGTTGCATCTCATCATGGATCGTCTTTGCAGATTTCTCCTGGAGGAAGAGGAACTTCATCACCGCTCGACTCTCAACATCATTGAACTTGTTGGGCTGCCCTGCCATCTCAAGGACTCACCTAAGAAAAACTTTCCTTAGTACTAAAACGAAAACAATTGCTAATGTTCGTTTTATTTACCTGGTTCGTATCATTTAATTAATCAAACCTCATTTTGTAAACAGAAAACGTTTATTTTCCATCTTCATTTCAGCTTTCCTTTGTAATTATCTGTCTAAACAAGTAAGTCATACCTTATTAACTATAGATTTTCTTTTTCTTCTTTTCTTGGGAAAGTACACACATTAAAGCACTTTCTGCCCAATATATATAATGTTATCGTTGTATATGGTTCCCGAACAATGGGAATTACATAAATTGTATTGCAGGTACAATTTGTGTAAGAATCCTGGACCGTTAAATTGAACCATACTGTATAAAATACAGGACTTTGCTTATTGCAACAAAGAGATTACACCTCGTATAATTAATAAATTTGACACTTCATCTTTAAAATGTATTTATACACAATATAATTGCCTTTGCTATATATTTTTAGTGTCTTTTGTAATAAATATTTGACATTATATATTTAATTCATTTTATATCCATTTACTTTCATTTCACATTAAACATTATTAAGAAAGTCACACAATCAATTCTTCTTAAAATAATAGTGCAAGGCAATATATATGTAAATTTAAGATTTGCATATATTATCAGCAAATTAGTTGTTCACTTATATGTTGTATTAGACGTAAGTGCAAGTCATTACACAAGCAAAGATAGCGATTGGTTATAAGTTAATCGCTTATATGGACACAGGAAATAAAATTACATATAATGTTCGGAACCTAATCTATGATATACATATTTCTAAACCAAAGGAAGCTTAAGAGATTGGATGAAATTATTAACAGGAGATGATAACGAATTATCAGAAACTCAAACAAAGCTAATAGGAAATGTAATAAAAATGACATTGAACAAGATATTCACGGAATATTTCACAGTCCTTTCTCATATGCTTCACCCTGAACGTCAATTGTAATTGACAAAATTACACAAAAATACTAGAACGAAAACATATATTTAAAGATGCTAAGAATAACACAATGCTCATGAATCTGGCCTACACTTAAATTAACTTTAAATTCATTAGGTTAAGTACATTCGAATAATTAGAATGAATGTAACTTTGCACAAAATAAACATTGCAATGTCGTATTAACCGAACTTATTTCAAATAGTAACATTTAGTTAATAACTCATCTAAATTATCAAGAATTACACGAAATAATACGTACATCCTAAAAATACTACGACTACAGCACATCAATGTGATTGGTAACTGTAGAGCATTTGTTAACTTTTTCTGGTTATGTGTTATGGCAAAGCCGTTTTCATGGTTTGTAGATTCCTCTTCTCATCAATCACACTCTTAAAGTTACGTGTATATTGACTTCGATTACTTTTTACATCATTTATGCATGCAAATGTAGCTTCTCTCTTTAGCCAATGCTGTATTGAAGGAATAATCCTATATCTTTTCGTTCTTTGGCTGTTAAGCTCTAGTTTGGCATTTTCACTACCGATCACTGAATGATGACACTTTAGCAACTTCAATCGAACTTTAGGCTTCTGTTCTATTATGCATTGGTACAAGCTTAAGACCCGAAGTTTGAATGGACTGATCCCTTGTTTGTTGTTATGTTTCTTTCGGAATTTAGGTCTTCTTTCATTCGTCTTTGGACGTAATTGTCGATCACATATACCTGCTCCTACCTTCTTGCGGACTTTGCATAGAACTTGAAACTTGGAAAACTTTTCAGATTTTCTCTTCTCTCGTAAGATTGTTGGATCAGATACCTGAAGATCTCGCCTTTTGATTGTATAGTTTTCATCACTCTTAAAATTGGTACCGGTTAAAAGCTGTTTTAGGACACACATCAAACATATGTTACTCTTAAACAGATCCTTCATATTAGTATAGCTAGTTCCTTCTTCAACATGTAATAAATTACAACAACGATTACTTAGACTTAGGTCAAACACTTTTACAACATTTGTTACATTGTCACAATTCATCATAAAATTGAGAAAACTTTCTTGTACACAAGAAGCACTACCTGTTTGAAACTTAAACTCTGAATTGCAACTATAAATACTACTTACATCTAGGTTAACTGTTAAAACAGGAATTCTATTTACAAGGCTTGAATTAGATGTGAAAAACATTTCATATGGAAATTTATATTTTTCTTTAGAACCACAGATGGAGTACACATTATCAATATATGCATTGGTAGTTTCAGTATCTGTACAAGATATAGTGTCATCACTTGACATATCCCTACATTTGTGCATAATCATTTCCGTACCTTTTCGATTATTTTCTTCGCAGATTTTGTTTACATGCGGAGCACAAATTCCACCTTCTCTTTTTCATTATAAGCTGATAATGGTTCATCTGGAGCATACAATAGTTCTTGCACGTTTTCTTGTTCTCCTGTATGTTGTAAGGTTTCTACGGGAGTTATATATTCTTTTTCCGCCCCATCTACGGGTTTGGTATCCTTATCCGGCTGTTCAAATTGGCTGGGAAAATTCGTGAAATCATCTCCATTAAAAACTCTCTGTATGTTTTCTAGTGAACGTTCCATCTTTTGAAAATGTTCTTCAATTTTGTCTTCTATCCTAGCATTGGACCATTCCATTTGTTCAATCCTATCCTCTAGTCTCGTATTATACTGAGCTCTTTTATTATCCATCTGCTTAAATTGTGTTTCAATTTGTTTTGTTATAGTTTGCAACATCATCTGTAATTGAGTTTCCATAATCTCAGATCCGGTAATAGCAGTGGTTAGATTTCCTACACACTCAGCACCTGTTGGCGCAGATTGACGATTACCATCCATTTTAACATATATTTTCTTTTTATTTCTTAATAATATATAATCCGTGTTGACGGAATTTATTTAAAGAAATCACACAAAGTTATATTGGTAATCTATACTAAACTTCAGATTATCCAATTCCCGGTAATAAGGCACCATATAAAACGAAAACAATTGCTAATGTTCGTTTTATTTACCTGGTTCGTATCATTTAATTAATCAAACCTCATTTTGTAAACAGGAAATATTTATTTTCCATCTCTATCTCAGCTTTCCTTCTTAAGTATCTGTATAAACAAGTAAGTAATACATTATTAACTATAGATTTTCTTTTTCTTCTTTTCTTGGGAAAGTACACACATTAAAGCACTTTCTGCCCAATATATATAATGTTATCGTTGTAGTACCAATGTTTTAATATTTCGTCACAAACATATAGACACATGTAGTTTTCAAATAAAAACAAACATTATAAATATCGGAAGGGGGCAAAGCTAAGGACTTCCCAGCACGCCCTCGTATTATATAACAGGCGATGTAGATGAAATTGTAGTACATATCAGTATTACAAATCAGTGCCATGAAGACATTCTGTAATCTGAATACATGCATATTTATAATTGATATGTTTCCACTTATGCATCCACAATGATCCACATTAAAATTTTATTGTTTTGTAATAATATAAATAATAACTTCCCCA
This sequence comes from Thermobia domestica, assembly GCF_964235325.1. NCBI lineage: Eukaryota > Metazoa > Arthropoda > Insecta > Zygentoma > Lepismatidae > Thermobia > Thermobia domestica. Next base: position 154,445,022 of record NC_137464.1, read on the forward strand.
AAAGTATGGAAGAAAATCAACTATGTATAGCGCAACAATACTCTTATTTGAGCAAAATTATGATGATCACAATACAGAAATTAAATAGATAGTTGAAAATAGACTAACAATAATTAATGACAATGAAATGTTAAAGAAAACGATTTTTTAGAAAATGAAACAAGTCAAGGTACATCAATTTCATCTCACCTTCCTTTGTGGCAGTCGGATACAAATCATCATAATTTCAAATCGGATTACTGGGGAACACAGTCCCTCTGTTCCAAGATTAGAGGGGACATGTCCCCCTCATCTTCCCGGGATATGTGCCAGTGACTGAAGGGTCCAAGCAATCTTTGTGAGGGGCGGGGAGTGCTGGCTCTCTTGACCTACCAGATCGGTGACCATGATTCTACAGATTGCTTTATGTTTATGCTTGTATGTGTGAGCTCCCTCAAAGAGTTTCTGGCAACGCCACTGGACATACTGTGTATTTACGATGAAGATTAATAGTTTGCCTTTAATTACGATTACAATTACGATGCATTTAATTACGATTAAAGCATAACTATTCTTATATTATTATTTACATAACCAATCTGCTTCAAAAAGACATTGAACTAACCATTTCTGTGTTGTTCTACCTTCTTGATAGCGCTCTACGTTCTGTATAGAAACTATAGCTTAGTTCAAAATAGATAGAGTTGGAAATACTTGAATATGCCAGCGTATATCTAAAGCAAAATGTAGAGTTGCAAGGGAAAAGAAGAGTAAGAAAGGAAATAGTTGGGCATGCGCATTCTACAGAAAGCAGACGAAAACCCCGATGATTGCAGAAAGCTTGGAACATAGCATACGACAACAGGAAAGACAGAAAATGTGTATCTGAGTGACGCACATGCGTAGGTTCCGCTTGTCACAGTAAGGTGAGACGGTGAGAGAGCGTATCCAGAAGATTGCAGTGGGAAAAATTGTGATAATAACAAGCAAACAATTTATATATAATGAAATACGTATTTTTTTTTTTCTTAACAGGGGATGCCGGGCATACCGGCGTTCCCTTACGCTACGCCGCTGTTGAACATAAATGAACCAAACAAAAACTCAAATAGGAAAGCCATTGAGCAAGTCGAATGATGTTGTCGCGGTGCCCCCCAAGACCACCTTTCATGGGGTCCAGGCCCAACTTAGAAATTTTAAACAAAAATATGGGTCAAGTGATACCTCGTTCGATAGATCTTCATACACTAAACAGCGTTGTGGCAAAAGATTGTTCATATGGGTCATCGCTTTTCAAAATGGCCGCCAAGACATGGTGCCTGTATCAGATAAAACATCCAGTACCACTAATATGAAAACGGTTGAAGATAATAACCGATGAACAGAATAAAACTCCTATAGGAAATCACTTGGGGTATTTATCATTCCACGGCTCGAAAATGTTGCAATAGAGGAAAATATGATTAGAGTAAAAGTGCCATAATGAGAAGAGGAAATCTAATTCCTAGAAAATCATCGTTCCAACGTCCTCCGTAGCGGGACGGGAAGGAACGGTGAAATTGCAAATGAGAACTTCAGTTTTTGCAAGTTGTATCTACACAACAAAATTATCTGAAATGTGTTTTTACAACAGTTAGATGTCTGTAATGGAAAAAAGGAGGTAAAATTCTTGTTAAATGGTACCTTCCATTTTGATTGCAGGCAATGATTTGTGCAAAACTGAATCAACTGAAATGCGAAAACAATTTGTCGAGCAATGCAATTTTAGAACGATGTGTACCAGGGGCGGCTCGTACTGTCATTAAAATAGCGTTCTACAATATATATAGCGTTCTTATCCACTGAAATCTGGAGTTAATATCCATCCTTCGATTCTTAATGCTGGCAAACTTTTCTATCACCCTGGAATTGAAATCTAGCATGTTGTTGATCCAACTTTTTTCTATCAAGAGCATGGCAAGGGCAGTTAACCTTTTTGACCTATGGAAATTCCTCACGAATGTTTTAATTCTCTTTAAAGATGAAAAGCATCTCTCAGGCTCTGCTGTGGACATTGGTATGGTCACTAATATTTGCAAAAGGGTTGTTATTTCGCTAAAATTGTCCTGTAAGTTGCTTTTAAAGATAAGCTGATAGAACCAAAAGCTCAGTGCAAAGTCGCTGCTTATCTAACATTGAGTAGCTTTCAACCGCAGTGTCCAGAACATTTTCCGGAAATTTCTTCGAAAAATCACTAAAATTTGCTGAATCCAGAATTTTGACGGCATCCAAATGGCTTGTTTTCTAAAGTCGATTTCGCTCATTCGCAGAAATGCGATCACATACTTTTTTGGCATTGGGCACTCTGCAAGTCCCCCACATTTGTTTTCACCTACTGTTGGAAGAATTATATCATTTGTCCTAATATTGTCTGTGTCATTCCAAATTTGCTCAATGGCTTCAATGAAATATTTAAGTGCTGCTTGTACTTTGATGATAGGCCTGCACTGAATTTGATTATGGAAAATATTCACATGTGACATTATTTTGTGAAAGAACTCTAACCAAAACATGAATTCACTGTAGGGATGCGCACGAGTCGAGGCACACTTTGTAAAATTCGAGACGAGTCGAGACAAACGTATTTCTCGACTCGAATTTTCGAGTCGAGACAGCTCGTAAAAATCTCGACTCGACTCGAATGTCTCGAAAATCTTTCTATAATTTTTAATATTATTTTGAAGAAAGTGCTCATTCAGAAACACTTTCGGATTTTTCGGCACGAGAATTTCGGAAACTGCAGGACTTGTCAGGTGTTCGAGGAGTGCTGTGGTGAGTGTCTTCAACAAGTGGCGAAACCAAGGGGAAACAACGTCCAAACGTCGAGGTGTTGGGCGCCCCCCCCCCCACACACACACCTCATTACGTATGTCGGACTTTGTAGGCTGAGCAGACTGGTAAAACAGGACAAGCAGCGAACTGCGTCGAAACTAACATCAGAGTTTAATGCTGCGCAAAATACAAGTGTGTCTGAACTAGTGTTGTAAAATTTCCGGAAATTTTGAACCTGTTGGTAAGAAACTGTTCTTTTTTTTTTTTCGATTTCTTTCCGGAAAAATTGGAAACATTGAAAAAATAAATAATGTTTGTATTAGGTTAATTTTACTAGTAATGATTTTTTTTTTCAAACGCGTGAAAAATATAAGTTCAAAAATTTCAATATTGCGAATATTAAAATATAGCACTCGAAAATAAAACTATTCCAATTATTATCTATATTAAAATACTAGATTTACGCGTATATGTTTGTCCCCACAGAAAAGTTTATATGTTTGTCTCCAGTCCTTTCGACAATGAGATATTGAATCCACAAGTGCTAGAAACGTGCCGTTTTCATTGGTCGATTCCAAATTTTGTGTAAATTGTCCAGTTCTAATGAATATTAAAAAAAGCATGACCATTAGTTCTTTATTAAATTTTTAGGGGTACACTGGAAGTACTGAATTTTTTTAAAAGTAAAGCTTCATAGCCTACGAGTTATATATTCCAACATCACATAGTTGTATATAGGTGTTGAGTGTATTTTTTTCTTTTACAAAATATTTAATCTGAACAGCTATAACGTAACAGAATAATGTCAGGCTATGGTCAGTGTCCTTGGCTTCCTTCGCTCTCGGAGGGTGGCCTTTTTCTCCCTCTTTTTTGTAGAAAGTGAACATGAGCCGCCACGAATGGCAGAGAGTGTGTGTTTTTTAGACAGTCGAAACGTGTGTGGTGGATGTGTCTTGTGGCGAACTATTGTGGTGCAATACAAACATTCAGTGAGAACTTCACATACAGTACATACCTGTGTCCACTAGTGTATATTAAATATTTTGTTAATTAAATTAGCTATATTTTAACCTGGTTACGATTCATTTCTCCAAACAAACAACAAATAGCGAGGCGCAAGGAAGGTTTAGTAAATAATGGGAAATGTTTTCGTGCATGCATCCCGAACAGTAGGTGTTGTATATCTCTCAGGTGTTTGTTTCATGATAATGGCCAAATGATAAGAAAAGGAAGGATAACCATTTCTCTAGTCTAAGATGAATCTTCATTGTTTGGAGATTTCTTTTTAATGAACTCCGTATATAACTGACATAATTAATTGTGTGTGTAATTTATTTATTACATAATGCACGCAAAAAGAAAGAAAACACTGGTCATATATGAATTAGAAATTCCAACAACAAGTCGGCTCAAATCTTGCAAACGGTGCGGGATATTGAAAAAAAAAAGTCGGAAAAATTTCCCTTTATGATACCCCTTGCCTATTTTTATGAAGGCGTTCTTCATTTGTATCTGTAAAGGGACATGTACAGATATGAGGAATGACAAGGAAATTCATGCTCATATGTGAATGATGCGCTGTTTAGAGAGCACAGGTTCAGCTAGTTGAAAATTAATGGGAAAATTAGTAGTCTGCACTTATTTCTATTATGTCCTTTATTCGTGGCTGTGCATTAATTACAGAAGTTACAGTTACATACTGTTACATGCATTAGTTACAGTTACATACAAGGCTAACAACATGAAGTGTTCTGTTGCAACAAATAGGTCTTTTGAATAAAACTGAGTTCTCTATATGCTCTTTGGTCTGGTGAAGTTTTGTTAATTTTAACCAAATTACTTCTTAAGAGAAAGAGCAGTAGGCAAATTTCTTTAATACTCATGCACTAAAACATATAATTACTATTATTGAATATTTTAATATAGACACTTGTATAAACTTTATGTACAAAATCCTGTATGTAAACAAATACATGTTTTCTAGTGCGACAGATTATCTATTACATATCAAAATGAAAGTGACTCTGTTTCTAACTTAATAACTCTTGAATCATCAAACCGACCTCGATAAAAATTTTCAACAGAGATGAGATTCGGGATGGTTTTTATCTTTTTACTTTGAAGGTGCAACTTGAGGGAAGGAGAGAGGGGAAAATGACATATTAGTGTCGAATCCACAATTTTCGGGGTCGCTGAAATGAACAATGACACTTACGATGCCATTTAAATCTAAATTCAGCGACACAACTTGGAGGAGGGAGGAGATATATAACAATTGTTGAAAATGATCTATATTAGTGTCGAATCGATAGTTTTCGGGGTCGCTAAGATGAACAATGACACTTCCGGCCGTTTAAATGCAAATTCAGCTCGCAACTTGTCGGAAGGGAGAATATATATATATATATATATATATATATATATATATATATATATATATATGTGTGTGTGTGTGTGTGTGGATTTATTTGTCGGTACGCAACGGTACGGCATACTGGCACCTTTTAATGGTAGCGGAATATTTTCTTTTCTGTCTTAAAAATGGGTTGACAAGAAACCCAAATGCCAAATGTTAAAAAAATGCCAAATAGTAAATGTATAGATTTATTGAAAATCAGAGGTTTTTTGTTTGTTTTCGTTTTTCTTTTTTCTTTCAGGACAAAAGATATGCGAATCTTTGTTCCTTCTTGAAGCCAGTTAATAATATTCAGGGATCTTTCCCTCGCTGGTACGTCTTTCCTTTGTTCATTCCTTTTTTGCAAGGTAATATAAACCATAAAGGCTCTGAACCGAGCAGATTTTTTTCCCTGAAAAGACTGATATCTCCCAACAAATTTGTCGCTAATTTGAAAAGGCAAAAAAAAAAAAAAAAAAAAAGAAAAAAGAAAACAATACTAAGCTCGCTCTGTAACAGGGCCCACACACGGTCCATGGTTTGCGCAAACATCATGTTTGTGCAAACATCGTGTTTGCGCAAACACTCCGCCACACACGATACAACTGTTTGCACAAACTTCAGTTCAATTTTGAGTTTAATCGCGTAAGCATGTCCACTGAAGCAGCTTGTTTAGCGATAGTAATTGCTTGTGCTTTGGTAGCGGAAATACCCGCGAAACCAAGAAGAAAGAAGAGGGTGTGGATGAAAGAGTGGTTGATTATGACACAAACATTGGCAACATTATTCACAATGTAAATGTACTATTCCAGCAAACTCAAGAATTTTGACTGTGCATCCTAGAAGTATATATAGCAACTAAATTACTTACATGTTAACTTTTCCAGTTAAAATGCTAAACATTTGTCTTCAACACTACTTTCACTATCATCTATGTCAGTTAATATTTCGTCTTTGTCTGAATCTGACTCTTGTAAATTTATTTTTATCGGTTCCAAAAACTGTAAGCACAAAAAATAATTCTTCGAGCTTGACTTCGTAGCACTTGAAAGAAAAAGAAAAAAAGGAAGACAGAAAATAAAACTTCTGCTGTACTCTGTATGCTTAAAGACATTGTCAACTATAATTTTGGAGAATAAACGAACTACCACGAAAGAAAGCAACGAGACACTGATGAATTCTACACTAGCCCCTTTCTTTCCTTCTCCGTTTTCATAACAAGTAGCACGTTTGTTCTTCGTGTAGGTGCCACGAAAGTAATCCATCTGATTCCTAAGCAACTCGATATGCTCGAGTTTGTTTTGGGTTACGATAATTTATGACACCATTCAGACGCCTGATGCTTTTGATTCTCTTATAGAGGAGAAAAGAGGGTGTTAAAAGTCACACATAATAAGGCGGTGGAACGTGAAAGAAAAAAAGAAACAGGAAACATACTGCGTTCCTTCTGTCGAATAAGAAAGGGTCTATCTTGAAGTAAATTTCAAAACAAATTACAAACGTCCCATGCTTTATTCTTACGATGATGGCAAAGATTGCAAAGGTATGTAGCTACGGGGGAAAAGGGGGCTCTGTCTTTCCGAACTATTTCCAGCTCCAAAATGAGGTTCGTCTAGTATATGTTTAATAAACTTTTTTAACAGAATGCAAATGAAGGACTTTATAATAAAATATGAATTTTTTTTAAAAAATCAATCGTCATCAATACGGTTTCTATACCTAATTCAATCAACTAAAATTAATCATATGCTTTATATTCTCATTTCCCTAACTGGGTGCACTGTGAACTCACTACTATATTATTGCATAATAATATCGGAGTTAATATTTTTTCGTTTTTTTTTCCTCTTTAGTATTTTAACCTACATAAACACAAAGTCAGATAAACAGACTGCTATAAACAGCATTTATTTTCTTATGAATAGCTTATTGATTCATCTTTTAGACTCCGGTTTTTAACTTCAGTACTGTCACGATCCATCTTTTGATAAGGAAGCATTGTGAAAATATAATAATGCGCATAGTATGTATGTATGTATGTATGGTAAGTTAAAATGCTTTCATGTTGTGAAAGAGGTAATTTGTTCTGCTTTTAATATGTGAAAAGCTTGCCTCCCCCTGAAAGTAATGTTCTCCTAGAACAACTTGCTGGCTACACCCCTGAAAAGTTGTGAGTTCTATTTGCAAATCGAAACAAAATCCAATGGAAATTAGACGCGGGACTCAACGTTCGTTTTACTAATTGTTTTATATGGAAACCTTTCAAAGCGTCTATCATGACAACCAGTTGACATAGAAAGATGTAGTTTTCACGTATTTGTTCGTAATTCTTTTCTCTACTTGGTAAAGTGAGCAGTTAATGTGCTAGTACAATATTTCTAAGTAGGGCCTGTGATATTGTCAAGATTCGCAGTAGCGCGAGAAGACAGCGTGCACAACTGCTTGTCGCGAACTGTCAACACCGCTCAATGCCAATTGGGCGCCGTGTGAAGCCAACACAAGGCCATGTCTTTTCTCATCTGAAATCTGCAATAACTTCTCATATGCCGCATTTTTCAAATTCCTGTTTTTATAATCTTCACTCTTTACCTTCCACAGTTCAGGTAAATTTCGATAAAGGTCAATACATTCTCGCCAGAATTCTTGATTCCTATTCATTGACGCCATAGCGAAAGAAATAAGCGTCTGTACACTAGGCTTCCTACTCGGAAATAAAGCTCGTGTTTGCACAAACATGCCCATACACGGTCCACGTGTTTGCGCAAACATCATGTTCGTGTAAACAATTTTCGAACGAGTTCGATGTGGAAAATGTTTGCACAAACGTTTGCGCAAACAGTTCATACATCGCCACACACGGTCAAACTGTTTGCACAAACAGCCTTGTTTGCGCAAACCATGGACCGTGAGTGGGCCTCTTAACAAATGAGATGCATGGGATAAGTCGTGAGTGGGAACCCTTCACCCCTGGTGGGGATTATTCATGAAGCTATCAGCTTATGTCTAATTATATATATATTTCTTACTTTCGAACCTACAAGGTTCAATCAAAATGAGAAAACTTTTTATCGGACTTCTGAAGAAAATAAAATAAAATAAATAAATAAATACATGACCGTGTTTATTATATATGGAATTCCCAGTCACGACCCCCTTTTCAGTTTTATTCACAATAAGAGAAGAAGAAGATGAAGAAAGGAAAAGGAAGATAGATAGAAGAGAAAAGAGGGAAAGTAAGAAGGTGAGAAAGAGGGAAACTGTTACTGGATATTTTTGAGAAATATGGTAAAGGAAAGTGAATAATTATCGAATTGGGATCATTTCCAATAGCTATTGGGTGAATATTTGGTATTAAGGTGATCAAAGGTAGACACATGTTAACCCATACCTCTCAGACCTAGATCCATTTAACCCCAACTACCGAATTATCCCAATCTAGCTCTGAGATAGATGAGAAAGTTTAATTTAACAGTTTATTCAATATTTCCAAAATTCTTGACGATTATCCCGTACTTGAAATATAAAAGATGAAGTGGACGGCATGCTAGAATTGACCACAGAGAAGAATTTTTTTAAAAAATCAAAGTAATACATATATTTGTCGAAGATTTTGACTTTCAAAGTTCTCCCATGATGATCATTCGTTCAGACTACTTCGGTCCTTTTTGCTTCCTTTATAGAGCCAACTTAAATTAAGTTAGTATTGACCTTCAACGACTTTAATTGCCAACTACCATTAATTATATTAAGTCACACATATATGTCAAAAGAATTGATGCACTTAATACTAAACCTACATTTCACTCACACACACATCCATACAGGACAATGTATACTTCAGGTTGTATTTAGTTGAATTAAACTAACCTAACTACATTTCTATAGACATTTATTACATTTCAAGAAAAGAAAACTTAGTTTGACATAACAGAAAAAGTTTGATACATGAATTAAAAAAAATAATAATGATAATATTATGGTTTTTAGACATGCACAGAAATTTGTTACTTTCGACAATATAGAATAATACATTTCTCTTTGTTGATACATTTAAAAAAATTGGATTGCATTAAAAAAATCGACAAAACGAAAGAAAAAAGAGAAAGAAAATTAACATTGCATATATTTCAGATTCAGAACTAAACGAGTAGATACCAATGCGAAAGAAGAAAGAAAAAAAACATTGGTTAATCATTAAAAAAAAAACTTTGGTAGCATTTTTATTGAGTCTCTGTCCCAAGAGGAGAAATTTCGACAATTTTATGAGTCCTTTTCTCACGTCGATAGTAACTCCTTTATCAACTCTCTTTATTCACTATGATTGGTGTCCATGAGAGTATTTAATCGTTTGTCAACTACAGACGAAAGAAAAAAATAGTTTTCTTCATATTATATATATTTTCGTTTCGTCACTTGACGCACTTGGTAGAAAAATTTCAAAATTTATCAAGATTAAAAAAAATTTTCGAATCCAATCCCAGACATTGGGAACATATTTCCATAATACTATATGATATTTCAATGGAATTAGGTCTTTGGACCTATCTAGGTCCCGTATTCACATTACGAAATTATTAACCAAAATCAGTTCAAATTAAGATCACTGAATTTCTATTTCTAGTATAGATCGTGAGGTCAAGAGATTTTAGTCACTGAACTGACGAACGACAATCGGTTATGTTTCCGATCGTAGGGGAAGGATTTGTTTCATAGTTTACTGATAGAAGGATTTGTTGACAAACTGTTTCGAAGTTTACTGATTTCACTATGATCTCGCAAAATAAATTTGGATAAGGATTAGGGTTTTGTTTCCTTATGACCTGCTACTTGTTCCATTTACATGCAACATTTGACATAGTATTAAAAAATTGAATAGTTACAAACATTACTAACAAATCAGTAAGGTGTCATTTACTACGAGCTACGCGGTAATACTTTACATCACAAATAATTGGTCAATGTCGGGTGTCAAAAATCTATGGCAACCTAAAACAACCAGGGTAAATACCGAGCCCTTTACATACATACTCGCATATATATTTGTTGTATTTCCACCTCTTATGTCAACTTATTAAATAACACCAACTATTTCTTTATACGCGGATTTTAGTAAATTGAGAATTATTATTGATTATCGGGTTTACATATAAAGTTCAATGTTGCAACCTTATGAGAAAAAAAAAAGAATTTTGTTAGTCAGGATTTTTGTTTATTTTGATCCAAGCAAGTGTGAATACTTGTTGAATATAAAAAGGTTATGTAGAATTTAAATGTCGACGAAATACTAAGATTGATATTAAAGTGAAATTTATTATATTGAAATTTATTATATTCCCTTGCGAGGGTTACGCCCTCTATCCGGGTTGAGAGGTGAAATTATTGGGGCAGAGAGGATATTGGAGCTGGTCTAAGGGATATGTAGGAAGACTGGAACATCATTTTATATATAACACTTTATTATATTTCATCTTTATTTCATTTCATTATATTATAGAAGTATGGTATCCACTTGGTCATTATGATCTTGTGATCATAATCATTAGGGCTGGGAAAGATGATGATGAGGTGCACTTGACAGGACAAACACAAACAAGTTGTTAAAAACACGACTGCTGGTTATCTTCTTGTCCAGGGGCTACTCTGGACAGTGATGAAGACGAGTGAAGCCCTGTTAGTATGATGAGTTCACAGTGCAACATATGTGGGCGAGACGTAATGGGGAAGATGGTCGGAAGAGTAGGCAGAAGCGACAAAATGATCGGGGTGGTCAGGTGGAATTGTTTTCAGATAAAGGGAGAAGAGCAAAGATAGAGGGCAAGTGACGAAATTATATCCCAGATCGTAGTGGCGGTCGATGTCCATGGTGTCCAGAAGTAAAGGATGTCTTTGATGAAATCGGGTGGTAATGAATTTGAGCCTTAACTTTTCTATGTGATGAAGTATGGTAGGAAAAGTTATGCGGTCATACAACTCCTGCGTTGGACTCGGGAGCTTGATTCGATAAGCTAAACGGAAAGCATGGCGTTCGAGTACTTTCAATTTGGCATAGAAAAATGGCAAAGCACTAACCCAGGCAGGGTGGCCGTACGTCAAGATGGGACGTAAAAATACCTTGTAGGTATTCAGGACTATAATAGGCTGTAATCCCCAGGTGGTGCCAATAAGACGTTTAAGTAGATTTAGTCGATTGTAGGCCTTGCGAATGATTTCTTTCAAATATGTCCGCCAAGTTAGGTGATGATCGATAGTGAGACCTAGGTAAGTAACCTGTTTGGCGGTTTGAATTCGTGTGCCATCGACACTGATGTTAAGAAGATTCGGATTTTTTTGTATTCGAGAGCGCCTGCGAGTGGAATAAAGACTATTGCCTGCGTCTTAGTGGAGTTGATGTGAAGTCGCCACGTATTGCACCATCGAAGGAAGGAGTCAATCGCTATGCTTAGAGAAGAATTAATCTGTTGAATGGTCCGGGCTGTGCAGAGAAAAGCAGTGTCATCGGCATATTGAAAAGTGTGCACATTGAGAGGAAATGCCGGCATGTCAGCTACAAAAAAAAGGTATAGAAGGGGTGAAAGAGCGGAGCCTTGAGGTACACCAGAGTGAATAAAAATAGGATGAGATAGAGAGCTATTGATGGTTACGTAAGAGAGCCGGTTAGAAAGAAAATGAAAGATGAAGCGGAGATAAGAGAGTGGAAGCCGAAAGCGGTGAAGTTTAAACATGAGAGCTAAGTGCCAGACTTTATCAAAAGCTTTTTCGAGATCGAAAAGAATGAGGCAAGACGGACGTGCAGTATTATAATGATTCGTAATGAGATTTATGAGTCTGAGTAATTGGTCATTGATGCTAAAATTAGGACGGAAACCAGCCTGATGCACAGGTAACAGATTATGGGCAGTGAGATGAAGATGAAGTCTGATGACGATGATGCGTTCTAGGATTTTACTAAATACGGAGGTTAGTTGAATCGGTCGGTAGGATGCAACAGAAGCTGGAGGTTTGTTAGGCTTTAGAAACACGAGGGTAGAGGAGGTTTTCCAGTCTGGGGGAAAGTAGCCGGTACGGAGAATGAACGTATATATATATAAGAAAGAAGGAGAAGAAGACAGTAAGGTGCTTCTTTGATGTGGCGGTACGTTATCCGATCCAGACCAGGAGCTGTATTCTTTTTGCGAGTTACAACAGATGAGATGTCAGCAGTAGAGATAGGAGCGGTAAGAGGATTATACACCGGGGAGGATGTGCGTTTCACTTGGTTGTAGATATGGTGCTGATAAGTTTAAGATGTCAGTAGGATGCCTCCGGGGAAAGTCTGGTGAAAAGGGTGTGAATGTAGTTTGCAGGTGGTCGGCAAAGGCGTTGGCTTTTTCTTCGTCTGTATGTAGCGGACAGTCGTTAATTAGCAATGGATAAGGCGTCCGGGTAAGCTTGCCCGTTAGCATATTAAAACGCTTCCAGTACTGAGTTGGGTGGGAAGTTTCTGCTAAGGTGTTGCAAATCTTTACCCAGTTACGGAGTTTATATGTCTTGACATAATTTCGGACTGTGCGCTGAAGTTCTATATTTTGTCAATTAACGAACAGTAAACGAATGAATGGATGAAAATTTCTTGAACTAAAATTAATCTAACACAAATACACAAACATGGGAAGCGTGCTGTAGCCCGGTAGCCCTACGTCAGAAACCGCTACTGATGTGTACAGACTTGGTTTTGCTCAAAAGTCGTCTGCACAATATTGGTTCATTACAGTACCAATCACTTGTACACCCAAGTGTTTCAGACAAACCATACCTATTGGAAGTAAAAGTGGGGTTCTCATTTGAGGTTTTACCATTGATTCCCACTTCACCCACTTACGGAGGGAGATCGGAAAGATAATTTTCTAAGAATTAGATTTCCTCTTTAGCATTATGTCTCTTAAATTTTAATAATCTTTTTCTCCGTTGGATTATTCTCGAGGCGTGGAATGATAAATACCCTCAGTGATTTTCTATAGCGTACGAGTATTATCCTGTTAATTTATCTCCAACCGTTTTATATTACTGGACGTTTTATCTGATACAAGCACCATGTCTTGGCGGCCATTTTGAAAACGGTGACCCATATGAACAATATTTTGCCACAACGCTGTTTAGTATATGAAGATCTATCGAACGAGGTTGTGCGAGATCTATCAAACGAACTTGACCCATATTTTTGTTTAAAATTTCTAAGTTGGGCCTGGGCCCCCATGAAAGGAGGCCTTGGGGGCACCACGGCAAGATCATTCGATTTGTCCCATGGCTTTGCTATTTGAGTTTTTGTTTGGTTCATTCATGTTCAACTGTTTTCATATTAGTGTTACTGGACGTTTATCTGATACAGGTAATATATTTTGGCGGCCATTTTGAATACGGTGACCAATATGAAAAATCTTTTGACACATCGCTTTTTTAGTTTTTAAAGATCTATCGAACGAGGCGAAACTCGCCCCATGTTTCTATTCAAAATTTTAAAGTTGGGCCCCGGGCCTCCTTGAAGAGTCCCCCGGGGGCATCGCGACATCACCATTCGATTTGCCGCATGGTATTTCCTATTTGAGTTTTTGTTCAGTTCATTTATGTTCAGCTGTTTTCGAGATATTCCCATGGAAAGATTAAAATGGGCCATCCTATATATATGGCCCATTGGCCCGTTTTGAAACACCCTATATATATATATATATATATATATATATATATATATATATATAGGATAGGGTGTTTCAAAATAACGCCGACAACATTTGGGAAGTGATTCCATTCACCAAGATAAGACAAAAAGTATAGACCAACTTGGGTGCACAAATACTTCCTTTTGGGAGTTATAGGCTGCCGAAAACTTGAAAAAAAAAAAAAACTTTGAAGGTTCATAGCTCCAAAACTATAGAGCCTACCATAGTCGGGTCAAGACTTCACATAGGAACTAGTATATGCCCTATCCAAATATCCATGTTTCAGAATCCTGTGGTACTTCTGCAACAATTTTTATAGAGGTAGTTGGTGAGTACTTGAAGTTATAGGCCACCTATGCTCGTAGCCAAACTCCCTCTACAAAAATGGTTGCGTGAGTACATTAGGATTCTCAAACATGTATATTTGGATAGCGCACATATTAGTTCCTAAGTGACCCGACCCGACCTATTGACCCGACTACGGTAGGTCCCATAGTATTGGAGCTATGGGGCTTTAAAATTCGTATTTTCATGTTTTCGGGAGCCTATAACTCCGAAAGGAGGCACTTATGCACCCAAGTTGGTCTATACTTTTTGTTTTATCTTGGTGTCAGGAGAACATTTCAATCGCCGGTGAATAGCAAGTACAGTGGCAACACCACCTGGACACTTGAATCAAGATAGTAATTCAGTTAGCAATAACATAAATCACAAAAATGCAGTTGGTGAGTACCAACCAACTGTTTCTTCAGAAGATCAGTACCTGAGGAAGAGGGTAAAGCAGGTCAATATCTGTTAGTAACAAAACTTCTCACCCACTGGTGATAATAAGTTATGAGTTTTTGTAATTGACTCATTTATAGTTCGCACATGGTCCCTAATGTTCTTTCGAATGCTGACAATTTTGACAATAAAAGTTGGTTTCGTTTGTAATACCACTTTTCTTATTTACTTTGGATACGCAGATGAAAAAAGCGTTCGTAACGAATAACTTCATAAGTTCACAAAGCAGAATGAAAAGGCTCGTTGTTCTTTCCCCCATGTTTCTTTAGGAAACGTGAAAGAAACAAAATGTATTTTCGGAGAGTTTGATAATTCTGTTTGCTTTTGTTTCCCCACCCAACGGTCTGTATTTTGTTGCCTGTCACTATACGTGATTTAAAGTCACAACTTGTGCGTTTGTTTGCAACAAATTTAATACGGATTCTTTTCATTCTTCTGTTTCCAGACTGATATTGTGTGTCTGAGGTGTCAGAAGTGAGTATAGAAACCAGGGCGGTTCAGTTCCTATTTACCATTACATTTGGAGATCGTTGAAATATTATATATTTGGTGTGTCGTGTCAATAATATTATATTTACTATATTGTTTGTCATGGAGAGTAAAGTGCGGAAAAGACGTTCAATTGGCAGGCTGCTTGGAAGAGAGCGTCAAATAGTGCTGAAAGTATTTTAACATTTTGTACGAAATTTGAATGTTAGTTCTACAGTTTGTAAAAATTAAAAATTAAAAGAGAGAGAGATGTAAAGGGGGTGGTTGTTCGGAGCGCCAAATGTGTAAAAGTTGAAAATTATTTGAGTGGGGTGTTGGGTTCGTGTTCCGGGTGCCACAATTGCTATCATGTGCACCACCGTTGAAGTCTCCGTTCTTTAAATTAACTGGTTTATGACTCGATGAAGACTGATTTCACGGTCTGGAAATCATATCTCCTCGCGGTATCCCAGGGCTTTAGGGAAATAAGATCCCCTAAACCGAGAGCAAACAAAATTTATTTGATTTGCATCTGTATCCGTGTATTCACATGCTGCAATACTGAAAAGGAATTTTGCTCTAATTTCTAGTTTGTAGGGACGAACTAGACTGATTTTCACTTTCGATGAAAAGTGAATGATAATAATAATAATAATAATAATAATAATAATAATAATAATAATAATAATAATAATAATAATAATAATAATAATAATAATGTAAGAAATAAACAAATATCTTAAATTTAAAATTTTGATTGAAAATCATGAAAATCAGTTCAATTCAGTCCATGGTAGATAGAATTAGAACATTGCCTAAATTGCCTTATTAGTTTAGCCTAACACACTCTAAAAAATTGACATTCTTGAGGTTAGGGATATAATTTGTTTATGAAAGAAAAAGTTTACGAATTTAGGTTAACAAAACAATAAAAGCTTTAATAAGTAAAAACAAACAAAAATGTTTAGATAAAAAAATATTTTAAAAAATCGAATATGATGAAAATTAAAACTGAATTTGGAATTTTGTTATAACAAATATAAAGAATAAGGCAGAAGGCCTTAGCACCAAAATTAATTTAAGTGAATTACATCTCTGTTTTCTTTCTTGACCTCAGCTTGAATGAATTATTATAAGTAACTTGACATACATAAAGAAACTAGTGAAACCGATATCCTTAACCAGTCCTACCTGAAATTTACGATTGATTATCCTTACATAATGAGCTCTTATAATTATGCACAATACAAGCTGGTTAATTTACAACCTTACATTTGAAAATACTTATTTGTGTAACATTGGATAATAAACATATGATTATCGATCGTTGATCAGCTGATACTTTATGACTACTGGTATTCCTAAAATTATGAATTTAAGATTTGTATAGTTTGATGGAATCTGAATTTAATTACCTACGATTTAAGTTAAGCGAAATATATATATATATATATATATATATATATATATATATATATATATATATATATATATTGGAATAATCCAGAATAAGTTGGAATACGTTGAAATAAGTTGAAATAAGTCATGACTTTGATTTAAGATTTAGTGAGAAATTTGAAAGAAAAGTAGAATGAGCTAAAGAAAATAAGCCTATGCCTGACTTCTAATCGTTTCTAATCATAACTGAGAATTGGAGATAATTACACCTGATATTAAATTTGATATTAACATAAACAATAAGAATACATCATACATAATATCAATGCGAGTAATATTGTGATTTAATCATGCATAACACATATATACACACATATTGGCAAATATAGAAAAATATCAAGACACAAGTATACATAGATAAATCATAAATATAGGCATGCATACATACACAGAATACAATTTATACTCAAATATACATAATACATGTAAAGACGTCTTTTAAAAGAATTTTTAGATAAAGATGTCTATTTTCCATGGTTTTCCTTATGTTGCAAAACATATGCATATAACCGTAGGTTGTCGTCATCAGCGTGATCTATGCGCACAGACTTCTGATCGCTCTATTGGTTGGAGGATCAGAATAATTCATTAAATGCGGCTTTGCTTAGCCTACTTCATGGTTATAGCCAATACATACTTTTTATGACAGAATATAATGTTTGTTCCGTTTTATTGACGGATTCCGTATCTCTAACACAAAAATGACTGATCGTGAGGTTATTCGTGTTTTTCTAATTACTAATTAAACGTTAAGCTTTCTACGTCGAATACTTTCATTGAGACATGACTGCAGATTATTTATTAAGCTCCTATTACCATATTGATTGAAATAAATTCAGTTACCAACTCCTATGTAAATGACTTTACAAACATAGTGATTTCATACAATTTAAACAATATACTGATTACACTTCAAAAAATTTCAAGCTTTGTTTTTAATTATCTTACATCTAAAGAGTGCCTGTCAATAGCTTAGATGACGCACTTTCACTTCATACAAATTTAAATATTCTAATTTGAACACTTAGATTGTCATCTTTTATTAAGAATTGCACAATTCGAGCCACTAAAAGTCTACCTGTTATTTTGTTTACATTTAGTTTCTCTCGTTTTATTCGCAATTATGCTTCATAAATGACAAAAAGAAACAAAAATTATAGGAATTAATATCTCTTTAATGAGAATAGTGCGGTCACTAATATCACGTACTATATAAATAAAATTGCCAAAGTGTCTCTATAGTTCAATGTAGGCTGACTTTAAGGTAAAAATTCTAATCTTTGATAGTTAAAGTTGGAATTATAGTATCTATTCTCAATGCGATGAAATTATGCTTGGAAGTCTCAACTATTTCCGGCTTTAATTTTCATACAGAGAACGTCTTGCATTTTTATGTAATGCTGAGAATTTTCCTTTTAACACCAATAAATAATTTAGATGGGTCCTACTTTTCGTTGTCACCACTGCCTTGACCACACTCGTTTTTGCCACGGCGCTGACCACACATACATAGAGGTCCCTACGTTTCCTCGCTTCGTGCCTGCACGACGAATGTATTGGGTAATGAGTTCTCTCCTCGGACTTCTCCTGGACCGTCCTCCTAAACTGCCAGGGGCGGCGCTCTTTGGTCTGTCCATGTCCATCGAAGCAAGCTCTGTTCCGTCGATCCATCTCTTCAACAACGCACTTTTTTTGCACTAACAAATTATTACACTGCACCAACATCACTCTTTGTGTCGTGAGTGTAGTTTCACACGTGTTCTTATGAAGTGTTCATGGCAATTCAAACTAATTGCGTATTGTTAGGGCTAGTCTAAGTGCTGTCTGAAAGTGTGTAAGCAACGTTCAAGTTTGTTTTCACGAGTCGTTAGTAATCTTAGCGAAATCAGTTCGTTAACGCTCGCTGTGCGGAATTTTTCGTAAATATATGTAAACGCGTGAAAATGTATCACTCACACAGAATGTCTATAAACGTTTTATTGTACTTTGGAATTTCAAAGTTTTTCTTAGTTGAAGAAAATCTACTTGTAAATGCCTATACTTTAGTGTCCAATCAATCGTTCATTGGGCTACTTTTTAACATAACCTCGCATAATGTCTCTTAATTAACGTGTGAGATTTAGTGTAGTGTGTGTGTGTGTGTGTTCCGGGTATGAATGTTTTAGACGCACTGGTTCCCGGTTTATCGACTTGACTAAGGCTGATTTGAAATTTTGAATTCTCAACTCGCCGATGTTTTAAGACACGCCTCCCTAATTTTATCTCATTCGTCAAATTATTTTGATGTCATCAATTCTATTTTATTCGTATCTGCCCATTTACGGTGCTCTAGCGTCGTCTCTACAAAGTACGTGATTTCTTTAAATTTCACAAGTTATATCGAAAATTTTTATGGGAGTTAATTTGGAGACTTTCTGTCTCGCTCGTGCTCTTGGACCAACTTACAGACCTGTGTCAGAATTTTATCAAGGTTCTACATGGAGACGTTCTGACGAGGATGTGAGTTTGACAAATTCACAGAGATTATTTTGCACTACGATTCTATTCAGTTTGTGCAGACCTTACTATTTTTCTCCTTTTTCACAAAAAGATGCTAAAAGCTTTTCTGTTTCTTTCTTTGGGCTCAGGAAGGGTTCCTCTGTATGTGTGGTCTTTGTGTGGCTTCAGACGTTCAGCGGAGTATTAAGAGACAAAAGAAAGATGGTTTAAATGTCCTTGCCGCAACGACAGGTATACAGAATAAAAACATCTTACTCTTGGATAAGCAGCCCATACACGTAAACACATGCCTGAAGAAACAGCCCGACTTGTATGAAAAATGATAAAACCACAGGCAAGTTGATCGTGTATGGCCTCGTTCATTCATGTTAAAAGTTTTCAAAATCTTCTGAAAACATGTTTGATGTTTTTGCCGTTCTGCGTGCATGTTTACCGTGTATGGGCTCGTTCATGCTAGGTGGCTGTTTTATATTTAGGTCCGCCAATCACGACAGCGGAAGAAATCACGTGAGTCTCTCCTCCGTCGCATGCCAAGGTCGTGCAGTTGCAGAAAGAAAAAGCACGCGTTTCCTCGTCCTCCACATTTCTCCAACTACTTTCAGTATGTTGGACAGCACGTTGGTACGTGTGTGGGCAAAAAATTCTTTTAAGATGCATGATGAAAGAAACCTTTCATACATGTTGGTAATGCAAGTGCGTGCGTCTATGGCGCGCTATAGGGAAAGAAAATAAAGAATGCTATTTCAGCTCCCTTTGCTTTTTACGCACAAAATTCAAAATGATATTCACTAACGTTGTTTTAATTATATGCATAATTGAATTAAAAGAATTTATTTAAAATTAAATAAAAATGAATATGAGGCAACTGTCACAAGTTAAAAAGCCTCAAGAGCTACAGGATGTTCAGAAAGAATTATTTACGCATTACGAAAGGAAGAACAAAAGGGAAAATTGATGACTCCTGCGAAGGTCAAGCAAAGAAGAAAAGGACTACAGAAAAATGCAAGATCGTTGATCTATGATGGTATTCTTCACAGTATACTGCGCTATTGTTTACTCGTTACTTCTCGCAAATATGACTGAATGTTGTTTTATGAAATGTAAACAAAAACGAAACCTTGCCTAATTTATCGAAAATCAATTGAGTCGTTCGACGGGTTCCATCGGTAATTCATTTAATGAAATAGTTTAAAAAAACTGAAACAAGAATTATGGAAGGCCGATGAATTGCAGGACGATGAAGAACGTCTTCTCATAGCAGTATCATCATCATCTTCACCAACTTCATCGTCGTCGTCGTCACCTCAAGTATGCTTTTCGGGTTTTCAGCTGCAAACTGAATACATGGAAGGGAATTCACGTTTATGTGGAAGCAGTGATAGTGATTAAAAGGTATTAAGCATGCGTTCTTTTCTTCTTCTTTTATTTTAAATTTACAAATCTTTCGTTAATATTCACAAATGGATTTATAATTTCTATTATAGTGCGATGTTTCATTTGTTAAAATATCATATTGTTTCGCGGGGAAAATCTGATGTAAACCATCGGAAGTGGGAAGCAGCTGCCATCACAATATACTTTACGATTTAACTTTTGTTTGACAAAAGGAATTGGATTTGTGAATATTTTGCGTACACAGGCGAATGAGCGTTCTCGTACGTCATATTTTTTTCCCGTCACGTATCACTATCACCTTACTCCAGTTTTCACTCTTATCCAACTTCAGTAGCAGTATCTTACCCATTGGTATTCGTTAGTTTGCCGCACAATCGCTACATGAAATTTCTGTGTGAAACTGTTTAGCCTGTCAAGCCTGTCATTTATTTCAATCCTACGTTTTCTATTCGTTTCATATGTTCTCTCGATTTCGTATTGTTCCCATCAAAATTTTACTACAATGATTTTTATACCATCTTAAAAGGAACACACAATTATTAGATTGTTGTTTTATACCCTCCAATTCGCCCTTCCAACTGAATTTGCGCGAATGAAATGAATAAAAAATAAAATACAGAAAATATATGAATTTCAGAAAGTCTTTCTTTACAGACTCAGTCACTCTTTCTGTCTTTTTTCTTCCTTCACAAGAAAACATGCTGCGGGAGAAATGTGGCAACAGCGTGTTCCATTTACGCTCACAATCTAAGAGTGAGACGCTCTATCGATTTGTAGACAAATTTAATTTAACTTAGCGTTCTTAAAAACATCATGATGACATAATTAACGACTGTGTCATTTTCAATGAAATATGTCCTCCCCGAAAAAAAAAAAAATAAAATAAAATCTCAGTGCTCAGTGGACACCTCTGGTCATATCGATATTGATGGCAGTGATCAGCAAACATTTTTAGAAGACAACCAAAGAAAATAACTTTACGTGGGCCAATATAATTTATGAAAAACAACAATGGTACATTTTGTATATAGGCAGGGCGGGATTTCCCATAGGCCCGGGCCTATGGGCGCAAGCTCCCAGGGGGCGCACGGCCGAGAAAAAAAATTATAAATATCTAGAAATAAAAATAAATAGCCATAACTTATTTTTTGAATTGATTAAAAAAATCAGGCTAATAAAGCATTCTGATGTTGAAGTTCATTGGAACAAATAATTGTTGGTAAAGTTAAACTATTTTTCAACATTTTTATACTAGTACAATTTACTATTTGTACATACAAAATATCTAGTTTTACTTTAAAACAGTTTTTGTGTCACGTTATGAAAATACTTCATGTAAGCTGTGTTTCTGAGATTAAAACTGTTTTATAATGTATTACAAAGTTTTTTTTTTTATTTATTTGCCCAAATGCCTAAATTGAACAAAACCAAAGTTATTCACCAATCTTTTGTTAATACATTAACGGTATTTTGTTAATCCCAGAACCTAGTAAATTCCTCAATAAATTTGCAATGATAAAATTGCATCGTGGAGTGGTGTTTAAGCAATTAACATATAGGGCTGATATAATTTTTTAATAAAGGTTTTTAGGAAAGTAACTTTAACCAGACTAGGGGCGGAAAAATTATTGGGCCTAGGGGCGCCAAAATGCTAAATCCGGCCCTGTATATAGGGTGGATGTAAATTTCCGATATTGCATTTTTTGGGCGCCAGCTGAGTCCTCAAGTTACAAAATAAGTAAAGGTGGTACCGCAGCGTTTCTTAATTAATGCTCGACAATTGCCATTTCCAGGAACGACCTAAAAGTTCCCAATATGTGTTGATACAAAAATAGCTCTACACACAGTGATTTAACGAAAGAATTACCTCTGATCATTAAAATTTTGAATAAGAATTACAAGATACTTTGTTTATATTTACTCAAAGACGGAACATTTAAGTGTCCTGTTTGCGAATAAAAAAAAGAAAGAATAACAGTTGAAAAAAGTGATTGCCCCGGCTAAAACGGGACGTCTGATCACCTTATGCATGATTCTCAAAAGTAAAGTTAATCAAATTTTAATACGACTCTTTCGATGTAATTCTATTCTTTTCATTCGTCAGATTAGGAACCATGCTGCGGGCCGGATGGAATCTTTTAGGGGAGCACATCTGGCCCGCGAACCGTAGGTTGCCCATCAATGGATGGCATTGAAATACGTAGGCTAAATCGTAGAGAACCTTATTACTTTTTCTGCTTTTCCATTCCGAATCTGGACAGTGGCATTATTTTTAGAACGTTTTTTTTTTTTTTTTTTGTTCTGTTTACTGTAAATTTAAATGCACTTAATCTCGTTTATTCAATCGTAACTTATTGATCAACTTCCTTTTTCAATTAAGAGAGGCGACAGGACAAATGGGAAGTGTAGGTGGATTTAATAAGCTTCCGCCTTACATGTGACGTCAAAACAAATGAGAGCTACGGTGCGAGTGCGCACACCATGATGGCTTGGAGCTATGGTTTCTACACGCCAACGTGGGAAAACAAATAAGCCAAAGATAATATTAACTCGTTGTAAAAATAAGAAGTTTAAAGAGAAAGATACTACTGTGGTCATCAAAAGAAAAAGGAATAGGAAGGTATAAAACAACTTTAATATAAAATGTGTCAATTTTACCAAGCTTGATTGTTATAAGTATGGTATGGCTAGGATAAAGCGTTAAGGTCTATATTCCCTTAGCACGATTCAAACATTGTTTTGAACACTGAGCAACTCGAGTGGGTTGGATAGAAGAAAGATATCCGAAGGTAGAATAGCACTATAGCAGTTTTTTTTTTTTTTTCATTCTTTATTAGTTGCTATAACATGCGATTCTTTTTTCTAATGCTTTTCTGCATCGGTATAAGAGAACATTCAAGCGATCGTGGTAGTCGGAAATAGGTCGCGGAGCGATTAAAACGAAAGTAAACACAGTATAATGTGGTTGAAGTGAAGTTATTGAAGTTACAGTGTATCAGAAAGTTGACAATTGAAATTCTGCATGTATGACAGGACGTTTGTCTTTATTTTTCTTTTTTAGTGTGCTGTTATTGCCAGTGTTACTTTTAAATCCGAACAGCGTTCAAGCAATCATGAGGATGCTCCAGAGTTTGTTTGACATTGTACTTGCTGTACCAGTAGTTCTTTTGAGTTTACATTCGTCCGACTCAGCTGATACACGCACTTTCGAGAAATTGAAACAGGAACGGGTAAGTTACTGTAACTGCTACTATGTGACCTCAATTTGTAGTTTCTCTCAGTTCCCAAACCCAAACGAATAAACTGTAAAGATTACATTTAGATTATTGGAGCAAGTATTATGTTCCAACAAAATTTAACGGATTGGTAGGACTCACCTGAAAAAGAAAGAAAAAAATGGATTTTCTAAGTGGAATGCGGAAGATAAACAAAGAAAAGAAAATGAATTCCAGTTAATTATTTAATAAATGCAAAAGTATAAACTGAAAAAAAAATAGGAAAATATTTCAGTATTCCTACGAGCCAACAATAATCTACAGACCTAAAATATATCACAATCTGAGTTAAATAAAAGCAACCAGTATCCTGTTTCTATGCCTGACCTATAAAGAAGATGCCTCGCAAGAGATCAAATGAAATGAAGTACCGGTAGCACATTGTTCGAAATCAGATTGATTTCACGATTTTTTCTTGTACAAAGGAAAACTATCGTGCAGTCCCAGTTTAGGTAAACATACATACATTCATGGTGTATTAACTTTCTTTCATAAGACATTTCAGCAAGAGTGCACTTTAGAACAAGTGATTTTGTTATATTTTTGATGACAAGGTAGGAATAAGTAGGGTAGGGTTGGGTTAACTTAGGGAAAATTAATAGAGTGTAATTGCCCTTATTGCTATTTATTGTATCGGTTCCTATGAATGTTCTGCACAAAGTGCACTCTTACCGAAATTTCACTTTTACTAACTTATAAAGTGTTTGTTAAGGGAAGAGTTACATGGGCAAGATTCTAGGTCCCCCTTTCCATGTACCTGTAATAAAGATAGCACCGTGCCCTGCGGGGCTCTAACCCGCCTTCACTCGCTCGGCAATACTATGAGATTTAAATATTAAACTTAGGTACAGAAAGGAATCAACCTAGCTGCTAACCTATATGAGGGAACCTGTGTTTCCCAGTTGGCCATTACATTAGTGAGTGGAGATTCATTTTAGGAGGCCTTACACGTTATGGGTATAAATTGAAAAATGAAATGAAATCTGTGAGTTTTACGTCCCACGGTTATGCCGGTTAGGCTAAAGGAGACGGTGATTATGAGAAATGAGTGAAATGGTGGAATGAAGAAAGTGGGAGGAAACGGGAGAACCCCGAGAAAACCCACGCACACGGTGTTTGTCCACCACAATGGGTATAAATTGAGTATGATCACTTATAACATAAAAATTACAGTGCAATAATACTAACCAACATACTCGAGATGGGTACTGAAAAGCGAGATTTCTATTTAGCCGAATCAAGGTAGGGAGCAAGCACGTCAGCAATAGGGAGTATACATTAAACGAGGGTGATGGGAATACATTTTATATGGCATAAAAACATGCCTTTGTGTATCATAGCTTTGCGATACTGCTATGATAAGTTTGTACGCATAGCATATCACATTACCATGACGTGGTAAAAAAAAAAAACACTTTGCATTTCTTATTTCTATCTCATTATACGTGAGAGAGATAAGATAAATTTCTAGTACTTGTACGTTTACCTTTCAAATTAACACCACACATTTCTGGGAAGGTTCTAGAACACAGGTTCCCCCCATATAGGTTAGTACCTAGGATGGTTCCTTTCTGTACCAAAGTTTAATATTTAATTCAAATGGTATTGCCGAGCTAGCGTCAGCGAGTGAAGGCGGGTTAGAGCCCCGCAGGACACGTTGTTTTCAGTCTTTATTACAGCTAAATGGGAAGGGGGACCTATGTTCTAGAACCTCGCCATCGACGTGATGATTAACATTTTTGTTTGTTTGAATTTTAATTACACTCTATTAAAAAGCTATATTTCAAAATTGGAAATAACATCCGCTAAGTGCGTTGCGCAACGAAGTACGGGCACAGGTTTTAAATTTGTAGATCAGATAATAACTTGGCTTCTGTAGTTTTCTTCGACTTATTTGTTTATTAGTAATGTGAAATGAAATTCAGGTGAAAAACTAAGAATTTCAAAGAAATATATCATTAACTAAATCGCCAGCTTTACAAGGTACCAGTTAGTACAAAGAAAGAGAAGTCTTAAAGGTACAATGAAAATTTCTGTGAAAGAGTATTTGAAGTGAATAGAAATAGTGTATTTTTTCAAAAAATAAATCTTTAAATAATTTCAGTAATCTCTGCTTACTTTTATCAGTAACTTCCTGAGCTCCGCTAAATCCATTGAAGATCCTCTCATCAAGAAACTGTCTCATAAGAGGAAAACTCTATTATTTGGAAACGTATATTAAAAACAGCCCCGAAATACTAGAAAATGTGAAATCGTGTACACTTCCTCACTGAAAAATTTTTTATTTAACAATTATGTAAATTTGAAGATTAAGATTTGTATTTTCAAGATGATGTGGTCCAGTGTGTGTGTTTGAACTTTTTTTTTTCTCTCTGATTTCTGAGTGTCATTCACAGGCAGCATACTATTGAGTTTGGTAGATAATCGTTACATAAAAGAATTCACTGAAGTCTTCACAGTTTTTTGGTAGTTTGGAATTGTTTTTTCAAGTTTCTAAATAATATCGTTCTTCTCTGATGGGTTATATCTTAAATGAAAAGATTTACAATGAAATTACGGTAGCGTAGGAATTCAAGAAGTTACTGATGAAAGTAGCAGAGACTACTGAAATTATTGAAATATTTTTATTTGCAAATATGTATCCTATAGCAGGAGAAAGTAATCAACGAGAAATCAGTTCAAGCAATAGTGTCACAAACTACGTTAAACTTCTGTCCGTGATTATACTTTTAGTTTATTACTCTTTAAAATGACTTGTGAAAGATGGTGAAAGAAACGTAAGTATTTCAAAACTCATTTATAATTAAGTTAAAAATTATTTATCTATGGGAAAAAATACAATTCTCTTTAAATTTATTTCCATGTATCGAAGTCAGTTACCTTACATAATTTATGCGATAAATTGAGTATCTCACGAACTCCTCAAGCTAGGAACATATATAAACTCATTAAAAATAAACGTGTCTCCAAGTTTTTGAGAATTTTTGTTTTAAGGAGGGGGTGGCAGGGGGACATTTTATATCTATATTATATATAAAAGCCTTCGGCTACCTAGGGATTTCGCCCTCAGACACACTTATTTGCTGGTCTGCGGTCTTGCAAGTAATATATTTGTGCCTTTACTTCCATTTTTCGCACGTGGAGGTTAATCTTTTATATTATATTATGTTCCTTGGACATAGACTCCAATATGGAAGTTAGATATGTCTCCAATATGGAAGTTAGTTTTATACTAGTATATTATGTGGTCTAGATGCCCTTTCTGTATTTCATCTATTTTAACTTCCAACTAAAATACCAATATGCTAATCTTCGGCTCCTGATCACACAACAGCTAAAACTCGTTCCGTCAATGCTCGTTATTTTCTAGGGTATGATTCATATCACAAAGGAAATATAATAAGGTTTTCGAGATGGAATTTAGATACATGTTTTCAAAAAATATTTCTCTAATAAGGATTTTCGGTTGTTTGGCTAGATTCGTCCTTAATATCAGATATAATGCTCACCTGCCTTAAGAACTGATGGAGAGGGTAAGGAACTAATTATTACGCTATCAATTCCTAGTCCTTTAACAATTTTGCTTTCCTTTAATTTATTGGAAACTGCGGAGATACGGGGGTCAGTACTCTCTATTCTGACCCCGTATTCCTTATTTTCAAAGACCGTTGTCCTGACTCAAGGAAATCTGGCCTACCCCTGGCTGGAGTCTCTTTAATCAGAGCCTACCAAATAGGAACTATCTGAATTATAAGGATAGGTAAGATCTGGGTTAAATTAATCAGCCTTCTCTCCTGGCCTAGATTTTATACTTATCCTTGCACTCAAGGTTAAAGGAAGAAAGATAAACAACTCACTCTCATACTTTGTTACATGAAAGTCGCAGTGATAAATCAAAATCACAATTCAGGCATCTATTTTATGTTGATCTGCTTCAGGGATGAAACCCAAGCGCAACTGGATTCCTTTTTAAAGGATCCTCCATCAGTAGGAGCGATTCAATACCTAAGCTTGTCGAGTTCACTCTCTCTCTGGCAGAGCCCATGAAATGGTTCACTTGCCATCTCTTCTAAACCAAACCAAAATCCACTTGTCTGCTATCAGACGTAGGATTTTTAACTAATAAACATCAAATTCCTAGGATCCTAACCTCAGCTTCCCTATCTTACGGCCGAAGCCCACTTAACTCCAGCGGGAAACCTGAAATCCCAACGGACCTAAGTATCCGAATACAACTCAGTATCAAAACTAGGGGAACACTTGTTGCAACACAATCTCACTCAACTAAGCATTGCAATATTATGCTGGCCCGTCATCGCACAAGACCAACTGACAGCGTTAGCCTTCTCAACAATAGAACAGCTCGCCCTTATATACGTTTCCGACTTGCATAAAAAACTTTAAAAAAAATCTCTTCGAAGCAAGAAAAAGCACTATGCCAGCCAGTAGGGGAAAAGTGTAGGGATAGTCGACAAAAGAACGACTTTTCATTCTTAACCTAGCAACGGGCTCTGCATAGAAGTTGAAAAGTTGTCAAATGAATAACTTGAGAATGTAACTAACTAAAGAGAATAAATTGCGTAAATATTTAAAGCGGGATTAATCTCTATATATATATATATATATATATATATATATATATATATATATATATATATATATATATATATATATATTTACAGCACAATACAATTTTTAATCTGAAATATAACCATAACTTAACACCATCAATTACCAGCATGAATAAGTAAGCGCCAATATATGAATAAATAAGAATCAGTATATGGATAAATAAGTACCAGGCCTGGATTTTTTTCAAGCTTATTAAATTAAACATTATTTACACATAATATTTAATATTCAAAGCAACATACGTATTTATATATAAATGAAATAGCAAGGTTAAGAATGACACCTTGCACATGGCAAGAATAATTGCCGTCCCGAGTTTACCCCTACTTCGTCGAATTCCAAAAATTCTATAGTGACACCTTATGTCACAAACCGTGTGCACTGCCAAAATTTCATGTTTCTAGCTTAAGCGGTTGTTTGGCGTGGGCGTTCAGTCAGTCAGAAATCGTAAGGGATTTCAAGATATGGCCATCTTATTATAACAGTTGCAACTTCACCATCTCTTGTTCCCGCTTTTCTTCTCTTCTAAAGGAAACTTCAGAAACTGCGAAACACGTTTTTAATTATAGAAAACGCTGAAGTACCCGTTCTTCGCATGGGAAGAATAGATTCGTGGAAAATATTTGAATTTCCTCCTCCCTTAGGATAGGGGGGCCGCGGTGGCTCAGTGGTAGAGCGCTCACCTCTGGTGCTTGGGGTCCCGGGTTCCATCCCAGCCCCCGCCAAGTGAACTTTGTGGTGGACAAACACCGTGTGCGTGGGTTTTCTCGGGGTTCTACCGTTTCCTCCCACTTTCTTCATTCCACCATTTCATTCATTACTCATCATCACCGTCTCCTTTAGCCTAACCGGCATAACCGTGGGACGTAAAACTCAAAGATTTCATTTCATTTTTCCCTTAGGATAGGTATACATATTACATATTCAACGAATATGTATTGGCAAACATACAGAAAATACCCTACTTTTGGCATAAACTTTGGAAGATATTTTTTATATGATTTTAATTTAGCGTCCCTTTCAGCTATGAGTCGTGGACATACACCTTAAAGTGGGATCCGAACCATGTGAGCTTCAGCCAGAAATTCACCCTGGGTCCCTAACGCTTAGCCACGAGGGAGCTCCTTACTCCCACAGAATATACCCTTTAATCAAATTGATATGATTAAAAAGATCAGCTTAAATTGGGTACTAAGTATATTCCAAATCTCATTTCAACTGGGTCAGCCGTTTTTCCGACCCCGAAAACTATAAATTCGTCACTAATCTCAGACAGTTTCGTCATTATATTCTTGCACTCCATCTCCCATTCTTCTGAAAATGGGGCTGAACTTAGACTTAAACGGCATTTGGAACGTTACTATTCAAACCTATGGATTGTACACTAATCACTAATAGCTGTCGTTTTGGGTTGTATGTCACCCCTTCGGGTGACTTACTCGACCGTATTTTTTTCAGATTGTAAGTCATATATGTGTTAAGATTGGTTGAAATTGCTCCAGACATTCCAAGTAACTGTAGTTATATCCATACACACACATATATATGTACGAGTAACGCCTACATTTGCAATCCAGCGGACATGTCCATTCGTGCCTAAAGTTGGGCTGTAAAGTAATCAGGATTGTCACCTTGCAGCGTAGCGACCCGAAAACCACGAATTGGACTCTGATCTGTGTCACTAGACATATTTTATCACCAACCCTTCTCAACCCTCGTACGGATGATGGCTGAACTTCAACGCTGTCGGAAGTGTAACTATTCATTTCAGCGACACTGAAATGAAGGAAACCTATGAATCCGACCCATATCGGTCGTTTTTTTTTGTTTTTTTTTGTTATTTTTACTTTTCACCCTGTAGGGGTCCTAATGGAAGCTAAACATAGACTAAAACGGCATCAAATGTGTCTCTGTTCTCAGGGATCCAGCAAGTATGGATTCGATACTATTATGGGTCATTTTGGATTATTTATATACGTTTCCTATTGCCCACAACCACGTTTAGAGAAAAGAAAGGACTGTGTATCACTCGACCTATATTAACATTTGAAATTTTCAGGTTGGTCCCGGGGCTCCATGATGAGGGCCCTGGAGACACCGCGACAACACCATTCCACGTTGCCTATAGCTTTTTCCTCTTCCATTCTTTGTTTCATCTTTCTCTACTTAACTGTTTCTGATTTATAAGTACTGGAAATTTTATCTGATGCAGGACCATTTTGGGGGCTGTCTTGAAAACGATGCCCCATATCAAAAATTGCTTCCTACGAAAATTGTTCAATTTTCCAAGCTCTTTCGAACGAAGTATCACTCGACCTATGTTCCCATTTGAAAATTTCACGTACATCCCCCTCCCCCAAAATGGGGAGCGGGGGAAACCTCGTATTCGACCCATCTTTTTTAGGCCCCTCTGTAGTGTACATTGACTCTTACTCTTAAAATTTTTCTTATTTGATGTATAGTTCGCGAGATATTGGTTTGTAACACTTATTCTGATCAACCCTGGAGATATATATAATCAGTTCTTTTTACAATCAAATTGCGATAAAATTTTAATTTATATCACAATTTGTAAATTTTGTATCACATTTTCTGTCCTATAATGAGTAAAGAGAAAGTCCGTTTGATCGGGGTGTTTCTTGAGTTAGGTTCGTGGCATCTGGCGAGGAGAAATCGTGCAAATACTGTATGTTTCGGAGAAATCGTGCAATACGGTTTTTATAAGAGGCGTATATTAGTACTTCAAATGAAAAGCGGAAAGAAAAGCAAGACGAGTTTTTTTCTATTTTCGGCGCTGAATAAAGCCGTTACTGTTTCATTGGTCTACTGTACGCCCTTCTGCGTTGTACTAATCATATCCAAGCCTCATTCATGCTACACCATATCGGCTAGGTCCAGTATATTTTGAACTTGTTTCCTCTCCTACCAATGCGCCTTTTCTTGAAAATACAGTTTTTTATTACATACTCAGAAACAGATGGGATGACTCGAAACCTGAGAAGGTGTAGAGGGTGACCCACTAGCAACAAACCGACAAAGGGAAGGAAAGACAGAGTGGAAAACGGTTTTGTAACCCAAAGTCGAGGCATTTTTTCTTGCAGCAACCGACCTTTTAAAGGAAAGTTTCATGAAATTATACTAATATTTATTCAGCTTGCTCCTTATTTTAGCTTCCGTGGTAATAATGAAAGATGCATTGCAATATGCTATGCGATACCGCTTTAAAAAAACGTTGATATATATAGTATATAGTGTTCGAAGTGGGGAAAAAAAGCAGAAACGGCATGTTTTATTACGATTTTGACTCGACATACCGCCTATCTAAATGTTGAAAAACAGTGAGGGTATGTTGCCCAAAAGATTGATTTTCTATTCCATAATGACTGAAAATCATTGGAAAGACTTTGATCCTCCGCCAACAACTGAAAAATGTTTTTAAAAAATACCCCCTTACGTTGTAATATGAAGAATTATACACGAAAATGCTTAAAAACTGAGCTTTTATATTAATAATTTCCTGCGGAAAACTCCCTGACCCTTATTCGACTGAGAGGTAATCCAAATCCCCAGAAGATCCAACCCCCACAGCAGACAACTCCTAAATCCGCCCATGCTCAAAACACAACATTTACCTATATGCATTGAGGCAAGACGACACACATATATAAGAAAATTCAATATGGCACATCAAAATACATACTACACGAATTTCTTTGAACACAGCTCAATTTTAAAACAAAAGTTAGGAAAAAGATAACAAAAAATGTCCATGTTGTTAACTTAGAAATTATTTCTACATAAGAAATAAAATCTTCGACGTGCAAAGCTGTTTGTCAGTTACTATGTATAAAAAGGATTTATTAAAGATATTTAGCATCTACTCTCCAGTGATGGTATATCTTGATTACTGAAAAACTAGAGGCGGTATGGCATACCATCGCATACCGTTTCACTTCGTCCACTGAAAAACCAGAGGCGGTATGGCATACTACCGCATACCGTTTCACTTCGACCACTATATATATATATATATATACCAGGTGTATAAGCTTAAATTCGCTGTTTGTTCATAGAGGGCGTTCGTGCTCGTAAGAAGCTACCATGGGCATGTTATCCTGTTGTTCAAAAATCAGAAAATGGGTGCCGCATGAATTGACCTATCGGCAGCTGAAGAGACGCCAAAACACATGCGAAATCTTACTCACCAGACAGAAAAGAAAAGCAAAAAGTCATTTCTACATCGGATTGTGACGGACGATGGAAAGTGGATATATTTCGGGAATCCTAAACGCAAGAAATCGTGAGCTGATCCCGGCCAGCCCTCAACATTTTCTTCGAGACCAAATTGCTTCGGACGGAACATGATGTTGTATGTTTGGTGGTATCAGCAACGTATCGTCTACTTTGAACTGTTGAAACCTGGTGAAATTGTCAATGCCCACCGCTGCCATCAACAACTGATCAAATTGCACCGTGCTCCATGTAAAAAAAAAAAAAAAAAAAAAAAAGGCTGGAGTATCAACAAAGACATGACAAGCTGATTTTCCTCCATGACAACGCCTCATCGCACACGTCAACAGTGGTCCAAAACTACTTGGACAAACTCAACTGGGAGGTGCTACCCGATCCTACTTATTCATCAGACTTGGCCCCTTCCGACTACGATCTGTTTGCGTCGATGGACCACGCCCTCGCTAAGCAGCACTTTGATTCGTATGCAGACGTCCGCAAATGGCTTGATCAGTGGCTTGCCCGAAAGGTGGGCAAAATGTGTAGCTAGCGAGGGCAAGTACTTTCAATAAATTTCTTTTTGCTTTCTATGACCAAAACATGCGTTTTTTCTTACTGCAAAACAGCGGATTTAAGTTTATACACCAGATGGGTATATATGTTGTACCAGCGCACCAGTACACCTGATGTTGTACGAGCGCACATTATTTTCGAGAGAGAGGTAGAAGAGCGGAACGTATACAGCAGCTCCCTCTATAAAATCCGTTGCGCTGCTACGTCCCAACTCTGAAACATGATTATTTAAATAGTCAGTGTACTAGTTCCTCTAATACGTGTTTAACCGCCGTTGATATCTCTCATAGTTTTCGAGCTAGGCAGACTCAAAGTTACAATTTTCTCCATTTCGGCATACCGTAACTTTGAAACAAGGCGTTTTTCGCGCTACGTTCATATGGACTTTTTATATTTTATTTAGGTGTGAGGATTTCGCAGTGAATTTTGGCTACAAAATAAATGAACACCCTATATATATAATATATATGATTAAAAGCTTAAATAGCAATTTTCATGTTTGCATTGGATTTCGAAATATGGCCATCTCATTACAGCAATTTTAACTCGTATATTGTTTTCTTCTTCAATCTATATGTATGTATAGCTCAAGATTAACACAACACGCTAATCAGTTAAACACATATAGTTATTACAGTTACAACACAAATATGGGTCTGCGTTTATTTTTATAAAATATCGTTTAAATGTTTTCATTGACAATAACAGACCATAAGACCATACTGTAAGTAATTATTTAAAACTAAATTGTTTCAATAAAACAGATCATAAAACCAATAAACCATATTATATATTAGTGATAACTTTTCTTTTTTCTAAATAAAAGAGCATAATATAGCTATAACGTAACAAAATACTGTAGCATACTTCATATGCAACCAATATACATAAAACCAACAATTACGCATTATAAAATTTTCCAAGATATAAAAACTTACAACACTAACACCTTAAACTGTATATATTTAATTATTATTTCCGTGTTTCAAGTTGTAGGTAATATTTTAAAAATCTTTTATAGCTTCTGACCAGCATAATTTGAGTGTTCGTTTAGCATCCCTACTGTAGATCTTAATGCTATTATACTAGTTTTCTTTTGTGTGAATTTAGGGACATTTTACTTTTTAAATACAATTTTTGATACCTGTGTTAATGCATCCTTTGGTCCAACTATTAATGGTGAAATCTCAAACCTTTTATTCTCTCCAAAAAGCTTTTGCAGTCTGTTATGCGTATTTATTTTTTCAATTATACTTATTTATTACCCTTACATCTATATTTTCTTCTTCAAATCGGAGAGTTATGTCTATTATGTAGCTGCTGATGTTCTTTTCTACTACTAGATCAGATTTTAATTTCTTGTTTCCAACATTAAATTCCAGTTCTTTACTAACCTTATAATTTATCCTATTACAATGGCATTCAATGATTTTAGCAATCGAATTGTCTATATATTCTTCTATTGGCGTGAAAAGTACATTTCCCACTACTAAAGATTTCGTACATATTCTACAATTCACGTCAATTCCTGACAGCCCTTGTTAACGCTGCGCGTACTCCGTAGGTATTAATACCCGCCTTTATAGCGTCAATATATCTGTTTGACAGGCAACAAACTATCATCATACAAAAAACTGTTTGCTGTTCAATCATTGTGAAGAAAGAGAAAAAAGAAAAGAGCAATCCCCTTAACTTGACTTTGGTCTTCCAAGCTTCAAAAGAATTGTCTTTCGGCTTTTGCTTTGTTTTATCTAGTATTATCAAATTGTGTGGATTCTCCACTCCCAGTTTACCAATTAGTTTGTCTTGTATATTACTCAAATTTCACATATTTATTAAACCTGGGCTCTTAAAGTATATATAAACTTAGATTGGACCATCATAATTATATTGGTGACGCTTCCGATTCTTAAGTTCCTATCTCTTTTCTTTGCATAGAATACACAATCTGTAGTGGACCTGTGGAGATGGAACCACAGGTAACGTCTTATTAATTCATATACTGATTATATAAAAAATTGTAATTGGAAATCCATACCCACTTGTTCCAACGTTTTTCCTTTCTGTTCCTCTTGTAAACCCAAGTGCTTGTGACGATGCGTTTTTAAGTGCTATAATAATTTGTATCATACACCTGAAATAAGAAAGACACTGTAATTCCGTCATCTATAAATACTGGCATGACAGTCCGTTGTGGGTTTGAGCCACTCTAACACCATCTGTTAGTGACCGGCTGAACTACGTCCAGCCTACCGACGATCAGCACGTTGCGTCGCCCTAACAGGCGTACCAGGAGCTTTCTAGACCTAATGGCCATCACGTCTTTTATTCACGTGACACTCCAGTTTGCTTCACAACGCTGGCTGGACGCTGAAAATTCGGAAGGACAGGCCGGGAATCGAAACTGGCACTACGCGGCCGTGAGTCTATCGCTCTCTCCACTCGACTATGGAGTCCCTTATCTCTCTCTCTCTCTCTCTCTCTCTCTCTCTCTCTGTATATATATATATATATATATATATATATATATTATATATATATATATATAATATGCATGCGCGTATTTTTTTTTTTTTTTTTTTTAGATTTTGCTTTTTGCATCGCTAGTTGCTAAACAGATGTAAATTTGTGTCGTGTCGTAATGTGTAAGTTTTGTATCGCATTTTCGGCAGTTTAGGAAATTACTATTATTATACGTATTTTATTGTATTATGTGGATAGGAAATACCGGTATTAAAAATATTACAAACAACAATAATAATGAAAAGCAACGCGAAGAAAAGGTACGATGAAACATTTGGTAATTTCTTTTTGTATCATTTCGGGGTGGTTATTTACATTTTTATTAACTGACTTCAAAAAGATATTTGAGAAACTTTAGTATAAAATGTTTGAAAAATCTTATGCATAAAATATTTGAAAAAAATAATAATTAATTCAAATAATTCGTGCAACACCTGAAGAAAGAACTTATCCCAAATATGCGACGAGCGGATTATCAACAAAGTAAGATGGGTTGCATATAACCTAGTGAAGAACATATTTGTATCCAGATTTTTCCAAATGGTGTAGCACTTTGTTAATGGATGTTTAGGTCATTGGCGATGTCGTGTCTGCTTAAATGCCAATCTTACTCGACTTCTGTCAGAATATCATCCACTTTTCCACTGATTGGTCGCCCACTGCGAGAATCGTCTTTTAACATCGAAGGCGGAAAAATTAAAAATAAAATGAACCACTTCAGAAACGCATTAAAAAGCAGAAAATAAAAGATTTTATTAAAAAAAAAAAGTATGAACCCACTTCAAAAATGCACTAAAAAACAGAAAAGTGCTAATAGCAGAAAATAATAATAGTACTAATAAAGCACTTAAAGGCAGGAAAAATATATATATATATATATATATATATATATATATATATATTTGAAGTCATGCCAAGACAAATATATTAATGCCTCATAAAATTACAATCGAAATAGTTTTATATTAGGCATTAACTTGTTCGGCTTGGCACAAGTTAGAAAGTGCTTATAGATACTACTAATGAATTATTTTCTGCTGTTATTGCACATTTGTAGAGTTGGTTCATATATTAAAAAAGAACTTTAAGAAAAACTATCATTGACAGGAAGAATTAGTGATATGTAATTCAGCTTGAAGTGAAATCAAAAACTTCACCATAATTTTATTATAGCATTATGATTGTGTAATATAATCCTTATATAATTCTTAATAAATTCATTCCTATACCAACAAAATCGCAGTAGCATTGTATAAAGAAAAAATATTTTGATGCCTGTAGGACAGTCATTATTTAGATATTTTGAGCATATATTTTATGTCATTCTGTTCCATTGTTTAAATTTTTTGTTTGCATTTTTTATTCAGTGTAATTGTTATGTTCTTTACATAAAGTTTATTGGTGGTGTTAATTCTAAATGAATCTAAGAACAAAAGTAAGAACTTGTGTACGTTATATATAGTGTAATAAAAAAATGTGTATAGAAGAATTGGATATATGCTCACAGTGCGACGAAAATTTCGAGATAATAAATGTTCGTTTTACACTTACGTATTGAATAGTTTTTTCTTCTGTTTCTTTCAAGTCTAACTGCATATGAGAATATTAATTTCAATGCAAAACAATAATGACTTCGGTAAAGACGAGCTCAGCACAGTATTCCAAATTTTAAAATAATTTCATGTTATACGGAAGTAAAATTACTTGCATATTATCAGAATAAGAAAATCGTTGTTGAAGTAGATATTAAAGCTGCCAATTAGAGATTTGTATTAATACTACGAAATACAGTATTAACAGTAACGATAATAATTTCTTCATACAGAAAACCATACAAAGAAATATTTATGTACATGGATTTAAATAGTTGGCGATAAAGTAGGAATAAGTAATTATATTCACACAATATAACGTATATACCTTTTGTGTATTATTTTGTTTTTATCATACGTAGTTTTATTAAAGAATTACTGGCTTTGTGATGCAATTTTTTTGTGTTAGGTATGTAGAAAACAAACATACAAACATACATACATACATACATACATACATACATACATACATACATACATACATACATACATACATACATACATACATACATACATACATACATACATACATACATACATACATACATACATACATACATACATACATACATACATACATACATACATACATACATACATACATACATACATACATACATACATACATACATACATACATACATACATACATACATACATACATACATACATACATACATACATACATACATACATACATACATACATACATACATACATACATACATACATACATACATACATACATACATACATACATACATACATACATACATACATACATACATACATACATACATACATACATACATACATACATACATACATACATACATACATACATACATACATACATACATACATACATACATACATACATACATACATACATACATACATACATACATACATACATACATACATACATACATACATACATACATACATACATACATACATACATACATACATACATACATACATACATACATACATACATACATACATACATACATACATACATACATACATACATACATACATACATACATACATACATACATACATACATACATACATACATACATACATACATACATACATACATACATACATACATACATACATACATACATACATACATACATACATACATACATACATACATACATACATACATACATACATACATACATACATACATACATACATACATACATACATACATACATACATACATACATACATACATACATACATACATACATACATACATACATACATACATACATACATACATACATACATACATACATACATACATACATACATACATACATACATACATACATACATACATACATACATACATACATACATACATACATACATACATACATACATACATACATACATACATACATACATACATACATACATACATACATACATACATACATACATACATACATACATACATACATACATACATACATACATACATACATACATACATACATACATACATACATACATACATACATACATACATACATACATACATACATACATACATACATACATACATACATACATACATACATACATACATACATACATACATACATACATACATACATACATACATACATACATACATACATACATACATACATACATACATACATACATACATACATACATACATACATACATACATACATACATACATACATACATACATACATACATACATACATACATACATACATACATACATACATACATACATACATACATACATACATACATACATACATACATACATACATACATACATACATACATACATACATACATACATACATACATACATACATACATACATACATACATACGCACGCACGCACGCACGCACGCTAACGAGCTATAAACAGAAGAATACGCATTATTCTATCATGTTTTTTTTTCTCACTTCATCTTTTATAAATCCAAGATTGAAAAGTTACAAGAAAGAAATACCGCTTCCGGTTTCGAATTAATGTTGAATCCATACTTTTCGGGGTCACCCAGGTAATTAGTGACACTCTCGATGCCGTTTAACTCCGATTTTAGCCCTATTTACACCCGGGGTGTGTATGTGTGATATAGTGACATATAAAAACATCGAAATTGACCGATATTAGTGTCGAATTATTAGCTTTCAGCGTCATTCAATTAATTGGTGGCAATTTTTATGCCGTTTAAGTTCAAGTTCAGCTCCCACTGTGGCAAGACCCACTTAGTTCTTCTGGGGGGAGTGAGGGGACAGATAAAATTATTTAAAAAAAACTACCGGTATTAGTGTCGAATCTATAGATTTCGCGGTAGCTTAGATAGTGTCACACTCCAGATACCATTAAGTTGAAATTCAGCCCCGCTAGTACACTGAAGGGGGTGTGGAATTGTGAGATGTAAAAATAATTGAAAATGACCGATATCAGTGTCAGATCCGATCCCTAGCTTTCAGAGTCTTCAAGTTTATTGAAAGCAGCTCCAATTAGCTTTAAGTTCAGCATCCAATAGAGGTAAGATCCCCTAGCACACCTAGGGAGAGTAGAAGGTAGTAACGTATAAAATGATCGAAAACGACCGATATTATTGTCGCATCCATAGTTCTTGATGTCGATGAGATTATTAATTACAATCCCGTGAGATATAAGACTCAGTTGAACCTCATCGACATGAGGAGTGGGGAGTTGCTGATAAGGGATGAAAAGTCTGAAATGACAGATTAGTGTCAAATCCATAGTTTGGTTTCTTCAGGCTATTTTATTACAATCGCAGTAACATTCAATCCCAAGTTTAGGCATGAACGAACATGTCAGTTGGGTTGGGAATTTACAGGGGCAGCGCCGAAGACGTTGGTCGTACATCTATAAATATTTGGATGTATATGTATGAATGTATATTCTAGCGTAACTGCGGAAGGTCTGGAGCAACTTTTAACCATGCTTAGTAGACGTGAGACTTTCGACCTTAAAAAGTAATGGTAAGATACCGCAAGGGATGGGAGTTGGGAGGGGTGGCATATAAAAATAATGCAAAACGACTGCTATAATTGTGCAGTCAATATTTTTGTGGGTCGCTGAAACGAATAGTAATGCTTGTAATGGTGTTTAAGTCCATCCTATCGGCAGAGGATGAAAGGGAAAGTGAAAAATAAAATGTTAAAAATTACTGAGATTTTTGTCGAATTCATCTTTGTGGGGTTTGGAAAACGCGTGGCGCGTTTTCGATAACTTTTGGAAAGTAATTAGTACCCACTTCAAACTTTTTTTTTATCATATCAATTATCATTTTTTAAAATCATTTTTTATCATATGTATGGGGGTGAGGTGTTTAAATATTTGAGTCAAAAGTAGAGTATATTCTGTATTTTTTCATTAAACTCTCATTGAAATAAATATTCTAAAAGGAAGGAAATCAAAATATTTTCCATAAACTTATTCTTCTCGTGCGAAGAACGGGCATTTCAGCTAATATATATTATGTGAGGGAATGTGTCGAAAGTTTTAGGTACTAAAATTCAAATTGCGTTGCTGTGCTAAAGTACGGCCGCTGTATCTCTGGCTCTGACAGCTATGCGAAAAAGAAAGCGAGGGTTGATACTACATTAACACACCCCCATAAGGTCCAATGAGTGGCCGAGCTCTCACCGCGCTGGCATGGAAACCAGACGTTGTTGCCGCTCCGTATTCTTCCTTTTGTTTGTGCATGGTTCAGTGAAAAGTGCTTTGAGATCGTGTTTGGTTATCGCAACATTTTTTTATTTTCTTTGTGTGTGTTTGGGTGTGCTGTTAAGGAGTGTTGTTATTATTTGGTGACAATGGCTAGTTCTTCAGAACCGAAGCCAAACAAAATAGTGTATAAAGGACAAATTGGCAACATTGTTTTGTCCACGTGCAGAACTGTCAGAGCCAGAGACATAGCGGCCGTAGTATAAACTTATAACGTTTAAAAGCATATGGCCTCTAGTGGTGAAAGGTATAACTGGAAGACCGGAGGTTGGTTGGTTTGAAAATTAGAGTGCTGGAAGCGTAAGTTAATTGGAACCTGTCAGTCTGCAACAATCACGTCGTTTATGTCCCGTGAAGGATACAAAATATTTCATGTTTCTATCTGCCGTGGTTTCTTCAGGACATGGGCCTTAGTGTTATGCGTGGAACGTACTTCGACTTTACTATACGTCCACAGTTGGTCTCTACACATGATTACCTTTCAAACGAGATATCACAAGGTGGGGTTGCTATTTAAAATTTTGTAGTTACCCCCGTAACCCCCTTGAGCGCACCTCATGGGAGGTTCTCCATATCAGCATAATGTTGTCTTGTATGTCCCTTGAAGGTTACAAGAGGTTTCATGTTTCTTTCTGCCTTGGTTTCTTCAGGAGACGGCCCTTAGTGTTATTCGTAGAACGCACTGTATATGCTTTGATCAGAATTTGCCTTTTATTGTATACAAGAAGTTCCAAAGCTAGAGTGGTGTTCAGAGAGAAAACTAATGCAGCTGGTGGAAATGTCACCATGAAGTTCTCACGATTTAAAGCATTTTTCATTCTTTTTATTTATTTAAACCAGTTAAATCAGCTGGTTTTTTTTCTTTAAGTTATGATTTAAATCACCTGCAGTTACGTATCATAATCAGTACGCTAAAGCTGAGGTATTAAATTACAAATTTAATATTAGATATCGTTCAATAAAATTAAAACTTAAAGTCCAATCCAAGCTAACGCTGGAAGCTATGTAGGCAGTCGATAAATTTTGCAGCAGTAAGAAAACTTGTGAATGAAGATCGCCATATCATATACTAGGAAATTTAGTCAACCTTGAAGACTGAACCAACTGCAGTCCGTCCTAGTCTTTCCAAGCGTTGCAGTCGCTGAGTTCTACATACGCTTACACCTGGGCAAAAAGAGAAGTGGAGTGGTGCCACTATATACAAAAGATTTTTGCAGGAGCAAAGTAAAGACGTTCGTAATATTGTCCCAGGTAACAAAACGTGGCTTATAACTATGACCTTGAAAGAAAACGGTAATCGATAGTATGGTGTTTTCAGAACAAAACCTCACGATCGAAGTTAAATGAACACGAAGAGTGGGCAAAGTTAAAGTGTCATTTTTCTCTCTCTCTCTCTCTCTCCCGTCTCTTTAAGACTAGCCATGTAACAACTATACAGTTAAATGATCGACGTACAGTGACAGCAGAGTAGTGCATTACTTATTACCTTCCGAGTGTCTTTGAATTGGAGATCTGTCCGCTGAAAGTCTTCACTCTCTCACTTCCTTCTTTATCAGGACAGTTCACGGCCACACATAACAGTGAAAACTTTGGAGATTCTACAGGAAAGTAATGCCCGTATTCGACTGCACCTGACTTATTCTCTAGTTTAGCTTCATGTGATTTTGCCTTCTTCCCAAAACTCAAGAATGAACTTCGAGGACGCCGCTTGCAAACAAGTGAAGAGACGATCGCAGTGTATAGTAGTGAAATTTCTAATATCGGAAAAATAAATTTTTAAAAATATTTGACTCGTGATTTTTAAGAATACAAAAGTGTATTGATGCTTCTGAGAACTATTTTGGACAGTTCACGGCCACACATAACAGTGAAAACTTTGGAGATTCTACAGGAAAGTAATGCCCGTATTCGGCTGCACCTGACTTATTCTCT
Source organism: Thermobia domestica (assembly GCF_964235325.1). NCBI lineage: Eukaryota > Metazoa > Arthropoda > Insecta > Zygentoma > Lepismatidae > Thermobia > Thermobia domestica. Next base: position 154,488,039 of record NC_137464.1, read on the forward strand.
AGCTTCATGTGATTTTGCCTTCTTCCCAAAACTCAAGAATGAACTTCGAGGACGCCGCTTGCAAACAAGTGAAGAGACGATCGCAGTGTATAGTAGTGAAATTTCTAATATCGGAAAAATAAATTTTTAAAAATATTTGACTCGTGATTTTTAAGAATACAAAAGTGTATTGATGCTTCTGAGAACTATTTTGAGAAATTATAAAAGGTGTTATATAAATAAATTTTTCAGAGTCTCTAAAAGCTTTCTGCATGCCCCTTGTATATAATCATCTGATATTATCACCAATATTCTCTCATCCTAATTAATTAATTATATTATTGACTCTTAAATGAATCTGTGAGTTTCTGAGGACGACTCCTACAGATTGTGGTAAACTTAGCTTCGAACTGTTGTGTTAGAATTACATCCCGTACGAGGTTTGAACGCGGGCCCACGCTCACCTAAAAGAGCGCAAGAACTATAATTCGGGTAACATAGAAACCCTCTTCACTGTTTCAAGATTATTTCTTTATTTATGTCAGCGTTAGAATCACAAACTTCCCAATAAATGGATTCACTAAAACAAGATCTGAAATAACTTCTATGTAACTGCTTTCAATAAGATGTGACCGCGTGATCGTGAGTTTTTAATGAATGAACTGAACGGAAACAACCTGCTAGTTCCAGAATTATATTAAAAGTTGAATCTTAAAGTAAGATATTGAGGCGTCCTGTCTCACGCTAAACCAAAATACAGAAGAGACCAGCTGTATTGTTATTTATTATTCAATTTCCAGAGAGTAATCTGAACTTGATGTGATTCCTCACGGTTACTTGTGAGCCTGAAGACAGAAAAGGGCGTTAGAGGTGCCGCAAAACAAAATAGGGTGAAAACTGCTACTCGGTTTTACTCCAAATCTCGGATATTTAACACCGAATCTAACGTTTGATATTCCTGGAATAATTTGCGCTGTGTGTGTAGTGAAGGTATTATCTTGGAAGACGTTAGGCAAGATGACGGGCAGCAGAAATACGAATTCCGAGACATAGTCATTAGACCACTGGGTTAGGATATTACTGTTTGACATGCTAATGTATATACGATTTATTCAAATTTCAACATTTCGGTAACTTTGAGGGTTTTCTAGTGGGCAGTTGTAAGTTCGTTACATGTTGGTTTCAGTGACACAGAACCAAATTTTAAGAGTGCCCAACTATTTACACCTCACCGGCATCGTAGAATTTGAATTTAATTTGTAAGTCCTTTAGGCAACTTTGGCTCAGGCCGAAGAAATGATGAAGGCACGGAATGAAGAGACTGTGAGTAAACGAGAAAATCTTCAGAACACCTCCCCCCCACACATACACAGTATTTGTCCACATGGCAGGAGCAGGAATCGAACCGACGACCCATAGCACCAGAGGTGAACTCTACCATTGAACCACTACGACCCTACAAGGAATCGTCTAAGATCTTTTCGTTACTGATAGAATTTTGAATGTATTTAAGGCCTTTAGGAAATTTCACCATGAACAGAATGTTGATGGGCCGCTCTCAGCTCTCCAGCGATACACTGATATTATATAACTTTTTTTTTTTGGTACTTCTCTGTTCTTCTGATTTTTTTTTTTCGAACATTGGTTTCTCTTTTTCATAGAAGCTAAGAATATGTTGCTGTCGTTTGAACAGAAACCGAAGTTTGATAAAAATCTGAAAACTAGTTTTGAACAGAAACTAAATGTTGATTAACCCGCTGCTATAAGCGTGTTTCATACACGCGTGACGGCGATGTGACCTGATTTGGAATAACTTACAATCAATAAATTATTTACATTTGTAAGACTGAATTCAATGTATAATATACTTTGAATAGTAAGGTAGTAGCTTACGCATATACATATGTATATAGGCATGTATATATTTAGTGTGTCTTCTGCTTCCTGAGCTTACACAACATTGCGACTTGTAAAGTTAAAATATTAACATGTAACTGGGACTTGACCTCTTATTTATTATCCAAGTCCCACTTCCATCTTACATTTATTATTATAGTTTCTATTACACTATTTTCTGTTTGATTAACTCTCAGTTACTTAGGTTGGTTTTTACTCATTTCTTTACATGATTCTGCATTATGCAAACGGTAAGTGTTGGCTTAACAAACCGAGAACTAGCCGTTGAAATTAAGTTTTTTTTTCTTATATAAATCACGTGTTGCATATCACAAACTAATAATAGATATCGCATTCGCAAACTCGTCATTAAAAAAAATAATAAAATAAAAAATAACAGTTCAACTATAACTTGCATTTGTATTTTTAATAGCTATTTTTCAGTTAATATTAAGAGCTCCTCCGTGGCTAAGCGGTTAGCGTACACGCCTTTGGCGTGGGAGGTCCGGGTTCGATTCCCGGCGGGAGCTCATGTGGTTCGGATTCCACGTTAATCAGTAGGTCCACGTCTCATATAGCCTCGCTGCTGAACGGGACGTTAAACTCAAAATCAACTCAACTCAGTTAATATTAATGCTATTACATTATCTATTTCCTGCATCAAATCGTAAACTTCATTTCTTTACCCATCAAATACAGGTATGCGTATGGAGAGAGAGAGAGAGAGAGAGAGAGAGAGAAAGGGCGAGGGACAAAAGAATGGGGAAAAGAATTTACTTCTACATGTAGGAACACCCACAGTTACGTATAGGAACATCCACAGTGAGCTAACATGAACACACATACAAACCCATTCTAAAGAATGACGACTGAATTTCCGGTGCTCGATGACAATGATACTCACATCCGTTGAAAATGTTTTAAACTTGGGATATTCCGAATTCCGGAGTCTCGATGTAGCAAATGTTTGAACGCACTTAAACAGAAAATGGCAATGAAAATATTTGAATTTACTTCCGTACTGAATTAGTGAAAGTATGGATTTATACGGTTTTTTTCTATAACCCTGTCAGATTTGTGTCATGTTTCATATTTCTAATTGTGTGGGATTTCCATTTACTAGTTTCGAAATTCCCAAATTCCGGAGTTTCGACATTCTGGAATTCAGAAATTGAGGTAATGACTTCCTAATGCTACCTATTCATGCATTAGACGAATAAACTGCATACATAATAATACACAACCTTAGAAGTGAATTACGAAAACACCAGATGCAAATGTTTATTATTTAATGGTTATAATACTACTCGTACCTGTAAGAACCTAAATCGCATGCTGTAATGAGAATATCAAGAAGTAACTTCCGTATGACACATAGCTGCAGGCAAATACACAACACACACTTATGTATTACCATTATACGTTTTATTTAATTTCTTTTTAACATTCACATATATTGAAGTTCTGTCAACACCCACATCATCTCAAGATTGTATGAATATATATGCACAACTGATTTATTTTAATGTAATTATTTTATATAATTATTCATGCATTGGAAATATATGATTGATTACCAAAATGTTTGACCCAAATGGAAATAGAATTTACGACCTTACGATTAGAAAGCTCGTACTTTACCATTAAGCTAACATGAACACCCTTGCCGAACTTCTGAAGAAATAACTGAATTTCCAAGACAATGAGATTCAAATCCGTTGTGAGTGTGTTTTTCTATTTTGTCTTCTTCATTCTATTATGGATGCGAGAATTATTTTTGCTATCTTTCCTTTCGTTGGAAATGTTCTTTTACGAGTGGAAATGTAGATGAAAGAAACAGCATGCGCTTACACATATACATAGTTTCGAAATACTATGTCATTTTATATTTCAATGAATGTTACTTTTTCTATATTTAATAATACTTCAGCATGTCTTAATACACTTAAAAGAAGAAACACATATTTGCACATTTTTTTTTTGCTGATTGCGAAGGTTGGCTTGGGGGTTGAACCTGGCATCTTTGGTGTACTGTTTCTGAAGATACCCAGAGTTGGGCTTATAACATTTTTTAGCTCAAAACAGCCATAGTGAATATGCTCATTCTTTTTGGAATAGGGTATACAGTTGAACCGATTTTCATAGTTATTATTATTATTATAATTTTAGCCGTGTAACGTGGGTTTCTGTTACCACGGCATGGCACGTCGTCAGGTTGCGGATCGAGAAGAAGGCCTCTAGATATAGAGGTTAGCTGCGAATATACTGAATAAGCAGTCGCGGACAGCCGACTAGGAGTGGTCCTCCAGCTTGGGGGTTTGGGTAGGGCTAACAACCTCATCGTGTAAAAAAAAAAAAAAAAAAAAAAAAAAAAAAGCACTTGTTCAGAAATATTCACAAAAGCCTCGGACAAGGACTGATAACTTGGCACGACCTCAGCAAAAGAAAATGGACATGAGATTTGGAACATGTGATATTAGGAGTCTTTATTGGGCAGGCGCGTTAAAATCCGTAACGAGTGAGTTAGAGAAATACAGGATGGACGTAGTAGGAGTTCAGGAAATTAGGTGGGATGGAAATGAATCTGTGAATTCCGGAAATTTTACGTTCTTTTACGGGGAAGGAAATAAAAATCACCAGTTAGGAACAGGGATTTCGTTCACAAACTAATATTACCAGCAATTAAACGGGTTGAATTTGTTACTGACAGACTTCCTTTTATTACTCTTAAGGGACGGTGGTGTGATATTATTGTTTTAAATGTACATACCCCAACTGAAGATAAGGATGATGATATAAAAGACAGTTTTTACGAAGAAGTGGAGCGTATATTTGACCAACCCCCGCGATACCATATGAAAATTCTATTAGGGGATTTCAATGCGAAGGTAGGACGAGAGGATATTTTCAAACCGATTGTAGGGAGCGAAAGTTTACATAAGGAAAGTAATGACAACGGTGTTAGACTCGTGAACTTTGCAACATCCAAAAACCTAATCGTGAAGAGTACAAAATTCCTACATCGCGACGTTCATAAATACACTTGGACATCACCAGACGGAAAAACACACAATCAAATTGATCACGTTTTAGTAGATAGAGGAAGGCAATCTAGCATAACTGATGTCCGGTTGTTTAGAGGGGCTGATTGTGACACTGATCACTACCTGGTAGCAGCGATAATACGAGAGAGATTATCGTTGAATAAAGGTAATATTCAATGTTTGAAAACGGAGAGATTCAATTTAAAGAAATTAGAAGAGAGCCAGGTAAGAGAGGAATAGCAGCTTGAAGTTTCGAATAGATTCTCGGCTTTAGAAGATTCGGAGTGCACTAATGTTGAGGATACCTGGATTGAAATTAGATATAGCATTAAAATTTCAGCAAAAGAAAAGTTGGGACACGCGGAAATACGTAGGAACAAACCATGGTTTGACCAGGAATGCAATAAACTAGCAGAGAAAAGAAAACAGGCAAAATTAGGCTGGCTACAAAATCCGAATGAAATAACTACACAAAATTTCGCAGGTATCAGGCGGGAAACTTCCAAAACTTTTAGAACAAAGAAACGTGATTTTTTGAAACCTAAAATTAAGGAACTTAAAGATAATAGTAAAAATAAAAACATCCGGGACATGTATAAGGGGATCAGTGAATTTAAGAAAGGCTATCAACCTCGTACTTATATATTAAAGAAATCTGACGGTACAGTTCTCACTGATACGGATAGCATCTTAAATAGATGGAAAGATTTCTTTGACGATTTGCTGAACACTCAGCCAAGAACTAGTGTGGGTGGAGAAAAGGAGATACAAACCGCAGAACCGTATATTCCAGAAGCCAACCGAATAGAAGTAGAAACCGCTATAAAGAAATTAAAGAAACACAAATCTCCGGGTGTAGATGAAATTCCGGCTTTTTTTAGCTGGAGGCGAAAAATTGTGGGACAAAGTACACACTCATTCTCCTTATCTGGAACAAGGAAGAATTGCCACAACAGTGGAAAGAATCAATCATTGTTCAGTTCACAAGAAAGGCGACAAAACTGGCTGTAATAATTATCGAGGCATTTCTCTTCTGTCAACATCCTATAAAATTCTTTCAAATATTCTATTAGCAAGATTGACCCCATACGCAGATGGAATTATTGGAGATTCTCAGTGCGGATTTAGACGAAATCGATCAACTATCGACCAAATATTTACTATTCGCCAAATACTCGAAAAAAATGTGGGAATACAATATCCCGGTATATCAACTATTTATTGATTTTAAAAAGGCGTACGACTCGGTTAGGAGAGAAACATTATACAACGTTCTTACAGAACTTGGAATACCGAGAAAGCTAATTAGATTAATTAAGATATGTTTAAATGAATCCTAAAGTAAAGTCCAGGTAGGAAAATTTTTGTCCACTAGCTTTCACTTCGAAAATGGTCTGAAACAAGGAGATGCGTTGTCGCCATTGTTATTTAACTTTGTTCTGGAATACGCTATAAATAAAATCAAAGATAGCAACCAGGGCCTAAAGTTGAATGGTATTCACCAGATTATGGCATATGCTGATGATGTAAATTTAATAGGGGATGATAGGACAATAGAAAGAAATGCAGATATCTTATTAAACGCTTGCAGAGACATGGGCTGAGAAGTGAATGCAGAGAAAACTAAATACATGGCAGTGCGTCGGGACCGTAATACAGCAAATTATGGATGCGTTAAAATATTAAATAATACTTTTGATAAAGTGGATAGTTTCAAATATCTAGGATCAGTATTAACAGACGAAGATCATATTCACGAAGAAATTAAATGTCGACTAAAAGCAGGGAATTCGTGTTACTATTCGGTTCAAAATCTCTTGTTGTCGCGAATTCTGTCGAGGAATTTGAAGCTTAACATATACAAAACAATAGTCATGCCTGTTGTTCTGTATAGTTGCGAAACATGGTCGCTTACTCTGCGGGAAGAACATAGACTGAAAGTATTTGTGAATAAGATCCTGAAACGAATATTCGGACCCAAGAGGAACTGAAATGGGTAATGGCGGAAACTTCATAACGAGGAACTACATAATTTATACGGTTTACCCAACATTGTTAGGGTCGTCAAGTCTAGGAGGCTTAGATGGGCAGGTCATGTAGCTAGAATGGAAGAAAGTAGAAACGCTTTGAAAGTCTTGACTGGAAGACCAATCGGAAAACGACCATTAAGAAGACCTAGGCGCAGATGGGAGGACAGTATTAAGATGGATCTCGCAGAGATTGGAATACAAAGTAGAAACTGGATGCAGTTAGCTAAGGATAGAAGTCAGTGGAGAGCTTTTGTGAACGCGGCATTGAACCTCCGGGTTCCATAGGCCATAGAGTTAGTTTAGTTAGTTAGTTTATTATAATTTTAGCAGTAGGTTCATTATTTTATTAAGTTTTTATTCTTTCGCTAATCAAATTAATTTCTTGATGAGATTAATTTGATCTCCAAAAAAAGTCAGCGCAGCTCCTTTCCATTCAAGCTACATTAAAGGTATATTCTATTACATCTGTACAGCTTGCGTAGCTCCATTGGAAGAATTCAGTAATACGTAAATACAGTTGTTCATATGCTGCACCGAAAAAGTATAACATTCCACCAATCGAAATTAGTTTTCTTTTATCCTATCATTCAACACTAGGCTTAGAGACCTGAAGTTTGGACCTTGTGGATTCGACTGCAGCTTCTTAAAACCTAGCGCGAGTAATTCTGGTAGTGGGTCACATCATTAGCATAACCTTCTCTGACCGAAATATTTTATGTAAATTTTATGTACTTACTAAATCACCAGAAATCTTTGACGAACACAAAACTTAAATTTGACAATACCCGTTCATTTTAATTTTGATAATTGTCACTCTCGCACAGGAACTGGAAATCAGATTTATTTTATTATAAATTTGACACCTCCAATTTTAATTTTGATAAAGTTAAATGGAACGGTGATAAATTATATCAAGCAAATTGAAACCTGGTTGCCAAACATGGAAAGGAAAAGGAAAAAAAAAAAACCGCCTTGTGTTCCAAGTTTAGTGTGCTTGGAAATATAGTTTTTAAATAAACTATTTATGCTAAATTAAAGTACTGAAATAACAAAAAATCTTTTCGCTGGACTGGTAGGAACTCTTATCCCGATCTCCCACAATTGGACAGATGTACTAATTACCAACTAATAACGCGAGCAGCTTTCTATGATTTTGACTTTTATTATTTCTAGCTTGTCCCTGGTAATAATTTCTTATGGACTACTGCGATGGATTTGTGATTTAAGTTGTTTGTTTCAAAATTATCCGTATCAACCGATATTGAGTCAAATAAAACAATTAGATATCTTTTAAATCTAAAGAATTGGATTTAATTCATTATTGACCATTAAAAAAGTTTAACCAACTTCTGTCATTTTCGATCACAGAAAGAAAATAAATGCACTGACTTCACTTAGTATGTCATCGTTAATCAGCAATAATATTAATGAATTGGATATCTGGAATAGTTATGTTGGGCTGTTTCTGTGTGCTCATAATTCCAAATATACACTGAATGAAAATTACTTCAAACGTGTATAATCAGAATTTTAAGTTTTTCTTTATGTAATAAGCTGTAGTTACGTTTAATATTGATTTTCTTTCCAGACGAACCATGTTGCTCAATCGTTGGCGGATGAGCAACTTATCAAACTGACCAGTTTGTCGAATCCAGTATTATTTGAACAAGTTTTGGACTCAATACTCATACCTCGAGTGGTTGGCACAGAGAATCATGAGAAAATTAAACAGGTAAAGTTGAATTTGTTTTCACGTTTACTCTTTAGTCTTCTGTAATAACTAACCCCGATTCAATTGTTCAGTCAATGATGATAACTCACACAGATTGATGGATTACTGATATAAACTTAAGAGAGAGAGACCAACTACAAATCTGAGACTGCTATTGTTATTTATACGATCTTCTAACAGTTAAGTCAAATTGTTTATACCATAAGTAATTAACGAGTTTAAAACTAGGCGAGCTGTATCTTCATGGGTCTTATTCGTTTCTTATATTAAGATTTGAATAACCGATTGGGATTGGTGGTAGTATACAAGTGCTTAATTCCCAGTTTGCGTGGAGGACGGTCAGGTCAGGACTTCATACCAGATTTAGATGTACGATTCATATGTACGACCTTCTTTAAAATTTAACAGAGTATATATTTATATTGCTTGCATAGATTTTGCAGCCGTTTACTCCCTCCTAGCGTTTCTTCCTTTATTTCAATCTTTCGTTTTCAGCGATCTTTTTGTGAGCAGACGTACGCAAATCCTTAACTTTCGTGCATCACAATCGGAGAATACCAGAGTCAGATCTTCTGGCCGGGTGTCCAGATTAGTGTTTTTCTTTCTGGGTTGTCAGGAAAATAGTGGAGGAGTATTTTTAATATAGGGAAGTAAATTCCTGTCTAATTCTCATTCGCCCCTCCTTCCCCGCTAGTCTAATGGCTAGCACGTGTGTCTTTGATTGCACATAGTTGTAGAATTATTTTCACAATCATTCACTGTTATTAATCCATCTCCTTTAGTCTAAAGACATAACCGCGGGACATTAAACTTAAAAAAAAACCTTCAAAATCTCGTGTAGAAGTCCAAATGTAAAATGGTTTCATAATGACTGAATTTGAAATCTTGTTAATTAAAACTGTGTACTTTATTGTGAATTGCTTGTGGAAGAAGGAATTACTTATGACAAACAAAATGAATTTGGAAATAATATCGCATTGTGCGTAAAGTATCTCCAGTATCATAGGAACAAATAATACTTAAGATTATGTATTTGTAAGATTCACTGTATGACGAAGATGTTATGGAGGGATTGAAAATGTCACAAAGCACATCGGTCAGAATCATCACCTAGAATATTCATTTCAATGATTTTCGATTATTATCGTACAATCACTCCCTTCCTGCTCCCAGCCTTCATCCATACCTATGACGAATGAATTTTGACTTAAATGGCATCGGCTGTGTCACTATTCATCTCTTACCTCGAAAATTATGGATTAGACACTAATATTGATCTTAGCCCTCCCTGCTGCTCTGGTCGCTAGTGCGGTGCCTTGATGCACGTGTTCCTGGTAGGAGAGCACAAAAATGTATTTCGTAACCATTCACTTTCATTAATTAATCATTCACCTAATTTAGCCTAAAGGGCATATCCGTAGGACGTTAAACTAAAAAAAAAAAAAAAAAAATCATTTACTAATATTCGTTGTTTTCTATTATTTTTACACACCGCCTCTTCTTTTCCCTTGCCGAAAATGTGCTGAAAACCTAATTTAGGCCAGGGTCTATTCATGTACCAAAGTCATCAAAATCGGTGCAGCGGTTTAGGAAGAGTGACCCGTCAAACATCATTGCAATAATGTTTATTTTTGTAGATTATTATTTAGACACCAATATTAGGACGCTGCTATATATATGTTGTTGTTTCTGGGAATGAATACTTCAATTCGCCATAAAATTCTCTTCAACTCTGGCAAATCTTCCTTTTAGTATTGTTTTTTAGCAATGTTGGCAGTTGAAAAAAGTTTAGTATATGCGCAATAGAAGTACATGGCAGATGTTCTAAAACCTGCTTATGCATAATCATTTGTAATGTTTCACAACTGCAATAATTAATTTTCATTTTCTTAACATTTAGGAAAAACATTTGCAGTGCAAATTTCTAAGTATTTTTAAAATATGTGTGTGTATGTATATTGAACTTTATTGTAAAATAAACGTAAATGTTTTGAACATAATGTATTTTAAAATAATCGATGTTTTTCAGTATATTATTGATCAAATGTCAGCCTTGAATTGGCATATAGATGTAGACGCGTTTGAGGATAACACACCTTATGGAATGCTGAATTTCACCAATGTTATTGCATCGCTGAATCCCAATGCTAGAAGATTTCTGGTGCTTGCTTGTCATTACGACTCCAAACTTATGAGGGAAGACACATTTGTCGGAGCCACTGATTCTGCTGTTCCTTGCACTATGATGATCAATCTCGCACAAGTGATGCAAAGGGAATTGGATTCAGTTAGAAATCAGGTATGTGTATGGAAGTTAAGAAGGGCTATTTCTATGGAAAGAATGCAGAAAAGTTGAAGTTACTATGTTCGCACTAAGTATTAGTAAGTACAGAACAATGATGTAATATGTAAGAAAGAACGCTGTCGCGATAGTGTGTACTACAGCAATTTTCCCGGAAGCGGGTTGGGCAGTTAGCCCGTCTCTTAGGCCGATTCATGATGACTTAAAATAGGCCTGTAATTCCCCAGTAGTTTGAGCACGCTTTTTAAAATGGAAAACTGACTTTCTGTGTCGTAAGCACGTAATGCCTTAGTAGGGGAATGAGATACGCCCGTTTCGTGAGAAGACCAAACCATAGTCTTTTCCAATTATGCCTATTGTTTTAGGTTATTCCCCTATCGAGAAAGATCTACCAACAGTTGCAGTATATGGTGCCAGTGCGTTAAGGCAGGCTCACCTTGCCCCTGGTGGCTAAGCAACCGAATCCCACTGTATGACCACAGTCGAACCCAATCCGGGAGCCCCTGGAGTCTCGAAGGAGGGAGATTCACGTCCGGCCCTGCCTACCTCATGACGTTCAAATTCGTGCAGAGGTAGCGCGAATACATTGTGATGCCTCTTCCCGGACCGACAGGTACCTGCAAGTCACTATTTGAGGTGAGGTTGTATCTACTGCTCTCCTCTTCCGGGTAGGGAAGATGACAACCTCCAGACAGGGGAATGTGAACTAAAGATCGGGTTTCGGGTTTTCGCCAGCCGGGTGCCAAGTTTTTCTGTTAATGTATCAAACTGGAAACTTCACTGTTTCGAGAGAAGGCATGCATGTAAATTAAATTACATCTATTAGTTCTGAAAGAGAAGGTTGGATTGGTAACTGTCTTAAGTAAACTGAAAATAATATGGTTTTTCGATGTACATTATTTCTTTCTGGAAAGTGTTTGTTTAGTGAAACTATATCTATGTTCAATTACGAAAAATTGTGTAAACTCCGTACACTTTGTTTTTGGCTTTTTTCACTGGTATACGTAAGTGCGACAATTAGGAAATGAGAGAGAGTCTGAAAAAAAAAAAAACAAAAAAAAACGAATAACAAATGGAATAAACTTACCTCGGTTTATTCAAAGTAGAAATTTCTTTTGTCTACATCATCACCTTTCTACGAACCAGTAAGTCATGGAGACTTCTGGAAGTCATGGACTGAAATTGTATTGAAGGTCTTCATTACTGCTTTCTGAATTATGGAAACATCGTCAGAAAAGCATTTCTTTAGTGGTGCGTTTGCTTTGGGGAAGAGAAAGTAAGTATAGGGGGCATAGGTCTTTTGGCATGCTGGTAAGTATGCAAGTTGTAACAACCAATTTTTTTTTTTTTGGGGGGGGGGGTAAAAGCCCACAATCAATCACTGCATTGTGTACAGAGGCATTGTTACGCAACAGCTTCCAGTGGAGGTTAGTCGAATACTCCGATCTCACACGTGTGACTCTTTGTAGCAAACAATTCAAACTTACCACATGAAAGACCCGAGTGACAGTTTGACCTGCTGCACAGTTGAGCCAAACGGTCGAATTTCTGGGGAAAACTATGTTTAAGATCCGTTCCATTTTAAAATAGTAATGAAAACACGTATATGCATTAATCATATTTTCACGTTTTAAACATAATTTTACAAAATGTAAACATTTTTTTTCTCTAATTGTTCAAGACGAATTATTTTCAAGCTGAATTTTCAGATTCTGAGTCACTCTCCGACTCACTGCTGCCGTTTTGGATTATATCGACTTGTGGTGACATCATCATCTCGATTATCTCTCTTTCAGATGTTGAAACTTGTTCCTTCCAGGGTTACTGCGAGCTTAAAATCATCTGATCTAATGAAATAAGAATGCTTCTTCGTTCAGTTGTTCAATTGGAATAAGCGTGTTCAATTACACCCGAATTACAAATGAACTCATGTGTACAGTTGAAGGTATAGCCAATCAAGGGTATTTCTCCTTAGAAAGATTTGTTATGTCAAGAGCTTAAGCAGGGTTCCCACTCACCTGGAAAAGTGAGGGAATTTCATAACTTATTGTTTAAATTTCATTTAGCTACAGCAGGCATTTCTTATGTAATGACAGGGCTCATAGCGAGTCACTTTTTTTTTTTTTCTTAACTAAAAGTTACTTTCTTCAAGTTGGTCACTGAAAGTTACTTTTTTTCAAATTTGTCACTAAAAGTTACTTTTTTTTTAGATGAGGTAAAGTGACTTTTTCGTGTGATTTATGTTTTGCATTGACAGTTTTCTAAGGAAAATATTATAAAAGTAAATGGAAAAAGGCAGAAACTTGTTACTCATTACTCTTCTGAAAGCTTCAGTACTTGCTGCCACATGTGAAACAGTCAACTTTATTCCCACCTCAGCTTTTATTCTTTCTAAAGCAAAGTGGATGGTTGGTGGATGCTTAAGCTCTCAAGGTGGGGTTGAGAACCCTTCTGTGTCTATTCTTTCTTCTATCATAATAGTATTTTAGTTTTCTCTCGTAATAGGTAACGCTCCCCTCAACGTTGTGTGTGTTTGTGTGGTTCATCATGTTCGTCTTGTGTTATGCTTCTTGTATGTTGTTCTTAAGAGTAGGTGATGAATTTGAATATTTCATGGATTTGAGAACTCTCAATGCTAAGTTAAATATAATGTCCGGGATGAAGAAATTCGGAAATAGGCCAGAACTGGTTCCACTTACTCAGAAGCTTCTTACATTTGCTAAGTCTGCTTACCGTAACTACAAAGCATATTTAGAAAGCCTTAGAAAGGAGTAAGCTCAAAAAGAAGCAGTAAAGAAGAAAAGATGAAACAAAACAACAGAGAGAGAGAGGTGATGGAGAAATTGACAAAGGAAAAAAGGACATGATGATAGTTTGGTCACTTTTTCTTGTGCTTTTGGTCACTTTTTAACTATTTACAAGAGACCAGACCACTATGAGCCTTGTAATGACAAATGCTTGAAAGATGTGGCAACTCTTGCTACTGGAGCCAGTGGTTTAATATTTCCACTTTAAAAAATATATATAACAGGGCATTTCCTGGGTTACTGCATGAAGTGTTTGACTTCTACAATTCTAATGTTGAAAGTCCCGACGGGAACTCATGTAGTTCGGATTCCACGTTAATCAGTAGGTCCACGTCTCATATAGCCTCGCTGTTGAAAGGGACGCTAAACTAAAATCAACTCAACTCTAATGTTGAAAGTCAAAGAGTCTTCTGCACTTTTACAAGTATTTAAAAAAAAAAATTTCTTGCTACAAAAGTGAAAATAATCTTTTATACTTTTATAGTGATGCATGATTCTTGAAAATAGATAATCTAGTGTGCCGTGTTACTACATGAATGTACTTGCTTTTTTTTGTTGTTAGTATCTAAAGATGAGACGATTCAGATTCCTGGGATGGAAAAATAATGTTAGATCGTTTTTGAAATTATTTGGAAGCTAATGTAGATTTGATAGCAATGTCAAAATTTCTCTATCCCATGGAAGGGAGTTTTTCAAAAGAAAACTTATTTTCTCATTGGCAAATTTTTTAAACGTACATCATCACTTTTTCAGATTTCTGTCTCAGATCTTATCTGAGTTTCATTTTCGAAAGCACTACAACAATGCACTGATTGAGTGTGCTCATTTTTTGGAAGTCTAATTAGGTTGAAATAATTTAATGATTACATTAATTGCAACTTAGAGATACTTCTATAGATTTGTGTATTTAATGAATTGAATGTAGCTATTCCTCTTGCAGATAAATTAAATCAATATATCTTCTGTGGGGCAGTATATCTCGTGATAATGGCTACAAAGAAGAAATCCTACTTCAATCCTGATTGGATGGATGAAAAGTTAAATCCTGAATGGGCCAAGTTTCTGAAGCCAGTTGAATACAATCAAGTTTCAAGCGTTTTGTTCCAGCTGCTAAAAGATCTTCAAGCTGAGTATTATGGGTCGTCAGGCTGTAGTCAGTCATATGAAAAGTAAATCACACACGAGTGCAATAGGACATAAAACTCCAAAAATAAGTGATATATTTGAACGAAAATGTGATGCTGTGCCCGTTACCTGAAGGAAAGTTCAACTAAAAATGCGGAACAAACCGTGCCTCTTCCAAAGGAAGAGGAATCTAAAAGTAATGAAAATACCACGATGAATTATACTAAGAAGTGAAGTTACTCGAGCTGAAGTATTGTTCGTTTTAAAAATGATAGCAAATCATTTTACCTACACTTCAAGTTTTGATATATCAAATCTTTTCAAATCCATGTTCCCTGACAGTAAAATATCTAATCGCTTGGTGCAACAAAAGCAGCGTATATAATTTCATATGGACTAGAGCTCTCTCTCTCTCTCTTTTTTTAAAGGAAGAGCTGATGACTCACGTTCAGAAGTCTGAAAAGATTGTGGTTTGTTTTGATGAGTCGCTCAATTCGGTAGTTCAGAGAGAACAAATGGATATAATACTTCGTTTCTGGGACGATGATTTGCGAAAGGTTTCATCTAGATATTTGATTTCCACCTTTCTTGGGCATACAAGGACATCAGATTTAATGGAGAAGTTCACAGCAGCTTTCGAAGATATCCCTTTTACAACATTACTTTAAGTATCAATGGATGGACCAAATGTAAACTGGAAGTTTTTTTAGGGAACTTAAAGACTATCTAAGTAAAGAGCCTGGTAACCCTATGCCACTGGAACTTGGATCATGTGGCTTGTATGTGGTAAATGGTTCTTTTCACCATTGGAAATGAGTGGGAACTCTGTTAAGTGTGAAACTTCTCTACATTTGTTCTGTGACTACTAGAAATAACTTGTAGCACAATAGTCTGATTCTTTATATAAGCATCAATGCAACTAATGTTTGCGGATATTCCTTGATTTGCAGAGGAACGTCTGGGAGTTTGCTTTCCAATCTTGACTTTGGTTTGGCGAGTAGTCAGCCCATTTCCTTCTTGAATTTGTTCTCAATGCATTTCTTCTTTTTCAGCCACATGTTTCTTCTTCACCACGAATTTGCACTTTTTAAGATGTAGTGTGCAGCTAAGGTGTAGAAGACATTCGAAGAATTTGATACATGCGTAAAGTACCAACTACCCAAATTTCATTGTTGAGGAATCTAGCATTTCTTGTGTTCGTCAATCTATAGAATCAAATGCAATGTATCGAAAGAGTGC
Organism: Thermobia domestica; assembly: GCF_964235325.1. Classification (NCBI taxonomy): domain Eukaryota; kingdom Metazoa; phylum Arthropoda; class Insecta; order Zygentoma; family Lepismatidae; genus Thermobia; species Thermobia domestica. The sequence continues at coordinate 154,504,193 of NC_137464.1, forward strand.
AAACATGCGAAGCTTCTGTTAGCATCTTTAACACAAGAGGTGGAAAATACTGCAAGATACGTATTCCCAGTCTGAGAAACGTGTGTACCAAAACTAATTTTCTAATTACCGCACTGTGTAATTGTTACACTTTTCATTGCCTTTCATGATATTAGATACATAGCTTTTATCGTCGCGAATTCGATCGAGAAATTTAAGCTTAAAATATATAACACGAAAATCATACCTGTTGTTCTGTATGGTTGCGTAACGTGGCCGCTTACTCTGACGGAAGAGCGTAGACTGAAAGTATTTGGGAACAAGATCCTGAGACGCATATTCGGACCCAAGAGGAACGCGAATGGAGAATGGTGGAAACTTCACAGCGAGGAACTACGTAATTTATACCGTTTACCAAACATTATTAGGATCATCAAATCTAGGAAGCTTAGGTGCCAGATCATGCAACCAGAATGGAAGAAAGTAGGAACGTGTTCAGTTTTAACTGAAAGTCCAATGGGAAAACTACCATTAGGAAGATCTAAACACAGACGGAAGGACAATCTTAAGATGAATCTAGCAGAAATAGGAATACAAAGTAGAAGCGGCGGAGGTTTGTGATCTAGTCTGCCCATTCTTCTTTTGCCAATATGTGAAACTACCACCGTTTGCATTGTCTATCTTTCACTACTTTTACGATTCAATAGTTTATTTGATGTATTTCAATAACATAGCATAACCTTTCTTCCATCAACTTTGACCCCTTCCCCCTGTTTCTTATGGTGCTCAGCCGCTATAACTTTGCATATAGACATATTTTCACACGCTCAATCAGGCGCACTATGTCTAATTCCGCAACTCGATTCATCCATTTGGACCCTTTACATGTGAGTGTTTAGCCTCACAATTTGCTATCATTAATTCACAGATATGAGAATAACGCTTCTCTTCGCTGTGTTCATCAATCACATTAGAGCGGATTTAAAAGCAATATAATTTAAAAGAATTTACTACTGACATGATGTGTATTGAAGTATTTTATATTAAAAAGAGGGAAAGGCTCTGAATTATGTGGTTTCTGTAGTATGATTAGTATCCTTGTATTAGGTGAAATATCGTACTTTAGATTAAGATTGACATAGTCAGTTAAGCTCTTATATTTGTTTATATTTTATGCATATTATATGAACTGTAGTTCAATAAGTTTTCTTTAATCCTATATTTACCTGATTACTTTATGCCAGGATGACGTTAGTTTACAATTCATTTTCTTCGATGGAGAAGAAGCATTCCAGAGGTGGGGTCCAAGAGATTCAATATATGGAGCCAAGCATTTGGCTAGGAAATGGGAAAGAACTCCATATCCCCAAGGGGCAAGAGATGGTACAAATCATTTGCACAGAATGGTAGGTTTCATTTTCCAGTCATTAGTTCAAATATGAAATAATTAATAATAATAATAATAATAATAATAATAATAATAATAATAATAATAATAATAATAATAGCTTACTAATGTTAACCAAAGTTAAAAGCCATCAACACATTTGCAATACTCCTCATTAACACTCATTTGACTTAAACAAATGAACTGAGACTAATTTAGATAATTCAACACGAATGATCCGGACTCTAATGACAGAATTTAAAATGAAATAGCTAAAAGCTGCAATAGAGCGAATGACACTTCCCACAGAAGAAGGTGGCATTGGTATCACAGATATACCAAAACTCCACCAAGAATAGATTGAAGACCTTCGCGAATATTTCACCTTGTGTTTCTTCGCGAACAGAAGAGAAACCAACCATCTATTTCATGTAATATGCAATGCAAACACAAAAGCTATACCAGTACATCTAGCCACGGTAGAGTTCACCTTGAACTATAATCACATGAACAAAAGCATAGCAAATCCAAAGCACATCTTTAAGAATCATTTATAGGAGAATAACACAGATAAATGACAATCAACTGCCTGACCCAAGAAAACTGGACTTTTCTGAAACAATAATATTTATGATGGCCATCCAGGATCGAGTGATACCAACCCGACATTACTGTCAGTACATATTGAAGCAAGAAGTACCGTATGAAAATTGCAAAAAATGCGGAGACACATCAGAAACAATTGAACATATCACAGGTCCATGCCGTATAATGGCTCCCACAGACTATCTAAAAAGACGCAACAATGTTGCAAAAGGCATTCACAAGTTTTTGGCATATAACATGGAATTAATCACCGATAATAAGCAATATTACGAATACCAGCCAAGTCCAGTACTAGAGAACGATAAATACAAACTCTACTGGGATCGAGAAATCAGAATGGATGTAACGGTACCTGCAAACAGACCCGACATCACTATTATCAATAAAATAGACCAAGAAGTAACTGATAGATGTAGCAGTACCATTGAGTTACACGTACAACACTCAGTATGAAAATAAGCAAATGTAAAGACCTGGCAGACGAAATCAGAAATACTACACACCTGTCATATGGTTAGGAAGTTCTTTAGAGAAGAAGAACTCTTCAAATAATCTGAACTTGCCAAAGACGATCAGGTTATTAAACTGAAACCGGTTTAAATCGAGATAAAGCAGTATTAATAATAAACAATGAGTTTCGTTTCGTATTGTGAAACTAATGCAGACTTCCAAATTATGCGAATTCAATACTTAAACTTACTGGCTGCAATAGAGGAATAAGATTGAAGATAGAGCCATCCTCTGATGCTGAATCCACATCAAAAAGCCATTACTCACTTTCTCTTATATTGAAACCATAAATGCTAATTGATCACTATCATTTCCGGTTGCGATAGAGGAATAAAATCAGATATAACATCCTTGTGGACTAAACCCATATCAAAAAAAACCTGCAGATCGCTACTATTTCTGTTCTATCCAATATGCGATCAGTCTTATAACTGAAAAATCGTAGATTTCCATCACTTCTATTTTGAACAGATAGGTAAAAGTCAAGACAAAACTCATTCTTGGGACGCAGAATCTGTGTCAAAATATAACTTTCCGATATTTCGTACCGTATTTACTCTATAAATATAAAGCATTGAAACCGGAAGTACTAGTAAATTTCAATCACTAAACTTTTGGTAGTGTTGCGAGTGGTGATGTCATATTTTCTTGACACTAAATCAATTGCTAAATAGTGCTTTTCACACTATTTGTTACCGGTTTTGTTCTGTGGCGATCAACATTGAAACCGGAAACGGTTGATATCTACCATATAGAGTTTGAATAGATGGTTAACGGAGAAAATGAAATCTATTCTTGGGACGGTGAACCGATTGCATAAAACCACTTTTCAGTATCTCTTATCGTTTTTGCTGCATGAAAACAGTGAAACTGAAAATGCTAGTGAATATTAACTTCTTGCAGTTTCCGTAGAGCGGTCTGGGTGCTGATGGTATGTTCTCTTAAGACGCTGAATCGACTGCAGAAAACGATTTGTTGCTATCTATTAAGTTTTTATTCTGTGGCAATAGACGTGGAGACTGGAAATAGTTGATTTCTACCACTTCTGATTTGAATAGAGGGTTAATAGAGGAGATGGAACTTACTCGTTCCATACTGAATCGATTCCAACCGTTTTTGCTCTTACAGAAAGTCAATTCACTTAAGGTGGTCAATTTTACAGAGCTGCTGACGAGCACAGCATAGGAGAAGGAACCAGAAGTCAGTGGCCTGAGAATCTAGTAGCGAGTCACGTCCAACGCTGTGTGAAAGTTTTTGTGGTGAACAGCTATTATGTCTGTTAAAGTGACACTTTATTGGGAAGGATACATATGTGCACTTGCCGATGCACTATTCAGTGCGCCAGTGATTGTGAAAATGTGTGCGGCAAGGGGGCAACAATATCAGCAGGCGTACAGTAGAAGAGTAAGCCAGCGCTGTAAAAGCACCGGCCCTAAATCAAGATTAAGTCGTGAGAGTGAAAAGGAAACGGGCATGTCCAGCCAGGACACCACGCATTGTGAGAAACATCAGGATATCAGTTGTGAAGGAGAACCCACCCATCCAAAGCAACCTTGCTACC